>NW_006921606.1:15180457-15193863 GCF_000298275.1 Orycteropus afer afer
GAGTAGCGACTGGGATCTTAAAAGCTAGCAAACTGCCATCTAGATGCAACAATGGGTCTCTCCTCATCCAGAGCAAAGAAGAATGAAGATAACCAAAATTAATGGAAACAATTAGTCCTAGCGACTGGTACACCATCCGATCTGCAGCTTATACAACTATGAGACCAGAAGAACTAGATGGTGTCCAGCTACCACTGTCATCCACTTGGAAGGGGATCTATGTAGGAGATCCTTGATAGAGAGGGAGAGCAATGTGGAATAAAACTCAAAATCATTTGGAGGAAAAAAAAAGGGGGGGGAGCAGGTTTGCTTGTCTGATAGAACCTGGTGGAACCACTGAGACTATGGCCCCTAGCTGTCCTTCAGGTCTGGAATTGAACCCATGCCTGTGGCTTCCAGCCAACAATAGATAGGTATATGAGTTGAACATTTCGCCGAGGTAGATACATTCCTTGGAGAGAACAATCATGGGAAAAAGAAGGGCTGCTTATGCATAGGGAGACAGCTCAGGGGGCAGGAGTGCATGGAGGGGTGGACCAGGGAAGAGGTAACTATAGGTAGGAAGTGGGAGGGGAACTGTTGCACTGCGGTAAATTGTGGTCAATGACATGAGACATAGTGTATGTGAAGTGCTGTACAGAAAGTGAATTTGCTCTGTAAATTTTCACCGAAATCACAATTAAAAAAGTAATTAATTAATTAAAAAAAAACCAACTTGATTTGGTCTCAAAGCACTTGGCGACTCCATATAGTCCATCTCACCTTTAATATATAATAGTGGGAGGTGTTTCACTTCTGGATCCCAAAACCTACTATACAACCACAGTAGGCAAAACTGCCTGATGATTGATACGACAGACCCATAGACCAATGGAATAGAATTGAGAGCTCAGAAATAGATCCATTGACCTATGGTCAGGTGATCTTTGACAAAGGACCACAATCCATTAAATGAGGAAGAGATTATTTAACAAATGGTGCTGGCAAAACTGGATATCCTTTTGCAGAAAAACTAAGCAAGGTCTATACCTCACACCATACATAAAAACTAACTCCAGTTGGATCAAAGACTTAAATGTGAAACCTAAAACTTTAAAGTTCCTCAAGAAAAAACTATGGGCAAATTTAGAGACCCTAATATATGGCATAAATAGACGATCAAACATAACCCAAAATCCACAAACCACAGAAAATAAACTATATGAATGAGACCTCAAAATTATATTTTTAAGTGCTTCCAAAGACTTCTCCAAAAGAGTCAAAAGAGAACCTACAGATTGGGAAAAAATAGTATTTGGCAATGACCTATCAGACAAGGGACTTATCTCTAAAATTTGTAGGAAACCCCAGAACCTCAACAACAAAAATACAAATAATCCAATTAAAAAATGGGCAGAAGGCATAAATGCACACTTCCCCAAAAAAGATATTCAGGTGACCAACAAACACATGAAGAAATGCTCATGATCATTAAAGAGATGCAAATCAAAATGACAATGAGATACCGTCTTGTCCCAGCACTAGTAGCAAAGCTCAACAAGACAGAAATAATACATGCTGGCAAGGATATGGAGGGATTGGGAAGTTTGAACATTGTGAAAGTGTCAATTCTACCCAAAGCAATCTATACATTGCTGGTAGGACTGTCAACCACTGTGCAAGGCAGTATGGCGATTCCTTAAAAATGTGGAATTAGAAATACCATTTGACCCAGCCATTCCATTACTAGGTATATATCCTAAAGAAATAAGAGCCAGGACAAGATAATGCTCATCCATGTTCATTGCAGCACTATTTACAATAGCCAAAAAATGGAAACAACCTAGGTGCTCATCAACAGAAGAATGGATAACCAAACTATGATACATACACACAATGGAATACTATGCATTCCTAAAGAATAACATTGAATCTGCAAAATACCACATAACATGATTGAACTTGGAGGTCATTAGGCTGAGTGAAATAAGTCAATCACAGAAGGACAAATATGGTATTAGTATATTTTTGTAAAAAAAGAAAAAAAAAAGTCAAGGAAAGTTTATATATAGAAGGAAATTTTCTTTGTTTCTTACCAATGGTGGGAGGAGAGGAGAGGGAACACTATTCGATGGGTAGAGACAAGTATTGACCTGGGTGAAGAGAACAGCAATGTACCAACTGTGAGTGATCAACACGGTGGCATTGAGGAAGAGGAAGATATAGAGAATCATGGGAAGTACAGACAACAAAAAATGAACGCTTTTGCACATACAGTACTGCATTGTCAGTGAAAGCAAACATTGATCTACAGTTGGATAGATGGGTGGACTGGCTGCACTATTAGGTATGTCTATGCAGGGGGGAGTGTCCCCATGACCATGTATAGGGTTACCAGAGAATGTTTCTACAAGTATATTTATAAAGGGACAAGGTTGTAGTCACTTCTTGGCCACAGCCAGCTACCCGGAGAGTGAGTAGTTAGTTGCACTTGTGAGCTTGGGACCATGGTGGCAGGGGACATCAAACTCAACTGGCATAACATACTACACAAAAATACTGTTCCATATCCTACTTCGGTGAGTAGCAACTGGGATCTTAAAGCTTGCAAGCAGCCATCTAAATGCAATGGTGCATCTCTCCTTGTCCAGAGTTGAGATGAGTGAGGAAAACCAAAGACACATGGAGATGGTTGGTCCTGGGGACTGGTGCACCATGTGATTCTCAGCTTATATGACTATGAGACCAGGAGAACTGGATGGTGCCCAGCTACCACCGTCAACCACTCAGAGGGGGATCTATATAGGAATTCTGGATAGAGTGGGAAAACAAGGTAGAACAAAACTGAAAATCATTTGGAGAAAAAAAAAAAAGCACCAGGTTTGCTGGTTTGCTGGTCTGATACAACCTGGTGGAACCCCTGAGAGTATGGCCCATAGTTGCCCTTCAGGTCTGGAATTGAAGCCACTCTTGTGGCTTCCAGCCAAACAAAAGACAGAAGGGCTGTGTATGCACAGGGAGGCAGCTCAGGGGGCAGGAGTGCATGGGAGGGAAGGACACAGGGAAGCGGTAACTATGGGGAGGATGTGGGAGGGGAGCTGTTGCACTGTGGTAAATTGCAGTCAATGTCATGAGACATAGTGTATGTGAGCTGCTGTATGGAAAATGAATTTAGTTTGTAAATTTTCACTCAAATCACAATAAAAATTAAAAAGAAAACAAACAATGAGAGTCACTACGAGTTGGAATCAGTGGTTTTTTGTTCTGTTGTTTTCATTCTGTGAAGAAAAGCTCTAAATCTTAACTCCTTTGTATGTATCTTTAAATTCCTTTTCAGTATCACTAAGAAGTGTTGGATTTTTATGCATTATCACAAATCATCATTATTTTTATTTTGATGATGTTCCAATTCAAATTTAACTTTACAAGTTGTTACATAATTTATTATTTTTTAAATTTTAACTTTCCCATTACATTGAAATTCTTTGTTTCTAATCCTGCAGTGGAAAGGAGGAATCCTGGTGGTAAAGTGAGTAAGACATGTAGCTAACCAGAAGGTGGGTAATTCAAACCCTCCTGCTGCTCCAGAAGAGGAGGAGCAGACAATCTACTTCTATAAAGATTTATCCTACATTATAGATAGAAGAGATTCAAAATTACAATCAATATTACTACCAACAGTAATCCTACTATGGAAATTTAAGATTTATATACAGTTCTCTCTGTCCTTGACAAACATGCCACTAAAAATGTGTAATCAGAGTAGTGTTCAAAGGTATTTGAATTATTTCCTATGTGCTCATATGTTACTAACATAATATACTAGCCCCACCCACTGCCATCCTGTTGACTTTGACTCATAGTGACATAGTTAGGTTTATTTCTTTCTGTTTCATTAAATTTTAATGTGGATTTTTTTCTTTTGACTTAACATCCTTCTTTAAATATGTGAAATATTTGTATCATTATGAATTCAAACCTATAAGAAGAGTGTTGTCCCTCAAGTTTTCTCTTAACTCTATTGCCTTCTCCTAGCTTCCCACCTATTTCCTGTAGAAATGCATCTTAATTAGTGTCTAGTTATCTTTTAAATGTTTATTTTGGAAAAATAAGCAAACATACATATTTATTTTTATGTCTTACATAAAAAGGGGTTATTGCATATACTGCTCTAAACTTTGCTTTTTTACTTAAAAAAATATATTCTGAATGTCAAAAAATGGATTCTTTTTCTTTGATCAGACACTAATGACATTATCTCAAAGGAGTAATTACTACTACTATTTTTTGGAGGAAGAAACTGAGGCACAGGAAACATTAGCAATTTTCTGTAAAGCACTCTGATTGTAGTTAGCCAGGCTAGGGCGTAGACCAAAGTATCCTAGTTTCTGAATCCATTCTTTTAAGTACACTCTATCAACATCTAATCACATGTATACTTTATTTTTCATATTCTTCTGAAGTAATGCCAAGATTTCTTTTCTCCTTCTTCCTTCCTTCCTTCCTCTCTCTGTCTCTCCCTCCTTCCCTCCCTCCTTCGTTCCTCCTTTTCTTTCTTTCTCTCTCTCTCTTCCTTCCTTCTTTCTTTCACTTTGTCTTCCTTTCTCTCTCTCTCTTTTTAATGTTGTTCTAGCCTTGAATTTTAATAAAGAATTGAGTCTCAAATGCCTAATTAGTACAGAAGATTTAGGAATATAGTTAAATTATTTTATTACTATGTATATTAGAATTATAATCATTGATTCTCAGAGTTAGAATGGGGTTTTGGAATTATCTAGTTAAATATGACCATTTTATAGGTTAAGACTGTTGAATACAGAGGTTAAAAGACTGACTTATGAACCAAACATTAATGGCAAAATGACACCTAGAACTCTGGTCTCCTAAGTTCTAATTCAAAGTTAATTTTGACTATAATGTAAATTTTTATTTCTAAAACATGGGCACTTATTGCTAAATTCCACAGTGAGGCAGAAACCATTACATTTCTTAAAGCTTTTGAGTTATGAACCCAATGGTCCAATGTATTAGCTCAATCTTCCACTCATTCTTAGTTCAACTGTAAACAATTGATATTCTACCATCATGAGTGCACTAAAACCTCCTGATTTAGCATCTAGTCATCATATCTGAAGAACTTAAGTACACCAAATTATTAGTAAGCACAGTACAAACCTGAGCAGAGGCTTAGCAACTACCTTTTAAAAAGAGAGTCAAGCTACGGACACTCCCAAGACCATGACTCTGAAGTGCTAGCCTTCAATGAATGATTTAGTAAGAGACATATTTCTGCACTGAGCAGTACATGGGAGCATTAGTAGGTCTTTCTCCTAAGTCTCTAAGGAGAACTTTCTAACCATTCAGCATTACTCACCTACATCCCAAGAGTACAGTGTTAACAGTGCAAACACAATGCCTGTGCCTCAGCTGACATGGTGTTTTACATCTCTGGAATGCTATGAAAGTAATTACTGGGAGATTAGAATCAAGTATTTGCCAGTTGTTGTAAGATTGTACTTTACTTTTACCATAGCGAGTTGAAAAGGAATGCCAGGTCATCCATTTTGAACCATTTTGAACCATTGGCTCAGTCCTGCCTCACTAACCCTGTAGGCCATGTTCTCTTGGAAAGCTTTCCAACTGATGGGAAGCTTGAGTCTTAATGTTTGTTTGTGTTTTTCCTATAAATAATCATTTCCCTTTTCCCTCATTTTTTCATCTAATTAGAAAGGGGAGGGAGATGACTTTCACAGTGGTCAGTATTTGAATATACTGTTGATAATTTTATTATATTATCTGTTGATCCACTTTCTGAATTGTTAAAATAGCAAAAAACATTCCAGGAATGCATCATATGCCTGTTATAAAGGTCTTTGATTCTGCAGATATTTTGATGGGGAACAGAACAATGTCAAATATGGTAATATTGTGTGTATTCTCTACCTCTGTCTTTTCTTTTAGTCATTTTTGGTCTTTACCTTCACTTGTGCCAAACAAGACAGGTTTACCGTGCCTACTGGTTCAAGTCAGTGGCCAGGTTCTGCTTGGCTCCTTCTAGGATATTCATGCATGTGTAAAATGTGGGCACTGATTGCTAAATTCCACATTAATACAGACACCATTACATTTCTTAAAACCTTTGAATTATAAATCCAGTGGCTCAATATGCTAGCTCAATCTTCTTCCCACTGTTAGCTCAATAACAAACAGTTGACAGCCTTCCATCACAAGTGCATTGCAGTCTCTTGCTTTAATGTCCACTCATCATATTTTAGGTCCTATTATCAGAATAGAACAATGAAATGTAAGCCTGAAAAAATAACTCTTTAGGCCCATGGTGAAACTATTCATGAAAGAGGACCCAAGGAAAATGAGACCAGACTTGATTCATCAATGGATTGATTGCTTGATTTTTGTAGATGATTTTCTTCATAAGGAACAAAATAAAAATTCTGAAGTCATTGTGGTTATAGCAAACCCACTAAACCAAAATTCAAAAGCAGCTAAAAGAATTGAATAAGAGATGAACCTCATTCTTGCTTAATGAACTGGAGCCATAACCAATTACTTTATAAAACACAATAATACCCAAAAACAAAGAAAAATTGCTTCTTGTGTAATAGAGAACATCAAAACATCATTGAACTTTAGAATTCTAAGGGGACTGAAGAGCTTCAGAGATGGATTAACATAGTTCAGAGAGGAGTTACAATATCCCTAAGGTTCTAAAAATAATTTTGGACATGTTTCTCAAATTAAAGATATTAAAATTTTTGGTATGGATGAAAAAATAAAATAAATTGAACTAAGGTTCAATGTATTCATTCTTTAATGCATAATTCTTGGATAGGTACAAAAAACATGCACACATATTTTGTAAAACAATTCTATTCTCCAACTGAGAATTATGTAAGAGGAGGGTGCAGAGGTTTCCAACAGGTAAGTGAGACAAACTTTTCTGTCAGTCGGTCTCCCTGTGAGGCTCGTACGTTGCTGTGAGGCTTGAGGATGTGCCACTGGTGTTTCAGACACCAGCAGAGTTGCACATGGTGCACAAGTTTCAAAGTAGCTTACAGACTAAGACAGACTAGGGAAAAGGAGGAGACCACCCACTTCTCAATAATTGGCTAGGGAAAACCTTATGAATAGCAGAGAAACACTGTCTGATACATTACTGGGAAACTTTATGAATAGCTTGGAAACACTGTCTGACACAGTGCAGGAAGACTAGCCTTTTGGGTTGGAAGGCACTAAAAATAGGAGTGGTAAACAGCTCCCTCATTAGAGTAGAACCAACCTTAATGATATGGATAAAGTAAGTCTTTCAGGACCTCCATGTGCTAACATGGTGAAACTCAAATTGAGGAGAAATAGCTGAAATCATCCATTAATAATCGGAGCATGGAATGTATGAAGTATGAATCTAAGAAAATTGGAAGTTGTCAAAAATGAGATGGAATGCATAAAGATTGATATCTTAGGTATTAGTGAGCTGAAATAGATGGGTTTTGGGCATTTTGTATTAGACAACCAAATGATCTACTATGCCAGGAATGACAAATTGAAGAAAAATGGTGTGGCATTCATCATCACAAAAGATGTTTCAAGAGCTGCCTGAAGTACAATGCTGTCAGTGATAGGATAATATCCATACACCTACAAGGAAGACCAGTTAATACGACTATTATTCATATTTCTGCATCAACCACCAAAGGCAAAGATGAGCAAATTGAAGATTTTTATTAACTTCTGCAGTCTGAAATGGACTGAATATGCAATCAAGATGTGTTGCTTATCACTGGTGATTGGAATGCAAAAGTTGGAAACAAAGAAGAATCACTGGTAGTTGGAAAATTTGTCCTTGGTGACAGAAATAATGCTGGAGATCGCATGATAGAATTTTGCAAGACCAATGATTTATTCATTGCAAATACCTTTTCTTGACAACACAAACAGTGGACTTCACCAGAATGAGTACACAGGAATCAGATTGACTACATCTGTGGCAATAGGTAATGGAAAAGCTCAATATCTTCAGCCAAAACCGTGCCAGGAGCTGATTGTGGAACAGACCATCAACTGATCATATGCAAGTTCACCTTGAAGTTGAAGACAATTAAAACAGGTCCACGAGAGTCAAAATATGATCTTGAATATATCCCTCCTGAATCTAGAGACTATCTAAAGAATAGATTTGATGCATTGAAAACTAGAAGAATTGTGGAATGATATCAAGAGCTTCATCCATTAAGAAAGCACGAGGTCATTAAAAATATGAGAAAGAAAGAAAAGACCAAAATGGATGTCAGAAGAGACTCTGAAACTTGCCCTTTGCCGAGAGCAGCTAAAGCAAATGGAAGAAATGACAAGATAAAAGAGCTGAACCAAAGATTTAAAAGAGGAGCTCGAGCAGACAAAACCAATTACTCTAATGAAATGTGCAAAGACCTGGAGTTAGAAAACCAGGAAGAACATGCTCAGTATTTCTCAAGCTGAAAGAACTGAGGAAAAAATTTAAGCCTTATGTTGCAATACTGAAAGATTCTATGGAAAAAATATTGAATGATGCTGGAAGCATCTAAAGAAGATGGAAGAAATACACAGAGTCACTGTACCAAAAAGAACTGGTCGATCTTTATCCATTTCAGGAGGTGGCATATTACTCTGGTTACATAGTCTGCTCTGACAAGAAATATAGCACAAATGGGATGGCTTTAACAAACAGGAGTTTATTCTTACAATTTGGAGGCTTTAAGTCCAAGTTCAAAGTGCCAGACTCTAGGGGCTGGGTGAAAGCCCCTCAACCTCGGGGTCCAGCTCTGCCTCCTGCTCCTGCCGCACTGGAGCTAGAGGCATTTCTTCACTCAGACAGCCACTGGCTGCTGAGGCTGAGAAGCCCAAGGTTGACATGTAAAAAGGCACAGTCCCAATGTTACCAAACCACATGGCAGGCCATTAACTTAAACCCATTGTAAGTCCCAAGGTTGGCAGAGCATAGCATACTGCTGAGCAATGACACGGCTACACTCGGTACAAGCATGCCATAGGCTAGAGACCATTCTCAAAGCTTCTTCTTATATACAGGAAGAAGATCACATCCCAAAGGCAGCTACTCAGCTACTTGTGGTAGATCCCACCATGGAATTGATTGCCAGTCTCATCATGGGGAATAACTACCACCAGCTGCCCAGCCACTCAACCAGGCCTAGCCACGTTAACACACAAACGTAACTACCATACATATACTCGAGACCAAAGGTATTGAGGGAAGAGCTGTGCTCAGGGAATTGGTGAGGAACTAGGCTCCAGGAATTAAAGGAATATCTATTGACTTATTTCAACATGTGGATGCCCCTCTGGAGGCACTCGTATGGTTATGCCAAGAGATTTGGAAGACAGTTACCTGGCCAACTGACTGGAAGAGATCCATATTTGTACCGATTCCAAAGAAAGGTGATCCCACAGAAGGTGGAAATTATCAAATAATGTCATTAATATTACATGCAAGTAAAATCTTACTGAAGATAATTCAAAAACGGTCACAGCAGTATATTGACAAAGAACTTCCAAAGGTGCAGGCTGGATTCAGAAGAGGATGTGGAATGAGGTATATCATTATTGATGTCAGATGGATCTTGGCTCAAAGTAAAGAATACCAGAAAGATGTTTACTTATGTTTTATTGACTGTGGAAAAGCATTTGATTGTGTGGATCATAACAAATTGTGGATAACATTGAGAAGAATAGGAATTCCAGAACACTTAACTGTACTCATGAGGAACCTGTACATAGGCCAGGAGGCTGTCATTCAAACAGAAAAAGGGAACACTGCATGGTTTAAAATCAAGGAAGGAGTGCATCAGAATTGTATCCTTTCATGATACTTGTTCAATCTGTATGCCGACCAAATAATCCAAGAAGCTGGATTATATGAAGAAAAACATGGCATCAGGATTGGAGGAAGAATCATTGACAATGTGTGATATGCTGATGACACAACTTGGCTTGCTGAAAGTGAGGATGACTTGAAGTACTTACTGATGAAGATTGAACAATACAGGCTACAGTATGGATTACACCTCAAATAAAGAAAACAAAAATATTCACAATCTGACTTATAAGCAGCCTTATGGTAAATAGAATTCTGGTAGCTTAGTGCCTAAGGCACGTGACTGCTAATCAGAAGGCTGGTGGTTCAAATCCACCAGCCACTCCTCGGAAGGAAGATGGGGCAATCTACTTCCGTAGTGATACTGCCTTGGAAACCCAAGGAGGGGTCGCTATGAGTTGGGTCCAACTCGACGGCACATAACAACAACAACATGATAAATGGAGAAAAGATTGAAATTGTTAAATACTTCACGTTGCTTGGTTCTACAATTGATGCCAATGGATGCAGCAGTCAAGACATCAGACAATGTACAGCACTGGGCAAATAGGCTGCAAAGGACCTCTTTCAAGTACAGAAGAGCAAAGATGTCTCCTTGAAGACTAAGGTGTGCCTGACACAAGCCATGGTATTTTCAATCACCTCATATGCATGTGAGAGCTGGTCAATGAATAAGGAAGACTGAAGAAAAATTGATGCTTTTGAGCTGTGGTGTTGGCAAAGAATGCCATAAATACCATGGACTGTTAAAAGAACTAACAGGTCTGTCCTGGAGGAGGAGCAACTAGAATGCTCCTTGGAGGCAAGAATGGCCAGACTTTATCTCACATACTTTGGTCATGTTGTCAGAAGGGACCATTCCCTGGAGAAGGATGTCATGCTTGGTAAGGTGGAGGGTCAACAAAAGAGAGGAAGGCAGTCAACAAGGTGGATTGACATGGTGGTGATGGGCTCAAGTGTGGCAAGAATCGTGGAGCTGGCTCAGTACCAGGTGGTGTTTTGTTCTGCTGTGTATAGGGCCACTATGAGTTGGAGATGACTCAATGGCCCCTAACAACAACAACAACATTCTCCAACTTCATTCATTCACTTATTATTTGTTTCACAAATATTTGTACAGTTTTTACCTTATGTCAGGTACTGTTCCAAGTGTTTTTTTTTGTTTTTTTTTAAGCAAAAATAGACTCATTTAGCCTTTACAATAAATGTATAAAGTAGGTATTACCATTCCTATTTCAGACAGTGAAGATTAAATAACCTGTCCAAGTTCACAGAGCAAGTAATAGCTTGGTCCAATGCAGTTTGTCAGAATTTGACAGAGTAGAAATATTACCAGTTCCTTCTCCTTACCAATCTTATCTACCAAATCATTTCTCCTGTTATCTCCCTTCATTTAGTCCTGGGGAGGAAGGTAGAACGTCTTCTCAAAGAAGGTAGCTATCATACCTTTCTCCTCCTGGGTGGAGAATTTCTAAATGTTACTATTTAATATTCAACCTCAAGCCCTTATTGTAGATATCTTGCAACTCAGATTTGATAATATACAAACATACAAACAAGACAAGAGACTCATAGTTGCAGATCTTCTGAGAAAACTTGGAACAGTAGAAAAAGAAAAGTAAAACAGAAGTTCATTGTAGGCAATTGTCTCATGGAGAATACATTCAAAGAATGATTCGTTCTCTTTTCTTTCTGACTCAGAAGTTTTGCAGTAACACTGAACATGATAGCATGTTGGCTTTTTATTCTGAAGACCTCAATTCTATATCCCCACAGGCACAAAACCATGGAGAGTGCTGAACTCTGGTCTCAAATCTGCTTTCCCATTCCTACTACACATACTCAGCCGCCCCCCCCCACACACAGTTACACATATCATCTCTCTCATACACACACACACACTTTAAATATGGCATTTAGTCAAAGTGGTTACTTCCACAAAAGATAATTCCAGGCCATTAAGTAAGGAATACTGAATGAAGGCCCAGAGGTTTCAAGCCAAAATAATGATAATATTACATATGATAACAACAATAAGCATGCCAATCTATTGACTCTTTACTATGTTCCATATATGTGCTTTCAGTTACATAGATTACCTCACTTAATTTCTACCATAACCATTCATGAAGTACTATTATTCCCTTTAACTAATGAAGAAATAAAAGCACTGAGTTAAATAAATGTTCCCAAGTTATAGAGCTAATTAAGTTGGAGAGTTGAGTTCAGTCCTCTAGCACACCAAGCTGTTAAGTGCTGAAGGTTCTCAGATGTTAGTTTAGTTTGATATTGTGTGTCCCTCAATTCGATTATAAACCTGTTATCTGAGGACCTCACTTTAAGAATCACCAGTTCTTCACTTGTTTGTGATTTGCTGAACATTATTATTTGATTCTTACTATGATCTCTTAAGTAATTACTCACCAAAATCTACAAATCCAAAGGAAAGAACCATGTTCCCACACTCATTCAATCTCTGCTTAACTGGTTTTCTATAGTCACTTAATTCCAGCCAGGATCCAAAATTTAAATTATGCTAAAGCCAGTTGAAGTTTGAGTTAGGAAAGAATGTAAAATCTATCCTTCCTGACACATTTTTTTTTTTTCACTCCACACCCTGGTTTGCCCATGATATTGGTTGTTATGAAACAATCATAAGATAATACAAAGGAAGGATGTAGTTATTATAAAATAATTACTCCCCTGATGATTCGAGATACTTGGCGGTGTGCTGTTCCTTCTGTACTCCCAGGGGGATGATTATATATCTCCAGTGGTGTTGGAAACATACTGAGAAAACTCACACATCCCTTTCCAAACTGGGACCACATTCTAATGGAAGAGGTTAATCTATATGTATTTCTAGCTAATGACCCTAGCATCTGTCTGCTTGCATGGTGCTCCAGAACTTTCAGTGGAATAGGTAAAGCTGTGAAAATGCACTATCTTGCTTGGAGATAGAAAGGTGTGCACAGGTAAAACTGTAGAATAATCACAAGGAACTTTTAAAAAGATAAAACTATGTCCTTTGCCTTATCCACTATAAACTGATTTCAGGAGGCAACAGGAAAACAACCTGGAATGGTATCCAGTATATGTGGCAGGATTCACTGCCAGTTGAAATTAAGGGAACACTATGTGGTAATATCCTGTTATTCACACTACCAATAGCATCAATAGTGTTTTCTAAGCATGTGTCTTACCTGGTAGTAGGTTTACATAACCACATACAAATCAACCATTATCTTCTGAGAGTTTATTTGCTTTCTCCTCTAAGGTTCAACACAACAAGTAGTGTAATACATTGATGGCAATGTATTATTTATCTCACCAATGAGCATGTTCTAACATGTAAGTAAAAGTGTTGTAACACTGGTGTGCAACAATTGTTTTCTTAGAAAGGCTTTTATGAGAAAACCAAGCATATTGCCTATATCCCAGAGGTCTGAACCTACACTGATACAGTTTTTTCCATGATGACTCATCTGTAATATACAAAAATTGGAACACATTCCAGGAAATACTGAGAAAACTAACA
>NW_006921606.1:15194358-15212878 GCF_000298275.1 Orycteropus afer afer
GAAACATCCACAGCTTTTATCTGCATGATTCCAGAGCTCCTTAATTGCAAAAATGATGGCATTGATCACTCACCAGAAAAGTAAGCAAGATTGTCGGCTCCTGGTATATTTGGCATGATCAGATTTACATCATAGAAACAATGACCGTAAATTCACAGGCCACTTTCTAGTACTTTACTTAGCTAATGCCTGAGTCTAATACCCAGGCACCAATACCATTTGCATTGTCACAGCTAAGGGCTTGCATCCCAGGACTTATGATTCCTTCTTTACTACCACGTACAGAGGTCACTGTCAATTTTGGAAATAATTTAAAGAAGGATAATTCTTTACAGCGTACTCTTGGCAAAGAAAAATAAAGCCTGCAATGATATTTGTTATGGAGTTAGGGCAGATGTGGTGGTGAGAAGGATAACAGAACTGAGTCAGGGTGGTCACTGATTATGAGTATTTTGGCAGAAATAATTAGACACATAATGAAAAGTATATAACCCTGTGTGGAGGCAGAATTTGAGAAAAACCCTGGAAATAGATAGAGGATTCTCTTTAATTATGCTAAGTCCTGGGTGGTGCTAATGGTGTCTACTTGACTACTAACCTAAAGGTTGCTGATTCAAATCCACCCAGCGACACTATGGAAGAAAGACTTGGTTATCTGTTTCACACAAAGATGAGAGCCAAGAAACTTCATGGAGTAGTTCTAATATGTAACACATAGGGTTGCCATGAGTCATAATTGAATTGAACAAGTTTGTTTATGCTTTTAGATTTAACCTTTTTTTTTTTCTCTTTAAAGCATTAAGAAGATTCTATCTCCAAAGCCATGACTCCTCAGAAAAATGTTTTTGCTAATTGATGTAAAGTTACCACCAATCATGGGAGCTTTACGCATAACAGAAAAAAAAAAAAAAAAACACCCAGTCCTGCGTCATCTTCTTGATCTTTCCAGTCTAGGGGGTTCATCTTCAAGCATTATATCAGACAGTATTCTCTCATAAAATTACGTGTAATGATTCTTTCCTTTCCAGGCCATTGTCCTCCCTGAGGCCCTGACCACCTACTTTAAATTAAGCTTCTGTAAAAATGTGTTGGGACTTTTCAAGGGATGGAGGTGACATAAAGAGATGTGGATCTTGATGAGATTCTCTGATTCAGGCACTGGAAAGATGCCACCTTGCTACTTACCTGGGCACAGTGCATTTGTCACGACATCAGCCCTGTCACTGATGTTTATAATCCACAGTCAAGAGTGACTGCATGTCAGTACCTTCCCCCAACATATATTCAAATAAAGATGAGTTTCATTTGGGAGCAAACCCTAAGACTATCCAGAACCGCTCAAAGCCATCACTAATTGTTCCTATTTTTCATCTGGAGAGCCAGGCAGGTTCGTGACATTATAGCAAAAGCCCTCCCACTAGGACCTTGCCAATTTCAGCTTTAATTCCGTCAGTAAACAACTTTGACTGTGTTGGGAAAATTCCATTAATCATTCATGTTCTGCGAAGAATGATACACAAAGGAGCTGTCAGCACCAGGCTGCAACTTTCCATTTGTTTAGTAATTAAAAATTCCAGGCCATCTAATGGTGCCGAGATGCAAATTCATGGCCTGGTTGGAGCCACTGAAATGAGCTGAGAGGGATTAACTTTCACTTAAACCCCTAATGTCAGATGATTTGATGAATCTTTTCCATTCCTGTTAGGTGGACAGCAAGAATATTGCTTACAGCAGAAATGAAAAAGCCTTGTTTTCATTTCAAGAAAACACTGTTTTTAGGATACATATGTTTTAAACCTGTTTCTCAAATAAGTTTTTTCGTTACCCATGTCATCAAGTTGATTTCAACTCACAGAGACACCATAAGACAGAGTAGAACTGCCCCATAGTGTTTTCAGGGCTGTAAATCCTTACAGAAGCAGATTGCCTCATCTTTCTCCCATGGAGCAGTTGTGGATTCGAACTGCCAACCTTTTCATTAGCAGTTGATTGCTTTATCCACTATGCCACCAAGCTCCTTAGTCTTCTTCTTCTTATTATTATACAATATATATTGTGCAAATTTACCCTGAATTAAACCTCACCCAAATGTTATGACTTGTACTTTGATTAAAAATTTAGATGGTATTTTACTTTTCTCTACAGGAACCTGATCATTAGCAGAACAGAGATCTAGAAAACATTAGCACTAAGTCTTATATTTAGCAGATTTTTTTTTTTTTTCAATCCAAGTTGTTTGTTAGTATGTGTATTTTGAAATCCAAGGGACAAATTGTTACTTAGGTCAGAATCAATTGCTGTTTGAGTTGACTCCAATGCACTGTGGCCCCATGTGTGTCAGAGCACAACTGTGCATCACAGGGTTTTCAACAGCTAATCATTTAAAAGTAGATCACTAAGCCTCTCATTTGAGATGTCTCTAGGAATCCTTGAACTGACATTTCAGCAGGCAATCTAGTGGGTTAACCACTTTTACTACCCAAGAACTTCTGAAACTTACCAGGAGTTTAGCTACAACATTAGGAGAGGCTATGAACCTGTTATCCTCTGGAAGAACAAGGATTGCTAGTAGGTCCCTATCAACTTCTCATATCCTCAGTAAAGTTCAACCATAGGGTCAAACTTTGGAATGAAGATGGCACTCAACTGGGCCAGGAACCCATCTCCATACTTCCCTCCATTTTCTTCTTCTAATCTTAAAATATCCAGCTAAAATGTCTGACTACACTTTCACAAATGACAAAAAGCTAGTGGTAGAATTCAGGTATTTATTGCAAGGAAAAAAGAGACATTATCACACACTCTTTCTTTTTCTTTTTTTTTTTTTTTTAATTGTATTGTGATTGGGTGAAAGTTTAGAGAGCAAATTCACTTTCCATATAGCAGCTCACATACACTCTGTCTCATGACATTGACTACTATTTCCCACAATGCAACAGCTCCTTTTCCACTTCCTCCCTGTAGTTATCTCTTCCCTGTGTCCTTCCCTCCCATGCACTGCTGCCCCATGAGCTGTCTATCTGTGCATACATAGCCTTTCTATTCTCTCATGATTGATCTCTCTAAGGAGAGTATCTACCTAATATAAATGTTCAGCTCATATGCCTGTCTTTTGTTTGGCTGGCAGCCACAGGAGTGTGTTCAATTCCTGACCAAAAGGGCAGCTAGGGGCTATAGTCTCCTTACTTACATCAGGCTCTATCAGACCAGCAAAACTGGTCCTTTTTTTTCTAATGATTTTGAGTTCTGTTCCACATTGTTCTTCCACTCTATCCAGGATCTCATACAGAGATCCCCCTCCGAGTGGTTGACAGTAGTAGCCAGGCACCATCTAATTCTTTTGGCCTCATAGTCATATAGGCTGAGGATCGCATGGTATAACAGTCCCTTTGACTAATTTTTTTTCCATGCATCTTTGGTTTTCTTCATTCTTCTTTTCTCTGGATGAGGAAAGACCCATTGTTGCATCCAGATGGCCGCTTGCAAGCTTTTAAGATCCCAGTTGCTACTCACCAAAGTAGGATGTGGAGCAATGTTTGGAGTAGTATGTTATACTAGTTGAGCCTGATGTCCCCTGCAACAATGGTCCCAAGCCCACAAGTCCAACTATAGCTCCCTTTGGGTAGCTGGAAGTGCCCAAGAATTGACTACAACCCTGTCCCTTGTCAATTCCACTATAAACCTGGGAATTCTTACAGAACATACAATTATACTTGTAGGAACATTGTCTGCCAGCCCTGCATATAGTCTTGGGCACACTCTCCCCTGCATAGGCACACCTAATAGTTCAGCCTGCCCACCCATCTATCTAGCCATATATCAATGTTTGCCTTCACTGACAACGCAGCACTGTATGTGCAAAAAGGTTCATCTTGTCTGTACCTCCCATACACTCTCTAGGTCTTCCTCTTCCTCAATGCCACCATGTTGATCACTCACATTTGGTACATTGTTCTTCACTTCACCCAAATAAATACTTGTCTCTTCCTATGTAACAGTGTTTCACCCCTTCCCCTTCCATCCCTGGTGACCAACAAAGAAAATTTCCTTCCATATATAAACCTTTCCTTGACGTTTTACAATAACAGACTGATACAATATTTGTCCTTCTGTGATTGACTTATTTCACTCAACAGAATGTCCTCCAAGTTCATCCACATTGTGTGGTGTTTTGCAGATTCTACATTATTCTTTAAGGTGACATAGTATTCCATTGTGTATGTCCCATAGTTTGGTTATCTATTCTTCTGTTGATGGGCACCTAGGTTGTTTCCATCTTTTGGCTATCGTAAATAATGCTGTAATGAACATGGGTGTGCATATATCTGTTCTTGTCCTGGCTGTCACTTCTTTAGGATATATACCTAGTAATGGAATAGATGGGTCAAATGATATTTCTAATTCCAACTTTTAAAGGACTCATCATACTGCTTTCCACAGTGGTATTTCATTTTACAAACCCACCAGCAGTATATGAGTCCCAATCTCTCAGCATCCTCGCCAGCATTTGTTATTTTCTGTCTTGTTGAACATTGCTACTAGTGCTGGGGCAAGATCATATCTTATTGTTTTGATTTGCATCTCTCTAAAGGATAATGATAGTGAGCATTTCTTCATATGTTTCTTGGCTGCCTGATACTCTCTTTGGTGAAGCATCTATTCATGTCTTCTGGCTATTTTTAATTGGATTTTTTGTCCTTTTGCTGTTGAGGTGTTGGAGTTTTCTATAAACTCTAGATATAAGTCCCTTGTCAGATATATCATTGCCAAATATTTTTTCCCAATCTATAGGTTCTCTTATGACCCTTTTGGAGAAGTCTTTGGAAGCACATAAAAATTAATTTTGGGAAGATCCCATTCATCTAGTTTAACTTCTGCTGTTTGTGAATTTTTGGTTATGCCTGATAGTCTATTTACACCATATATTAGGGTCCCTAAATTTGCCCCTAGTTTTTTCTTATGGAACTTTATAGTTTTAGGTCTCACATTTAAGTCTTTGATTCACCTGGAGTTAGTTTTTGTGTATGGAGGAGGTACAGATCTTTTTTCATTTTTCAGCAAAAGGATATCCAGGTCTGCCAGCACCATTTGTTAAACAGATAATCTCTTCCTCATTGAATGAATTTTGGCTCTTTGTTAAAGATCAGTTGATGATAGGTTGATGGATCTATTTCTGGGTTCTTAATTCTATTCCACGGTCTATGTGTCTGTCATTATACCAATACCAGGCAGCTTAGGCTACTGTGGCTGTATAGTAGGTTTTGAGATCTTGCAGTGTGAAACATCCTACTTTGTTCTTCTTCCTTATCTGAAGTCTCTTTCCTTTCCATAGAAAGTAAGTGATTGGTTTTTCCATATCCTTAAAGAATGTTGATGGGATCATGATTGGGATTGCACTGGATGTATAGATTGGGGCAGAAATGACATTTTCACAATGTTCAATCCTCCTATCTTTGAGCATGATATGGTTTTCCATTTATATAGATCTCTTATGTTTTCTTGAAGTAGTCATATATTGTTTTCTTTGTACAGGCCTTTTCTGTCCCTGATAAAACTTATTCCCAAGTATTTTTTTTTTTTTGTGTGTGTGGTAGCTATTGTAAATGGTATTGATTTCCTTACTCCTTTTTTAGGAATCTCTTTGCTTCTGTAGAGGAATACAACTAATTTCTGTGTATTGATCTTGTATCCTGCCACTATGCTAAATCTCCCAATTAGTTCCAGTAGATTTTTGACTGAGTCTCTTGGGTTTTCTAGATATAGGATCATATCATCAGCAAATAGAGACAGTTTGACTTGTTCCTTACCAATTTGGATGTGTTTGATTTCCCTTTCTTTCCCTAGGGCTACCAATACAATGTTGAATAGAAGTGGTGATGGGGGCATCCTTGCCTGGTTCCTGTTTGCAAGGGGAATGGTTTCAGCCTCTCTCCATTGAGAATAATTTTGGCTGTTGGTTTTCATATATGTCCTCCATTATGTTGAGGAATGTCCCTTCTATTCTTATGCCACTGAGAGTTTTTTTTTCAGGAATGGTTGTTGGATTTTATCAAATGCCTTTTCTGCATCAATTGATATGAAAAGGTTCTTTACCTTTGTTTTATTTATGTCACATACTCTCTCCTAATACAGTGCTGTGCTCTCCCCTCTTGTTTACTTGGGCTTAGATAGGGCAGTTTTAAACTGTTCCCACTTAGAAAAATGTGTTGTAGCAGAATTTTAGGACTTCTTCTAACAAATATTTTTCAACTTACCCTGAAAGAAAAAGAACAAATCAGTTGCCATCGACTCTGACTCATGGTAACCTCATGTGTGTTAGAGTAGAAATGTGCTCCACTGGGATTTCAGTGGTTAATTTTTCAGAAGTAGATCTTTACGCCTTTCTTCTGAGGCATCTCTAGGTGGACTCAAACCTTCCACCTGTCAGTTAGCAGCCAAGGGCATTAAGCAATTTCAACACCCAGGGACTCTTTTCAACATTAAATTTCAAATATTTGGAGTTCAAGTGGAGCTTCCAGCCTCTCCTTAAGTAAGATGTTTTTATCTAAAGGAGAAGATAAACTCTAATATATAAACCTTAATTGCCATTTGTTGAGGAATATTGTTTTTGAAAATGTAGAAGTGAATTATAGTTCTTTCATATTCATTTAAGGAACTCTAGTGGTGCAGTGGTTATAGCTCTTGGATGCTAACTAAAAGGTTGACAGTTCAAATCCACCAGCTGCTCATCAAGAGTAATATGTAGTAGTCTGCTTCTGTAAAGATTTACAGCCTTGGAAACTCTATGGTGAAGTTCTACTCTCTCCTGTAGGATCACTATGAGTTAGAATTGACTCAATAACAGTGGGTTTGGACTTTTTTTTTCATTGTTTGTTTGTTTAACATTCATTTATTTCTTATAGTTATGTAGTAGTTTCTCCTGTATTTAATATGCTCTTATATACTTCTTCTCAGCAGTTTGCTAATTTGATGGATCTAGCCAAGAAATTTTGGAAGAGTATTAGAAACAACTTTTTCTCAGTGGACTCTGTCCTAGTTGAATACATTCGTTATATGTTCTACTGATCTACTATGCCTAAAACAAGTCTAATATACAATAATATATAGTACTATGCTCTCATTTCCCTTTCCACATAAGAGGTGTTTATATAAATGCCTGATGTTTCATTATAAATTGAAATATTTTAAAACATTTTCTCTGTTTTTTTTTTTTTTTAATACACAAGCTACATTTACTATGCATGCTTAAATTTCCATTTTGCCTTTAGAGATACAAAAAAAAGGTCACACGAATAACAAATTATTGCATTTATGTGTCTCCAACACCACATTTGTGATTTCTTTTTGGAATAACCTAAAGCAGTTCAGTGATACTGTAGCTCGAGGGAAGGTTTTCACTTACTCAGCTCATACAAATTGATCATTTGTAGATGTACATTTTGGGAGCCAAAGGAGAAGTTTAGAAATCATAATGCTGTTGAGATAAAACTTTGTGACTCAATTTTTCCCTTGATTTTCTGTAGCAATCTATAAGTGAGAGGAAGATGGAGCATGTAGAAAAATAAGGAAGAGAGGAAGAAGACAGTATCTGCTTGAACAATTTCTCTTAGAAAGATCACCACAAGGCCGGTCCCCATGAGGCAGAGGTTAAAGATGTCCCAAAAGTCCAAACTACCGTGCCACTCCATCATTTTGGATATTAACTCCTTCTTCTCCTCTCAGTAATCTCCTCAATCTTAGGGTTCTGTATTTCACTGTAATGCTTCACAGAACTCACAGACATCCAAGGGATTGTCTCACATAGTGGTGGTGGAGGCTGGCAGGCTGGCAAGTCACAGGTCTGTGAGTAGGTCTGGAGGATCCTCCCAATTCTCAGGATTTGACGAACCTCAGTCAACAGATCATATGATGGATGCTGTCCCAATTCCAGGGGTGAGATGACGATGAGCCAAAACACAGAACTGGAGCAAGAGGATGACGAAACTTCCCAGGAGATTCATAGGTATACTCTTAAGAACACTAAGGGTGGTGAATTGAGGTATACCCTCCAGCAAGGCAGGACTCAAGATACATCCCATCTGTGTTACTGCAACAGACATCACCCAAGTGTATGGCTTTAACAATCAGCAGCTACTCACTTGCTCATGGCAAATCCCACCACAGAGCCAATTGCCACTCATTATAGGAAATGTCTACTACCAGCTGCCCAGCCAAGTTGACCCCTGACTTTAACTACTACACCACCTCAAACAGGCATGGATAATAGGATTTATGATGCATCACAAAATGGAGGACAATGGCTAGAAGGGCCACATCAAGCAATTCACCATAGTACCCATGTGGATATTTCATCCAATACCCATCCTCATAATTCCTTCACTTCCGCAAATACAGAAGTCTTTGCTTTTTATTTCACTTCTGCCACCTGAATCAAAGCCATAAAAAAATGCCTGTCTTTTATAGTTCAATCTTCCTACCTTTTCAGCTCTTTCTCGGTCCATGTTCCAATTGTATCTAGTTGCCAACTTCACTGAGACTTCTGGAACCTGATTCCCACATTCCTTCTATCAGAACATTTATAGTATTTTTGCTTTCTATGCATCACCTAGAACCCTATGATTAATCTCTTGAACACCATTGAACCAGCATTATGCCTCACAGCCTCCATTTTCAGCCAGTGGCTTCATGAGCATGGAACAAGTGCAGTCACACAGGGCCAAAAGTTCAAAAGGGGGCCCCAATTTGGAGTTTAATGCTCTATAGTTGCTTTTTGGAAATCCTTAATAATTTTATCTTTACTTTTGTGTTCTATAAGTGAAATCTGATGGGAAAAAAGCTCCCAACATTCCTGCCCCTTCTCATGAACACATCTTGTATTATTTATTTTCCTTGAATGTGTGATATTGGTGAAATCTTTGAATAAAATGGAAATATTACTAATAATTTGTTTATGTTACATGATGAGAAGGATTTTGCAAATGCCATTGTGATTCCTACTCACTTGGCTTTGAGCTAATCAAAATGGAGATCATTATCTACCTCAACCTATGTAATCAGATGAGCCCTTAAAAGGGCAAGACCCTTCCTGAAGTTGGAGAAATTTCACATCAGCCAGGGATATTCTCCACTGTAAGCATTAAAGATGGAGACATCCCCTAGACAAGAGCTTGAGTGTGGCCTCTGACAGTTGAAAGCAGTCGCTGGCAGATAGCCAGCAAATAGACGGGATCTCAGTCATGCAGTGAGAGGAGATGGATTCTGCCAACAAGCAGTGAGATTTGAAGAGGACTTTGAGCCTTGATGGGACACCTTGATTGTGCCTTTGTGACACTATAAGCAGAAAGCCCAGTTGATCTCTGCCTGAACTTACGACCTACAGAGCTATGAGATGAAAAAAAAAAAAAAAAAGAAATTGTGTTAGTTTAAGCTATTTCTTCTGTGGTAATTTATTACACAATACGATGGGAAGCTCTTCAATGTCAAGAATATAGTTTCTCCTTTTTGTACTGCAGCCTCCTTTACAACCCCAGTACACCATAGGTGCCTGATGCTTGCTTGTTTTTTTCTTTCTTTGACTCATTAATTGATCTAAGGAAGGTAATACTGTTTGTCATTTTAAAATTCAATTATAAATAACATTATCATTACTACTATTATTATATTACATTGGTTTTGAAAGCTCCACTTCCATAGGTTAAAGACAACTGAGGCATTTTTTCCCTCCTTGACTTCCCATCACACCTGACACCACACTAGTGTAAGGATAAGGTTTCTTCCTGACATTCCCTACACTATCCAAGGTGAAACTTATTCTCCTCAGAAAAGCTGGTGATGGCTCCAGAAGCTTACATCTCAGGGAAGTTGTTATTCATAAAGTACTTTGAAATCTTCAGTGTAAGAGGGTATAAAAAGTAAAATATCTGCTGATATACATGCAATGAAACATATGCTACGAGATGAACCCAAATATCTCAGGTGCACACATAGTACACACCGTAGCATTTAACGTCCTGGTGAAAAGATATTTACTCTTTTCATTCTCAAGCTTCCAATTTTGATGAAAGTGAAGAATAAATACGATTTTCCTAGATAAGGAAAATACAGAAAGCCAAAGCCATCATTCTAGACCATTTGGAATCTCAGTGTGAAAAATTGTATAAATATATAGGACTTTGCAATAACAGCCAAATACAGTTAATAATTGGTGTTTCTAAACATCAGAAAAGTGGTTTGTATATTAAAAAAATATACAAATGAGTATATAATCTAATGGCAGATCCCCACAGTGAGTTTCCTCAACTTTTAAGAACTTCCTATTGTTTTATTAGTTTGATAATACTTCTAACTATATTAGAGATCTAATATAAATTAAATATAGATAAATTTTATATATAAATAGGTAGATAGATTGATGTATTAATTACTCTTTTATAGATAGGTAGATAGATTAATAGATGTATTAATTATTCTTTGTGTGTGTGTGTGTGTGTGAATTATGTATGTTGATCCCTAGTCTGAGGTTTCATTCCTTGGTTTGGAAGTTCAAGGTCATGGTTTCATGGGACATCCCAATTAATTGGCCTAATAGCCTCTTCAGTTCTTCCATTTTACCTTCTAGTTCATTGTGCAGTATCTGGGGTCGTAAAAGCTTGAAAGCAGCCCTCCAACACACAGCAATTTGTCTCTATTCACCTGGAGTAATAGAGGAAGGAGAGTCAGGAATAGGAGGAGGAAATGGCATTATTATATCCAGTGGCTGATAAGCAAGTCACTAATTTTGCTTCTCATTGATTTGACACATGTGGTGTAACAATTTCACCTTATGCAGAGTACCAGGCAATAGATGCACAGACATGTATAAAGGTACCATCGGTATTTTAGTTGTTCATGTCATAATGGATATTTGGCACTGACCACAAATGGGGACTGCAGCTATGCAGTTTAGAGCAACCTGAGGGAGGAGACAGACCAGGAAGCTGGCCAAAGGGGGACAGTGGTACAGTTCGGAATAGCATAGGGAGAAGACAGACCAGGAAGTGGGGGTGAGTGGTGGTTCTGAGCAGCTGAGGGAGACCAGGAAGTGAGCAGAGTGGTTTGGAACAACTAAAAGAGACAAACTTGTCTGTTAGTTGCCCTACTGTGGTGGCATGCATGTTTCTGTGAAGCTGAAGGCTCTGCCACTGATGTTTCAAATGCCAGCAGGGTTACCCATGGTGGACGGGTTTCCGCAGAGCTTCCAGATTAAGACACACTCAGAAGAAAGAAGAGGCTATCCACTTCTCAAAGAATTGGCTGGTGAAAGCCTTATAGAAAACAGTGAAACACTGTCTAATGTATTACTGGAAAACTTTATGAATAGCCCCATAACATTGTCCAATATAGTGCCAGAAGATGAGCCCCTCAGGTCTTACAGCACTCAAAATACAACGGGAGAGGAGCTGCCTCTTCAGAGTAGAGCTGAGCCTAATGAAGTGGACAGTGTAAAATTTTGGGGACCTCCATTGGCTGATATGGTATGACTCAAAATGAGAAAAAACAGCTGCAAACATCTGTTAATAATTGGAACATGGGAAGTATGAAGTATGAATCTAAGAAAATTGAAAGTTTTCAAAAATGAAATGGAACCCATAAAGACAGATATCCTAGGCATCACTGAGCTGAAATGGACTGTTTTTGGCCATTGTGAAACAGACAATCATATGATCTATTATATCTGGAATGACAAATTGAAGACCAATGATGTTGCATTCGTCATCACAAAGAACATTTCATGATCTATCGAGAAGTACAATGATGTCACTCATAGGATAATATCCATATGCCTACAAGGAAGACCAGTTAATACTATTATTATTCAAATTTATACACCAACCACCAAAGCCAAAGTTGAGGAAATTGAAGATTTTACCAACTCTTACAGTCTGAAATTGACCAAACATGCATCACAATGTGCTGATTATCATTGGTGGTTGGCAAGTAAAAGTTAGAAACAAAGAAGAATCACTAGTAGTTGGAAAATATGGCCTTGATGATAGAAGCAATGCTGGAGATCACATGATAAAATTTTGCAAGACCAATGACTTATTCATTGCAAATACCTTTTTCAACAAGACTAATGGCAGCTATACACATGGACTTCACCAGATGGAGTATATAGGAGTCAGACTGACTACATTCATGGCAAGCAGCAAAGGAGATGCTCAATATCTTCAGCCAAAACAAACCCTGGAAATGACTGTGGAAACAGACCATCAACTGCTCACATGTAAGTAAAGACAATAATAATTAAAAAAAAAAGCTGAAGACAATTTTAAAAAAAAGTTCATGAGAGGCAAAATATGACCTTGATTATATCCCTCATAAATTTAGAGACCATCTAAAGAATAGATTTGATGCATTGGACAGCAATGACCAAAAACCAGAATTGTGGGATGACATTAAGAATACCCTCTATGAAGAAAGCAAAAGATAATTTAAAAGACAAGAAAGGAAGAAAAGAGGAAAACTGATGTCAGGAGAGACTATGAAATTTGCTGTTGAATGGAGAGTAGCTAAAGCAAATGGAAAAAATGACAAGATAAAAGAACTGAACAGAACATTACAAAGAGAAGTTCAAGAAGACAAAGTCAATTATTACAATGAAATGTACAAAGATCTGGAGTTAGAATACCAAATAGGAAGAACATGCTCAGTATTTCTCAAACTGAAAGAATGAAGGAAAAACTCAAACCTCAGGTTGCAATATTGAAAGATTCTTTAGGCAAAATATTGAATGATGCAAAAAACATCAAAAGAAGATGCAAGTCTCTGTACTAAAAAGAATTAGTAAATGTTCATCCATTTCAGGAGTTGACATATGATCAAGAACCAATGGTATTGAAGGAAGAAGTCAAAGCTGCACTGAAGGTATTGACAAAAAACAAGGCTCCAGGAATTGACAGAATACCCATTGAGCTGTTTCAACAAATGGATGCCATGTTGGAGGCACTCACTCACTATGCCAAGAGATTTGAAAGAAAGCTACTTGGTCAACTGACTGGAAGAGATTCATATTTGTACCAATTCCAAAGAAATGTGATCTCATACAATGTGGAAATTATCAAACAATATCATTAATATCACATGCAATTAAAATCTCACTGAAGATAATTCAAAAACACTTGCAACAATGTATTGACAGAGAACTTCCAGAAATGCAAATTAGATTCAAAGAGGATGTGGAACAAAGGATATCATTGCTGATGTCAGCTGGATCTTGGCTGAAAGCAAAGAATACCAGAAAGATATTTACTTATGTTTTATTGACTATGCAAAAACATTCGATTGTGTGGGTCATAACAAATTATGGATAACAATGAGATGAATGGGAATTCCAGAACACTTAATTGTACTCATGAAGAACCTGTACATAGACCAGGGGGCTTTTGTTCGAACAGAACAAGGGAATATGACATGGTTTAAAATCAGGAAAGGAGTGTGTCAGGATTGTATCATTTCACTATACTTTTCAATCTGTATGCTGAGCAAACAATGCAAGAAGTTGGACTCTATGAAGAAAAAAGTGGCATCAGGATTGGAGGAAGACTCATTAACAACCTACAATACTCAGATGACATAATTTTGCTTGCTGAAAGTGAGGATGACTTGAAGCACTTACTGATGAAGATTGAAGACTACAGTGAGGAGTATGAACTACATTTCAATATAAAGAAAACAAAAATCCTCACAACTGGACCAATAAGCAACATCATGATAAATGGAGAAAAGACTGAAGTTGTCGAAGATTTCATATTACTTGGTTCTTGGTTCTACAATCAACACCAATGGAAGCAGCAGTCAAGACATCAGACAACATACTGCATTGGGCAAATCTGCTGCAAAAGACCTCTTTCAAGTCGTGAAGAGTAAAGATGTCTCCTTAAATACAAAGGTGTGGCTAACCCAAGCCACAGTATTTTTAATCACCTCATATGCATGTGAGAGCTGGACAATGAACAAGGAAGACTGAAGAAGAGTTGATGCTTTTGAGTTGTGGTATTGGCAAAGAATATTGTACCACGGACTGCTAAAAGAACTAACAAATCTGTTCTGGAAGAAGTGCAGCCTTAAAGCTCCTTGGAAGTGAGAATGGCAAGATTCGTCTCACCTACTTGGGTCATGTTGTCAGAGGGACAATTCCCTGGAGAAGGATATCATGCTTGGTAAAGTGGAGGGTCAGCCAAAAAAGGGGAAGACACTCAATGAGATGGACTGACACAGTGACTGCAATGATGGGCTCAGGCATAGCAAGGATAGCGAGACTGGCACAGGACTGGGCAGTGTTTTGTTCTGTTGTGCATAGGGTTGCTATGAGTCAGAGGTGACTCAGTGACATCTAACAACAACAACATCATTCAGAACTATCTGACAACAAACTTTAGGTAATTATTTACAATAAAATGTAGATAATCTACTTAATAAGAAACATACTTAAAATATTACTTGTGTATAACAAGGGGAAAATTGTATTATAGCTACAGAAAAGATTTTGGTTTGTAAACTATAGCTGACTAAACTGATTGTAACTTATAAGTTTGTCTTCTTTTCCCTTTGTTTTTATTAAAATAGAAAATATCAAATCATAGTTATAGATTCTTATAATCTTGAATTTTTCCTGAACCCTGTAATACTGGAAAATAGTAATGATTTTTTTTTTTTTTTTTTTTTTTAAATCCACTACATTTTATTTCAGGAAAATGGCTTAATGCAAATAACTAACCATTGTATATGGCCTAGATAATACTCATGGGTGCCCCCTTGTTTATATATGGCAAGGCCAGATACAGCCCCACCAAACTCTCATTTCTTACCTTATAAATGAGTAATGAATAGCTTGTCTCCACCGATCAATCAGAACCAAAGTGCTTGTTAACCACCCTTTCATTAAGCTTCTTCCATTCCCTCAAGTTCCTGAACTTTGCCCCACCCTGTCTGAGTCAACATGATACCTCTCTTTACAGGTCCCTCCAAGAAAATAGGCTGATATCTGTGTAAAACTTTCTTATTTATAATCCTATGGTGTCATCCCTTCATCTCAATTCCACACACTTGTGCTTTTTTGCTAGGCTTGTTCACGCTCAATGTTTATAAAAGAAAACATTTTTTCTCTAACTTTTTGAGATGTTTGCTGATTTTATCATTGGAGTGTTTTCCGTATTGCAAGACCCTTTGCTCTATCATATTTCTCCTTTCCCCACTTTTCTTTCTGAAAAAACGTCCCTTCCTATGAAAGTCTGGAATTTTTTTTTTTTTTTTTTTTTTTCCTGATAACTCTCAGGTATGGCAGCAAGTGTTTTGTGACCTTTGTCAGATAGTTCTGGATATTTAGATCTAATATGTGCTACAAGTTATGAAGACACTTCTCACTGATGACTCTTTTCTGAACACCATTAGACACCATCTTCCTTGACATTCAAAGCTGAAATGGGAGATGGCAACATGGAGACTTAAGTCTTCTCTTGGCTGCATCCAGTTCTGGAAAATATTTCTTCATGGGTGGCACAGAATTTGAGATTATTGTTTTTAATATGCCCAATAACAGGTCTTCATGTTTCTCACGAACAATATCAAATTCCTTAAAAAAATTCTAGTATTTTATTTTAATTTAAAAAAATAATAATAATGTTTTATTATCCTACAATTAGTTCAGGAACTCTGCTGGTGTAGTGACTAAGGCATCTATCTATCTGACTGCTAACCAGAAGGCAGGTGGTTCAAACTCACCAGGCACTCCTCCTCGGAAGGAAGGTTGGGCAATCTACTTCTGTAGTGATACCACCTTGGAAACCCAAGGAGAGGTCGCTATGAGTCGGATCCTACTTGATGGCAATGAGTACAATTAGTTTGGAAGACTGCTTCTGAAAATCTTCTGGAAATCTGCTTCTTAAAAGTCATTATCTTGAAAACCATATGGAGCTGTTTTACTCTGCACAAAAGGGGTCACCATGCATTAGAATCAACTCAACAGCAACTAACAACAATTATTTTCAGGCTATGTAGTTTAATGAGTAACTAACACGAATCACTGGGCTCTGGTAGCATAGTGGCTAAGGCACGTGACTGTTAACCAGAAGGCTGGTGGTTCAAACCCACCAGCCACTCCTTGGAAGGAAGGTCGGGCAATCCTACTTCTGTAGTGATACTGCCTCGGAAACCCAAGGAGGGGTCGCTATGAGTCGGGGCTGACTCGATGGCACATAACAACAACAACAACATCACGAGTCACTAAAACATATCACTTGAAATAATAAAAATAGTCTTTTCTGGCATTATCAATGCCATAAACAAGTGTTTTTTACATAAACCCAGGTAAATGACTTTTGTTTGCACAGCTCTATTTTTTCATCGGAAAATCAGATTCTTGGCCTTACTGAAAAGTTCTTCCCTCAGAATTTTGGAGAGACATTCAGTGGCCTCATTATCATCACAGTCACAATTTTCTGAAACACTTCTAACACTGATTTGGAGAAAATTTTTCGTCAATTATTTCTATTGTTCCAGTGCAACCTACTTTCTTCTCATAGCAACAGTCTTTTTTGCTGCACATTTAAGGGATGCTCTGTGCTTCTGGTCTGTTTTCTAATCTTACTTTTCTTCTTACAAAATGATAAATAATTGATTGAATAATCATATCTTCTGGGGCACTTGTTTTCAATGATAACCAGAACAAAAACGTATCACATCTGCCTCTTCCATACATGCACCATATGTAACACAATATTAAAATAGGATTCTTTTTTTGCCTTGATTTTCACCACAACAACCAATCTTATATTCCAAAAAAGATATCTGGCTATCTTTACAGATTTTGCAAAGTTGATGTCTAAACATCAGTTTTGCAGCCCTCTCACATCTCCCACCTAGGCTGTTGTTGTTGTTTATGTACCATCAAGTCAGACCCGACTCATAGCAACCCCTCCTTGGGTTTCCGAGGCGGTATCACTACGGAAGTAGATTGCCCAACCTTCCTTCCGAGAAGGGGCTGGTGGGTTTGAACTGCCAGCCTTCTGGTTATCAGTCAAGTGCCTTAGGCACTACACTACCAGAGCTCCTCTATTAATGTCAAAAGTAAGAAATGGGCTAAAGAGGTTAGAAACTGGAGAATTTCTTCAAATAAATGTTTAAAATGCTGTAATCTTTTTTTTTTCCTCAGTTCTTTTCATAAAGAAAAGTAGAATACAGTGACCTTCCCCCTTATCTCAACCCTGGTGAGGTAGCCTTCAAAGAGACTACTTAGAGAGTTTGATATGTGATTTTTGCAGGCCGGTTGGTGCCACAGTGAACTTGATCTAAAAATACAGTGTTGCCTAGAATACTAACCAACTGGAGAATCTAAAGATAAATTCTGTGATTATTGGCCAAAGAACAAAGAAGGAGAAATGGCTGACATTAACAGTTGGCTACACTTCCACTCATGACGTGATAAGGGATATCTCAAACTAGATAGAAGGAGCTAGTCAAGAGATGTTTGAATTCTTCCAAGAAGGAGTATGTGGAAGAAGTTAGGGAACCCACTTAGCTTGTTAGATCACAGAGTGGTGGGACTTGAGGAGGGACATGTAAGTGACTCAGTGGGTAAAAATAATTTGTTCATATCACAGAAAGTACAGTCTAATGCCAGTCGAGGATAATAGTAAAATCCAAATTAACTCCAAGACAAGGAGGCAGCTCTGATCACCCCTAGTCAATTCTAAAAATCCAACATAGTCAAGAAACCAAAACTAAATCAAACTGGCATCAAGAGGAAAACAATTCTGAGCATAGAAAGCATAACATATGGGAGGGAAATTAAAAAAAAAAAAAGGTGCTGGCCACTTACCACTAGATTAACGTCAGACTGCCCAAACTGTGTTGATATAAGCAAAACAAGAAACTTAAATTTTGAAAAAAGTTTTGTTCTTTTGCTTATTATTTAGAATGAATACATTAATTCCTGAACAGATATTATTTGAATATTAAAAATTAGAGAATGGTTTTTGTCTGAAAACCACAGGAATTGAACTAGGTTTCATTCAGGCCACAGAAAATAAATAGCAAACTCCTTGGAGTGATTATGGATGGATTATTGGGGAGCGGTGTGAGAAAATAAAGTTTTGGGTTTTTTTTTAATCACTCCCTATAAAGTATATGAATGTGTATTACACTCTGATGGGGTAGCGCCTAAGGCATTGACTGCTAACCAGAAGGCTGGAGGTTCAAACACATCAACCACTCCTCGGAAGGAAGAGTGGGCAATCTACTTCTCTAGAGATACTGCCTAGAAACTGAAGGAGGGATTGCTATGAATTGCAATCAACTTGAAGGCAGTGAGGTTTTCTTTCTTTCTTTCTTTATTTTTGGTCAGTTTTTAGAGCTACAGACATACTTCTGAGCTAAAAGTACCATTTCACATTATTATCTATGCTACATAGCATACAATAATACCATCATTTGATCAAAGAACTCTGTCTATAGGTAGTGCTTTGCTTTCTTTCCAAGAATA
>NW_006921606.1:15213918-15265827 GCF_000298275.1 Orycteropus afer afer
TCTCATTCTTCTCAATGTTATCCACAATTTGTTATGATCCACACAATCAAATGCTTTTTCATAGTCAATAAAACTTAAGTAAACATCTTTCTGGTATTCTTTACTTTGAGCCAAGATCCATCTGACATCAGCAATGATATCCCTCATTCGACATCCTCTTCTGAATCCAGCCTGCACCTCAGGAAGTTTGTCAATATACTGCTGCCACCATTTTTGAATTATCTTCAGTAAGATTTCACTTGCATGCAATATTAATGATATTGTTCAATAATTTCCACCTTCTGTGGGATCACCTTTCTTTGGAATGGGTACAAATATGGATCTCTTCCAGTCAGTTGGCCAGGTAGCTATCTTCCAAATCTCTTGGCATAATTGAGTGAGTGCTTCCGGTGAGACATCCACATATTGAAACATTGCAATGGGTATTCCGTCAATTCCTGGAGCCTTTTTCCTTACCAATTCCTTCAGGGAAGATTTGACTTCTTCCCTCAGTACCATTGGTTCTTGAACATATGCCACCTCATGAAATGGATGCGCTACCAGTTCTTTTTGGTATAGTGACTCTGTGTATTCCTTCCATCTTCTTTTGATGTTTCCTGCATCACTCAATATTTTTCCCATAAAATCTTTCAATACTGCAATGCGGGGCTTAATTTTTTTCCTCAGTCTTTTCAGCTTGAGAAATGACAAGTGTGTTCTTCCCTTTTGGTTTTCTAACTCCAAGTCTTTGCATATTTCACTGTAGTATTTGGCTTTGTCTGCTTGAGCTGCTTTTTGACATCTTTGGTTCATCTTTTTTATCTTGTCATTCCTTCCATTTGCTTTAGCTGCTCTTCACTCAAGGGCAAGTTTCAGAGTGTCTTCTGACATCTATTATGGTCTTTTCTTTATTTCTTGTATTTTTACTGACATCTTGCTTTCTTCAAGGATGATGATGCTCTTGATGTCATCGTCAGTCATTGGTGTTTATTGCATCAAACCTATTCTTTAGATAGTCTCTAAATTCAGGAGGGATATATTCAAGATCATATTTTGGCTCTCGTGGACTTGTTTTAATTGTCTTCAACTTCAAGTTGAACTTGCATATGATCAATTGATGGTCTGTTCCATAATCAGCTCCTGGCCTGGTTTTGGCTGAAGATATTGAGCTTTGCCATTGCTTCTTGCCACAGACATAGTCAATCTGATTCCTGGGTAGTCTGTCTGGCAAAGTCCATGTGTTAGCCACCTTTTGTGTTGTTGAGAAAAGGTATTTTCAATGAATAAGTCATTGGTCTTGTAAAATTCTATCATGTGATCTCCAGCATTATTTCTGTCACCAAGGCCAAATTTTCCAACTACCAGTGTTTCTTGTTTCCAACTTTTGCATTCCAATCACCAATGATAAGCAACACATGATTGCATGTTCAGTCAACTTCAGACTGCAGAAGTTGATAAAAATCTTCAATTTCCTCATCTTATCTGCCCAAGGGGAGTTTCCCTAGGGGTGTGGCTTGCTTCTAGGATCTCTAGGGACATCCTGGGAAGAGAGACATTCTTTGGTGAATTGGGACCCTGGTGTGCTGACTACAACCTTCTGTGAGTGAGCAGCCCACTGCTCCGCCTGGAGATCTCAGATTCGTCTTTTGTTGGAGTCAATAACCAGTATACTGCCTGCCAGCCTTGAATTTCTCAGCCCCCTGCTCTTGCAGAAGCTAAGGCTGCCTCCAGCCCAATGTTTCCTCCAGGGACTCCAATGTTTCCTCCAGGAACTTTGGACTTGCCAGCTTCTATATGTTTGTGAGGTGAGCCATTTTCCTAAGATAAATTTCTCTCTCTCTCTCTCTCTCTCTCTCTATATATATATATATATGCTTTGCTGGTTTTTGTGTTTCTCTAGAGAACCCGATCTAACACAGTAGTTGATGTATAAATTTGAAAAATAGTCATATTAACTGGTCTTCCTTGTAGGTGTATGAATATTATCCTATCACTGGCAGCATTGTACTTCAGGACAGATCTTGAAACATCTTTTGTGATGATGAATGCCATGCCACTCCTCTTCAATTTGTCATTCCCAACATAGTAGATCATATGGTTGTCTGATTCAAAATGGCCAAAACCAGTCCGTCTCAGCTCACTAATGCCTAGGATATCAATCTTTATGCATTCCATTTCATTTTTGACACTTCCAATTTTCTTAGATTCATACTTCCTACATTCCATGTTCCAATTATTAATAGATGTTTTCAGCTGCTTCTCCTCAGTTTGAGTCATGCCACGTCAGCACATGGAGGTCCTGAAAGACTTACTTTATCCATATCATTAAGATTGGTTCTACTCTATTGAGGCAGCTCTTTCCCAGTCCTATTTTGAGTGCCTTCCAACACAAGGGGCTAATCTTCCTGCACTGTGTCAAAGAATGTTTCCAAGGTATTCATAAAGTTGCCAAGTAATGTATCAGACAGAGTTTGTCTGCTACTCATAAGGTTTTTCCTGGCCAGTTTTTGAGAAGTGAATGACCTCCTCCTTCTTCCTAGTCTTAGTCTGTAAGCTGCTTTGAAACCTGTGCACCCTGTGCAACTCTGCTGGCGTCTGAAACACCAGTGACATAGCCTCAAGCCTCACAGCAATGTACAAGCTTCACATGATGACAAACTGACAGAAAAGTTTGTCTCTCTTAGCTGTTGGAAACCTCTGCACCTCCTCTTACTTACTTTCTGTCTGAAACCTGCCATTCTGTGGTCCCTGGCTGCTCCTGGTCCCTCCTTTTCCTGACTTTAGGGGGCTTTGGGCCTAGCCTTGTCTCCCACCCCTTTTAACCTAGATATGCTGCTGCTCCTGAGATCCCCGAGAACACTCCTGGTCCCTCCCTTTCCTGGCTCTAGGGGGTTTGGGGCCTAGCCTTGCCTCCCACCCCTTTTTACCTGGATATACTGGCGCTCCTGAGGTCCTTTGTGCCACCATTGCTGCTATCCTTTTCCAATATATTCCACCATCACTACCATAAACTCAATGACCTGCAAGTAAAAACATCCTGTTTCTGTTTCCTTCCGACTCCTGTTGTTGTTGTTGTTAGGTGCTATTGAGCCTGCTCCAACTCATAACAACCTTATGTACAACAGTACAAAACACTCCAGTCCTGTGCCAGCCTCACAATCCTTGCTATACCTGAGCCCATTGTTGTAGTCACTGTTTCAATCCATCTTGTTAAGGGTCTTCCCCTTTTTTGCTGACCCTCCACTTTACCAAGTATGAGATCCTTCTCCAGGGAATGGTCCTTTCTGACAACATGACCAAAGCAGGTGTGAGAAAGTCTGGCTATTCTGGCTTCCAAAGGAGCATTCTGGCTGCACTTCCTCCAGGACAGATTTGTTAGTTCTTTTGGCAGGCCATGGTACTTTCAGTATTCTTCACTAACACCACAACTCAAAAGCATCAACTTTTCTTTGATCTTCCTTGTTCATCGTCCAGCTCTCGCATGCATATGAGGTGATTGAAAATACCATGGCTTGGATTAGGTGCACCCTAGTCTTCAAGGAGATGTCTTTGCTCTTCATCACTTGAAAAAGGTCTTTTCCTACCCCTGGTAACTACTAATAATCTTTGGTTTCTATATATGTATTTTTCAGTCTATCTAACACTCTTCCTCCCCTCACCTCCCATGCCTTGTAACCAACAAAGAAAGCACCTTTCCATGTATAAACCTTTCTTGACTTTTTTACAATAGTGAACTAATACAATATTTGTCTTTCTTAATTTATTTCACTCAGCATAATTTCCTCCAAGTTCATTCACGTTATGTGGTCTTTTGCAGATTCTACATTATTCTTTAGAGTTGAATAATATTCCAATGCACGTATGTACCACAGTTTGTTTATCCTTTCCTAGGCTGATGGGCATTTAGATTGTTCCCATCTCTTTGCTATTGTGAATAGTGCTACAATGAACATGGGTGTGCATATATCTATTTGTGTCCTGCTTCTCATATCGTGAGGATATATTCTTAGTAATGGGATTGTTGGATCAAATGGTATGTCTATTTCCAACTTTTTACCGAATTACCATACTAATTTCCACAGAGATTGTATCATTTTACAGTCCCACCAGCAGTGTATGATACCCCAATCTCTGTATATCCTCTTCAACATTTGTTATTTTCAGTCTTGTTGAACTTTGCTATTAATTCTGTGATGAGATTGTATCTCATGGTTCTTTTGATTGGCATCTCTCTAATGGCTAATTATCACAAACATTTCTTCATGTTTTTGGGCTGTCTGAATATGTTCTTTGGTGAAGTGTCTGTGCATATATTCTGCCCATTTTTTAATTGGATTGTTTGTCTTTATGAATTGAAGTCCTGGAGTTTTCTATAAATTTTAGAGATAAGTCCTTTGTTCAATATGTCATTGCAGAATACTTTTTCCTATTCTATAGGTTCTCTTTTTACTCTTTTGATGCATATAATCATTTAATTTTTAGAAGGTCCCAATCACCTAGTTTATCTTTTTCAGTTTGTGCATCTTGGCTTATTCTTGAGAGGGCCCTTAAATTAGGGCTCTTAAATTTGCCCTTATTTTTTCTTTGATGAGTTTAAAGTTTTATGTTTCATATTTAAGTCTTTGATCCATCTGGAGTTTGTTTTTTTGTATGGTGTGAGGTACAGATCTTGTTTCATTTTTCTGCAAATGGATATCCACTTTTGCCAGCACCATTTATGAAATAGACTTTATCTTCCTCATTTAATGGATTTTGGCCATTTGTCAAAGATCAGCTGACCATAGGTCGATGGATCAATGTCTGGGGTCTCAGTTCTGTTCTACTGGCTTATGTATCTGTCATTGTACCAATACTAAGCTGTTTTGACAACTGTGGCTATATAGCAGGTTTTGAGATTTGGAAGTGTGAGGCTTCCTCCTTTGTTCTTCTTCAGTAGTGTTTTGTTTATCCTAGGTCTCTTTCCTTTTCACATAAGATTAGTGATTGGTTTTTCCACGGCTTTGAAGAATGTTGATGGAATATTGATTGAGATTGCATTGAATGTATAGATTGCTTTGAATAGAATAGACATTTTCACAATGTTCAGTCTTTCTTTCCATGAGCATGGCATGCTGTTCCATTTATATAGATAGATCTCTGACAGTTTCTTGAAGTAGTACTTTGCAGTTTTCTTTGTATAGGTTTTGTTGTGTTCCTGGTAATATTTATTCCCAAGTATCTTAACATTTTGGTTGCTATTGTAAACGGTATTGATTTCCTCATTTCCTTTTTAGAGACCTCTTTGCTGGTGTAGAGGAATCCACCTTATTTTTCTACCTTGCCATTATGCTAAATCTTTCAGTAAGTTCCAGGAGTTTTCTTGCTGAATCTCTTGGGTTTTCCAAATATAGGATCATATCATTTGCAAATAGGGATAATTTTACTTCTTCCTCACCAATTTGGGTGCTTTGATTTGCTTTTCTTGCCTTATTGCCCCAGCTACGTCTTCCAATACAATGTTAAATAGATGAGGAGTTAGAGGTCCTCCTTGTCTGGTTCATGTTCACAAGGGAAATGGTTTCAGTTTCTCTCCACTGAAAATAATTTTGGCTGTTGATTTTGTATATATGTCCTTTATTATTTTGAGGAATTTCCCTTCTATGGTAGTAAAATTTGTATGTCAACTTGGCTGAGCTTGACTGAGTGGCTGGGCAGCTGTTGGTAGTTATTCCCCATGATGAGACTGGCAATCAACTCCATGGTGAGATCTACTACAAGCAGCTGAGTAGCTGCCTTTGGGATGTGGTCTGTATATAGGGAGAATCTTTGGGGATAGTTTATGGCACACTTGGACCCTGCATGTAGCTGTGTCATTGTTCAGCAGCCTGCCATGCTCTGCCCACCTGCAGACTTACAGTGGACTTGAATTAATGGCCTGCTTTGTGGTTTGGTAACATCGGGACTGTGTCTTTTTACTTGTCAACTTTGGGCTTGGCAGCCTCAGCAGCCAGCAGCTGTCTGAGTGAAGGAAAGTCTCTAGCGTCAGTGGGCTGGGAGCTGGACGCAGAGCTGATGCCCAAGGTTGAGGGGCTTTCATCCAGCCCCTATATCCTGGCACTTTAAACTTGAACGTAAAATCTTCAAACTATAAGAGAATAAACTCCTGTTTGTTAAGGTCATCCTATTTGTGGTATATTTCTTGGCAGAGTGGCACTAGGTAACCAGAACACCTTCTATTCCTGTTTTGCTGAGAGTTTTTATCATGAATGGATGTTGGATTTTATCAAATGCCTTTTTTGCATCTATTGATGTGATCATATGATTCTTTTCCTTTATTTTACTTATGTGATGGATTACATTGATTATTTTTCTAATGTTGAACCAACCTTGCATACCTGGTGTGAATCCCACTTGTTCATGATGTATTATTTTTTTTAATATGCTGTGGGAGGCTATTGGCTAGGATTTTGCTGAAGACTTTTGCATCTATATTCATTATGGATGTTGGTCTGTAGCTTTCCTTTCTAGTAGTGTCTTTGCCTGGTTTTCATATCAGGGTTATGCTTGCTTTGTAAAATGAATTAGAGAAGATTCCATCCTTTTCTACATTTTAGAATAGGTTGAATAGGATTAGTGTCAGCTCTTCCTTGAATGATTGTTAGAATTATCCAATGAAACCATCTCAGTGAGGATCTGTTTTATCATTGGTAATTTTTTTTTTTTTTATGACCTGTTCAGTTTCATCTTTTTTTATGGGTCTGTTCAAATTTTCTACCTCAGTCTGTGTTAGTTTAGGTAGGTTGTGTGTTTCTAGAAATCTGTCTATTTCTTCTAGGTTTTCAAATTTGTTGGAATACAGTTCTTCATAATATCTGATATTATACTTTTTATTTCTGTTGGTTCTATTGTAATGTCACCCCTTTCATTTCTTACTTGTGTTATTTGCATCTTCTCCTTTTCTTTGGGTAAGTCTGCCAATGGTTCATCAATTTTATTAATATTTTCAAAGAACCAATTTCTAATATTGTTTATTTGTTCTCTTGTCTTTTATTTCTGTTTCATTTATTTCTGCTTGAATCTTTATTATTTCTTTTCTTCTGGGGACTATTGGCATTTTTGCTGCTCTTTTTCTAATTGCTGGAGATGTTGGATTAAGGTGTTGATTTTGACTCCTTCTTTTTCAATGTGTGTATCTATGACTAGAAATTGCCCACTGATCACTGCTTTTGCCTTCTCCCAAAAATTTTGTTACATTGTGTTTTCATCATCATTTGATTCCAGGAATTTTTAATTTCATTTTTATTTCTTCTATTACCCAGTCATTTTAAAGGAGGGTGTTTTTCATTTCCATGTGTTATCTCTTTTTCTGTTGGCCTTCCTAGTGTTGATTTCTAATTTTCTGTGATCTGAGAAGATGCTTTGCAATATTTCAATGATTTTAAATTTATTAAGGCTTATTTTATGGCCTAACATATGGTCAATTCAGGAGAATGTTCTATGTGTGCTGGAAAAGAATGTATATTTTGCTGCGGTTGGGTGAAGTACTCTGTAGTTGTTTGTAAGGTCAAGCTGGTTTACTGTATTGTTTAGTTCTTTTGCTTTGTTGAGTTTCTTTCCAGTTGTTCTATCTTTTACTGAAAGTGGTGTATTAAAGTCTCCTATTTTTTTACTGTGGAGACATCTATTTGCCTTTTCAATTCTGTTAAAGTCTGCTTTATACATTTTGGGGCTCTTTCATTGGGTGAATGGATATTAATTATGGTTATGTCCTTTTGTCCTATTGATCCTTTAATCATTATATGATGTCCATCCTTGTCTCTTATGGCCATTTTTGTCTTAAAGTCTATTTTATCAGAAATTAATATTGTCATCATTGTTTTTTGGTTGCCATTTGCTTGGTATATCTTTTTCTAACCTTGGTTTTTAGTCTAGTTTTGTCTTTGAGTCTAAGGTGAGTATTTTATAGACAGCATATTGAGAGGTCATGTTTTCTTATCCAGTCTGTAACTCTCTGTTTCTTGAGTGGTGCCTTTAATCCATTTACATTCAGTGTAATTATTGATAAGTGAATTTATTGATGTCATTTTATTATGCATCTTTTTTTCATGGTGTTGCTGTTTTCTATGTTCCATATAATTTTTTGTGCTAAGCTCACTTTGTTTATAAATCATTTTATCATCTCCTTCATTGCTGTTATTTTGGTATTTGTGAAATATTTGTGCTTGTCCTTTTTTGTTTTGATGCAAAGATTTATTATTTTTCTTTGAAGTTCCCTTTTGATGTATTATTTTCTGCCCAAGTTTAAAACTGTCTAGTATGTCCTACAGTTGTCTTGACATCCTCACCATTTAGAAGATATGTAACCACACTATTTCTTCCTTCTTTTTGATTTGTAGTTTTCCTCATTTACCAATTGATGTATCTTTTTCCCTGCTTACTGTCTTGTAAGCTTATTTTACTCTGGATACTTCCATAATTGGGTTGGTTTGTGTGTTATGTCATCTTGTGTGTTAATCATCAGTTGTTGTTTACTGCTGTTGGTTCTTTTTCCAAAGGACTACCTTTAAAATATTCTGTAATGTTGGTCTGTTTTTAACAAATACCTTTAATTTCTTCCTATCTGGAAATCTCCTAATTTCACCCTCATAGTGAGGGACAATTTTGCTGGGTATATAATTCTTGGTTGGAAATTTTTTTCTTTCAGTGTTTTATATATATCATCCCATTGCCTTCTTGTCTGTATGGCCTCTGCCAAAAAAATCAGAGCTTAGTCTTATTGGTTTCCCTTTGCAGGTAACTTTTCATTTATCCTGTATCCTGTGCTGCTTTCAGAATTCTTTCTTTGTCTTTGGTTTTGGTGAGTTTGATGATATTATGTCTTGGTGGTTTTCTTTTGAGATCTTTCATCTTTGGGGTTCTTTAAACACATGAATGGATATATTATCATCTTTCATAATATTAGGGAAATTATCTTCCAACAAATATTTGACAGTTTTGTCTGTGGTTTTATCTGTCTCATCTTTTTCTACAATTCTGATAACATGTAGGTTATTCCTCTTGATGTTATCCTTTATGAATCTCAGGCTTTCTTCATTTTATTTTGCTCTTTTGTCTGATTGATCCCTTATCAAAGTAGTATTGAGGTATTTGTCTTCAATTGCATTAATTTATATCTTCCATTGATTTGATTCTACTCCTTTGACCATTCAATGTATTATCTATTTCTGAAATCTTAGTATTAATCTTCTGGATTTCTGTCTGTTGTTTTTGTATCCTTTCTAATTTTTTGTTTATTTTGTCAATTTTTTCTGGTATTATTTTCCTAAATTATCCTAGTTTTGTATATGTTTCCCTTAATTTTGTCAGTGTTTTCTTTGATCTGTTTCTCAATCTGTTGAAGGTACCCAAATATAATTCTTTGAATTCTTTATAGGGACTTCCAATGTTGCCTCTTCTTCAGGGATGTTTTCTGGATTTTTATCCTGTTCTCTCATGTGTACTACTTTATCATGCATTTTTTTGTGTGTGTGGACTGTAAAGGTCTGTTGTCTCTGAGACATCATGGTGCTGTTGGATGTTGGTCTGGTTTTTGCAATATTTTTTTCCCTTTATTTTATTTCACTATATATGTGTGAGCAGGGTGCTGTACTCTTCTATTTACTAGTTATTAGCATGTAGGTACTCACCACCTGTTTCCTAATGGGTGTGATAGAGAATGAGAGTGTATGTACAGACCTCTGTTAGCTATTCATAGAGTAGTTGAGGGTGTGTTGATCTGGCATTCACTGCCATCTATTGTTGATCAGTTGGTACAAAAGCTACTAGTGGCCCTCTATCAGTGGGTGGGGCTGCAAGATATGTACATATGGTTGGATTGTGTGTGAAGTGTTGCTATCTCACACTCGTTAGAGAAAATAAAATAAGATAATAAAAACAAGAGAACAAAAAACTCAAACTGTATAAACAAAGAGGAACAATCAGAAAAAAAGAGAAGTGTAATAAATGAGAAGAAAATTTTTTAAAACATATTGAAAAAAACATAAAAGAATGATAGTGAGAAAAAGAGGGACAGAATGTCCCAATATCTGGGGAGGAAAGAATGAGAGAAAAGTGCAAGAGTAAAAGAATAGTAAAGAAATAATCAGAAAACTGCAAAAGGAAAAACAAGAGATGAGAAGAACCAAAAGAAAGAAAGAAAGGTAGAATATTAAAAAAATAATAATTTAAAAACAAAAACAACATTGTGGGGGCCAGGCATGGCACCCAGGCTCTGTCAGGGCACAGACCTGGATGGAATTCCTGTTGGTTAAGAAGGTGAATACATGTGGTAATGGGCACATTCTGTTCACCTAGAAGGTGTGGGGTATAAGAGCAACAAGGGAGAATGGCACCTTTCTAGTTGTCAACCTGAAGTGCTGTTGCTCATGCTGTCTTTGGAAAGCAGAGTTCACCCTTATGTCTCTGTTCAAGTAAGAATGCCACTCCCATACATCCAGAATGGTCATGCCTGATGCCTGCAAACATTCAAAATGGCTGTGCCCTCAGGACAGCTGCTGGCAGTCCACAGGTCCATTTGTCTCATTTTCCTATTGTTTTCTTTTCTGATTGTCTGGTACCAATGCAGTCTTTGCCCTTGCACTCCTTGGTGATCAGAGCCAATTCTCAGCTTACTATCAGGAAATATTAAAAATGTCTGTGCCTCCAGGACAGTAAGCAGTTCACTGCTCCATTTGTCTCCTCACTCACTGTTTCTTTCAGTTTCTTCTACTAGTTGGTCTTTGCTAAAGGGGTAGGGAGGCTGCATCTTCTGACCTCCTCTAACCCCACAAGAGGAAGACAGAATCACCATCAATAGCCCAAAGCCTATTCCAGCAAGGTCAGACATGCTACCTCCCTCCAGCCCTTTCACTAACCATTTCTCTCAAAGCACCCATCACCTCTCTGATGGGTCCAGACTGCCATCTCTCAGCCAACAGTCTCTTTCAGTCTCTCTCCCAGCAATGTGTGTCTCTGTGTCTCTCTCTCAGCAATGTGTGTCTCTGTGTCTCTCTCTCAGCAATGTGTGTCTCTCAGGAGCATGTATCTCTCAGGAACGGATTTCTCTCAGCAGTCCATCTTTCTCAGCCAGCAGTCAGAGAGACTCCTTCTGCCTCTAGGAGGCCTCCTTTGGAGCCTGGCAGAGTGGCCAAACTAACCAATCATAACATCAGAATTCTAAGCACCTGAGAGAGAGCGAACTTCCCAGAACATTGCTTTGTGCCACTCTCAACAGAAATACCCCAGGTGGATAACTTTAATAATCAGGAGCTCCTCAGTTGCTGACAGCAAATTCCACCATGGAGTTTACAAAGGCTTATGGCTAGAAAAGCCATACCAGGTAATTTACTACACTGCAGTATTTAATCCACTTCTTTATCCTTCATTTCCAAGCTCAGGGTCCAGGATCATCTTCTATATTGATTTCATTTTTTTTTTTTCTCATTGCTCTGTTGGAGAGGGTCTGATTAGCTTGTCTGCCTATTCCACCATCTTGCCGGAACTAAGAATAATGCTTTTACTGACAACTAGTTTCACAAGTCTCTTGTGTGACTAGTAGCTTTTTAAATCAAATGTTAGTCTAGTCTCTTTACCACTTTTACTAGAAAGCATTAGTTTTTGTTTTTTTTGATGGTGAAACACACACCCAAGTTAGCCCATCAGGAAAGTGACTACATTTTGTTTTACAGAATACCTCCTATACCTATATTTGTTAGTTGAAGATATAAATTAACATAGTAGTAATTATGTTAAAGAAATACAACAAAATATAAAAAAATAAAATTACATTGTTTGCTTCAGCAGCCGATATACTAAAATTGGAATGATATAGAGAAGATTAGTGTGGCTTTGTGCAAGGATGACACACACATCTGTGAAGTGTTTCATATGTTTTCAATCTTGTTGTGTGTTTGAAAGTTTTCATAATAAAATATGGAGAACAATTCTTAAAATATAAAATAAAATTCCAAATCATTTGAAAAATTATTAACAGGGATTAACTGGCCCCAGTTCAGTGAACATTATTTGATCAAATCAAATAATCATTTGATCAGGTCCATCATGTGAGATATGTACCATATTAGACACTGATAGTTGTCAATAAGATCACACAATTTCTATCAAAATCACAATAAGCCATACATTTTAAACTCTAAAACATATGTGAACAACTTTTTTTCTCCTTGACACAATCAAATTGCCCATAAACCTATTTGTAGAACACCAAGCACCACAGCATTTGATCATTCGTACTCACAGCAGTACAGCATGATAAACCATTCAATGCATTCTTGTTTACTCTCTTTTCTAGGCCAGATGGTACTTGGCATACAGTGATGAAGAAGCCCAACATGGACTTTACACTCCAAGTATTAAAAATGTAGCTGGGGATATAGACAACTAAACCAATGATTAAGGTGGTATCAGGAGCAGTCAGTCTAATAGAGAGGGAGGGAATGTTCTGAAAAGGCTTAACTTGAGCACTGAGCCATGAATAAGGTTAGTCACGTAAAGTGTGGTTGTATGTAGTGTACGCTGGAGGTCAAGTGTGAGGTTCCAAGCAAAGGAAATTATGCAAGAGTGTGCAAGCCACAAAGAAACAAAAGGAGTTCACCAGTGTTGAGAGAACTGAGAACATCAAAAACTTGATAGACCTCCCATGAGAAATGGGAAATGATCCGTTGAGAGATATTGAAAGGATCCAGAGCAACATGTATGAAGTTAATTGTTGAGTCTGAATAAGTAGGGGGATCCCTAAGTAAGATTGTGAGATCTACAAGAATATTGAAGAAATCCAGGTAGTACAGTAATTATGCACTCAGCTGTTAACCAAAATGTTGGTGGTTCAAACCTAGCCAGTGGCTTTAACTGAGAAAGACCTGATAATCTGTTCCTATGAAGATTACAAGCTAGAAAACCTTATGGGGTAGTTTTATTCAGTCACCTGGGATTACTATGAGTAGGAATTGGCTCCAGAGAACCTAATGACGATAATATGAAGATATTGTGAATTTTATGACTTTCTTGCTCATTTTAAGAATCAACAATAACAACAGCATTAAAAAAATAATATAACCACTCTTCACTTATTAACATTGCTAGATGCCAAAGATCAGGTTATTATGTGAAATCAGCATTATGTGAGAGTTGGGGGACATGCCTCATCTTCAGCACAGATGTTTCTCCCTCCTCTGTCACTCACTGTCCATCTGGCATCCCTGATGGGTCTTGGGATGTATATGTCATGATGGGCCCTCCTTCCCCACCACACCTTCCCAAGCACCATGGAGTCTGCAGGAGTTAAGGGTGGTGGTGGTGGTGGTCAATGTGTTGCCCACACTGTGCCACTCCAGCCACCCATCCTGAGTGGTGGGAACTCCACTCATCCATCCACCTGGGCCCCACAGTCCTGCATGATCCCCTTTCTTTTGCTGCCTTCCCATGCCTCCTCTATCAACCTTCTCCATACCTTTGGGTCCTAACTCAGCTTCCTTCACCTTCCCACGACCTCACATCATCCTGCCATCACCCCACACACTCCAAGGCTGGGACTGATAAGTCACAGACAAATGGGAGAAATCCAAACTAATGTCATAGTTAACATGTGGAGAGTATATATACTCCTTTTTTTTTTTTTTTTTTTTGTAACTTGCTCAGGGACAAGCTTGATGACACTTCACATATACAGAACATCATCTACTTAAAAATGTTTGTATCTGTTAGATAAGCCAAGCTCTACTGCATAACAACAGCTTGTCAAATCTGGCTGCCACTCACATGTGGTATTAACAATTACAAGCAGTCACTTTATTTGAAGTCATTGTGCTCTGTATTTCCTAGCATGTATATTATAATTGTACTTGGATCTGATGGACTTTACGAGAACTATTAAGTTGATCATGTTTGATTAGTGCAAAAGCTCTGAGTGATGGAAACAAAATTAAGAATCTTTTTTTCACTTTTAAAATGAAACTTTTCTTGATTTTGAGATAAATGTTGATTTACATGCAGTTGTAAGAAATGAGTATTCCATATAACATTCACCCAGCTTAACGTCCTCCCAGTTCATCTATGTTTTGCAGTGTTTTGCAGCTTCTACATTATTCTTTCGAGTTGCATAGTGTTCCATTGTGTGTATGGACCACAGTTTGCTTGTCCATTCTTTGGTTGATGGGCACTTAAATTGCCTCCATTTCTTTGCTATTGTGAATAGTGCTGTGATGAACATGGGTGTGCATATATCTGTTCTTGTCCTGCCTCTTGCTTCTTTAGGATATATACCTAGTAACAGGATTGCAAGATCAAATGGTATTTCTATTTCCAACATTTTAAGGAATCTCCATATTTATTTCCACACTGGTATCATCTTATAGTCCCACCAGCTGTGTATGAGCATCCCCAAAACTCTACATCTTTGCCAGCATTTACTATTTTCTGTCTTGTTGAACTTTGTTATTAATTTTGCTATTATTAATGTTGAGGGGAGATGGTATCCCATGGTTGTTTTGATTTGCATCTCCCAAGGAGGGGTCGCTGTGAGTCGGGTCTGACTCGATGACACATAACAACAACAACATAATGGCTAATGATCACAAAGCATTTTTCTTGTGTTTGTTGGCTGCCTGAATATCTTCTTTGGTGAACTGTCTGTTCATATCTTCTGCCCATTTTTTAATTGGATTGTTTCTTTTGGATGTAGAGGTGCTGAGTTTTCTATAAATTTTAGAGATTGGTCCTTTGTCAATATGTCATTGCTGAATATTTTTTCCCAATCTGTAGGTTCTCTTTTTACTCCTTTGGAGAAGTCCTTTGATGCACATAAGAATTTAATTTTTAGAAAGTCCCAATTATCTAGTTTATCTTCTTCTGTTTGTGAATCTTGGGTTATGCTTGACAGTCTGTTTATGCAATAAATTAGGGGCCCTAAGTTAGCACCTTTTTTTTTTTTTTTTTTTAATGAACTTTATAGCTGTAGGTTTCACATTTAAGTCTTCAATCCATCTGGAGTTCATTTTTTTTTGTATGGTGTGAAGTATGGATCTTGTTTCATTTTTCTGTAAATGGATATCCAGTTTGGGCAACACCATTTATAAAAGAGACTATCTCTTCCCCATTTAATGGATTTTGGCCCTTTGTCAAAGATCAGCTGACCATAGATCAACAGACTGATTTCTGGGTTCTCAATTCTGTATCACTGATCTATGGGGTCAGTTATTGTATCAATACCAGGCTGTTTTGACAACTATGGCTTGTGTGATAGTTGGAGTTGTGTGTTAACTTGACTGAACCACAATTCTGTGTGGTTTAAGCTGTTGTGATGTGGCTATTCCCATGATGGGATCAGATTATTATGTTTTGAGCAGCCAATCTGTTGAAAGGGAGTTTTGCTAGGGATGTGGCCTACTTACAGTATATCTATGGACATCCTGGAAAAAAAGACATCCCTCTGTGGATTGGGATGCTGTTGTGCTGCCTACAACTACCCATGAGCAAACAATCCACCATTCGGTCTGGAGATCTTGGATTTGTCATTCTTTGGAGTCAACAGCCAGTACACTGCCTGCCATCCTTGAGCTCCTCAGCTCCTGCAGCTGCAAGAGTCGGGAAAAGCCTCCAGCTTGACGTTTGATCCAAGAAGTTTGGACTTGCAAGCTTCTATAAGTGTGTGAGCCATTTTCCCAAGATAAATCTCTCTCTCTCTGTCTCTCTCTATATACACACACACACATATATAAGCTTTACTGGTTTTGTTTCTCTAGAGAACCAAGTCTAACACAGCTTGGTAGTAGGTTTTGAGAACTGGGAGGGTGAGACCTCCTACTTTGTTCTTTTTCTTCAGTAGTGCTTTGCTTACCCGAGGTCTCTTTCTTTTCCATATAAAATTAGTGAAGACATGATTTTCCATGTCTTCAAAGAATGTTGATGAAATCTTGATTGGGATTGCATTGATTGTATAGATTGCTTGGGTAGTATTGACATTTTCACAATGTTCAGTCTTCCTATCCATGAGCATGGTATGTTCTTCCATTTATATAGATTTCTTATAGATTCTCAAAGCAGTGTTTTGTAGTTTTCTTTGTATAGGTCTTTTGTGTTCCTGGTGAGATTTATTCCCAAGTATCTTATCTTTTTGGTAGCTATTATAAATGGTATTGGTTTCCTTATTTCCTTTTCAGAGATTCTTGCTGGTATAGAGGAATCCAACTGATTTTTTGCATGTTGATCTCATATTTTTCCACTATGCTAAATTTTTCAATAAGTTACAGTAGTCTTCTTGCTGAGTCTCTTAAGTTTTCTATTTAGGATCACATCATTTGGACACTTTTGATTTCCCTTTCTTGCCTTTTTGTCCTGGCTATGACTTCCAAAACAATGTTGAATAGAAGTGGAAATAGAAGACATCCTTGTCTGGTTCCTGTTCACAAAGGGAATGGCTTCAGTCTCTCTCTAATGAGATTAATGTTGCCTATTGGTTTTGCATATATGACCTTTATTATTTTGAGAAATTTATCTTCTATTCCTGTTATTCTGAAAGTTTATTGGGAATGGATGGTGGATTTTATGGCCTTTCTGCATCTATTGTAATGATCATGTTTCTTTTCCTTTATTTTACTTACATAATGAACTCTGTTGATTGTTTTTCTGATGTTGAACCATCCTTCATAACCTGATTTGAATCTCACTTGGTCATGATGCATTATTTTTTTGATATGCTGTTGGAGTCCATTAGCTAGGATTTCACTGAAGATTTTTACATCTACATTCATGAGGGATACTGGTCTGTAGTTTTCCTTTTAATGATGTCTTGTCTGGTTTTGGTATCAGTGTTATGCTTTCTTCATAAAATGAATTTGGGAGGATTCTGTCCTTGTATGTGATCTAGAATAGTGTGAGTAGGATTGATGTCAGTTCTTCTCTGAATATTTGGTAGAATTCTCCAGTGAAACCATCTGGGCTAGGCCTTTTTGTTGTTGTTGGTAATTTTTTTATGTCCTGTTCATTTTCTTCTTTTGTTATGGGTGTGTTTAAAATTTTGATCTTAGGCTGTGTTAGTTTAGGTAAGTAGTATGTTTCTAGAAATCTGTCCATTGCTTCTAGGTTTTCAAATTTGTTGGAGTACAGGTCTTCATGGTATCCTGATATTATCCTTTTAATTTCAGTTGGTATTTTGTGATATTGCCCAATTCATTTATTATTTGTGTTATTTGTATTCTCTCTTTCTTTTCCTTTGCTCAATTTGCCAGTAGTTTGTCAATTTTCTTATTTTTTTCAAAGAACCAACCTCCAGTCTCCTTGATTAACTCTTTTGTCTTTTTATATTCTGTTTCCCTTATTTCTGCTTGAATCTTTATTATTATTATTATTTTCTTCTGTGACTGTTGGTTATTATTATTATTTTTCCTGCTCTTTTTCTAATTGTTAGAGATGTTGGGTTAAAGTGTTGATTCCCCCTTCCCCCCCTTTTTTTTGATGTGTACACCAATTACTATATATTACCTTCTGATCACTGCTCTTGCTGTGTCCTAAAGATTTTGATATGTTGTGTTTTCATTCTCATTTGATTCAATAAATTTTTTAATTTCATTTATTCTTTTACTCAGTATTTTTTGAAGAGGGTGTTATTGAGTTTCCATGCATTTGCATGTTTTCCATTGGTCTTCCTAGTGTTGATTTCCAATTGTATAGCATTGTGATCTGAGAAGATGCTTTGCATTATTTCAATGTTTTTAAATTTATTGAGGCTTGCTTTGTGGCCTAACATATTGTCCATCCTGGAGTATGTTCTATGTGTGCTGGAAAAGAATGCATATTTTGCCATTGTTAGGTGAAGTGTTCTGTAGATACCTATAAGGTTATGAGGTGAAGTTTGTTGATTGTATTGCTTAGATTTTCTGCATCTTTGTTAAGTTTCTTTCCAGTTATTCAGTCTTTTATTGAAATTGGTGTATTAATGTCTCCTACTATTATTGTGGAATCATCTATTTGTCTTTTCAATTCTGTTAAAATCTGATTTATGTAGTTTAGGCCTCTTTCATTGGGTGTGTAGATATTAATTATGGTTATTTCCTTTTGTTCAAGTGATCCTTTAATCACTATGTAATGTTCTTCCTTATCTCTTATGGTCATTTTTGTCTGAAATTCTATTTTATTAGCATCCAGTATTGCCACTCCTGCTCTCTTTTGGTTGCCATTTGTTTGATATATCCTTTTCCAACCTTTGATTAGTCTATTTTTGTCTTTGTGTCTAAGATGAGTCTCTTGTAGACAGCATATTGATGAGTCATATTTTCTTGTCCAGTTGGCAACTCTCTGTCTTTTGAATGGTGAATTTAATCCATTGACATTCAGTGTAATTATCAACAAGTATTAATTTTTTGCTGGCATTTTGTTATGTGTTTTTTAGTGATGTTGCTTATTTCTTTGTTCCATATAATTTTCTGTGCTGAGCTCATTTTGTTTATGAGTTGTGTTATCATCTTCTTCATTGCTATTGTTTTAGTATTCACTAAGTATTGTGCTTGTCCTGTTTTTTTCTTTTGATGCAAATTGTTATTACTTTTCTTTGAAGTTGGTGTTGTTGTTAGGTGCCATTGAGTTGTCTCCAATCCATAATGACACAGCAGAATAAAACACTGCATCTTCCTGAGCCCATTGTTACAGCCACCGTATCCATCCATCTTGATGAGGACCTTCCCCTTTTTCATTGACCCTCCACTTTACCAATCATGATATCCTCCTCCAGTGAATGATTCCTTTTGATAACATGACCAAAGTATGTGAGACAAAGTCCATTGTACTCTCATTATTCTTTGCCAACAACACAACTCAAAAGCATCAACTCTTGTTTGATCTTCCTTATTCATTGTCCAGCTCTCACATGCATAAGAAGTGATTGAAAATACCATAGCTTGGGTTAGCTGCACCTTAGTTTTCATGGAGACGTCTTTGCTCTTCAGCACTTGAAGGAGGTCTTTTGCAGCAGATTGGCTCAAAGCAATACAGTTGTGTGATGTTTTAACTACTGATTCCATTAGAGTTGATTGTAGAACCAAGTAATATGAAGCCCTTGACAACTTCAATCTTTTCTCCACTTATGGTACTGCTTATTGGCCCAGTTGTGAAGATTTCTGTTTTCTTTATATTGAAGTGTAATCCATACTGCAGGCTGTAGTCTTTAATCTTCATCAGTAAGTGCTTCAAGTCATCCTCACTTTCAGCAAGAAAAGTTGTCTCATCTGTGTATTACAGGCTGTTAATGAGTCTTCCTCCAATCCTGATGCCATATTCTTCTTCATATAATCCAGTTCTTAGATTATTTGCTCAGCATACACATTGAATAAGTGAAACGATACAACCTTTATGCACTCCGTTCCTGATTTTAAAGCATGCAGTATCACTTCATTCTGTTTGAATGACAGCCTCCTGATCTATGTACAGGTTCCTGTTGAATACAATTAAATGTTCTGAAATTCCCATTCTTCTCAGTGTTATCCATGATTTGTTATGATCCACACAATTGAATGCTTTTACATAGTCAATAAAACATAAGTAAACATCTCTCTGGTATTCTTTGCTTTCAGCCAAGATCCATCTGATATCAGCAATGATATCCCTCATTTCATGTCCTCTTCTGAATCCAGCTTGCATTTCTGGAAGTTCTCTGTTAGTATACTGCTGCATTGGTTTTGATTTATCTTCAGTAAGATTTTACTTGCATATGATATTAACAATATTGTTCAATAAGTTCCACATTCTGAGAGATCACCTTTCTTTGGGATGGGTACAAATATGAATCTCTTCCAGTCAGTTGACTATGTAGCTGTCTTCCAAATCTCTTGCCATACCCGCATGAGTGCCTCCAGCCAGCATCCATTTGTTGAAACATCTCAATGGGTATTCCGTCAATTTCTGGAGTCTTGACCTTTGCCACTTCCTTCAGTGTAGCCTCAACTTCCTTCAATATACCATTGGTTCTTGATCATATGCCACCTCCTGAAATGGATGAACATTGACCAATTCCTTTTGTACAGTGACTCTGTGTATTCCTTCTATCTTCTTTCGATGTTTCCTGCATCATTCAATATTTTGCCCATAGAATCTTTTAATATGGCAACTCAAGGCTTAAATTTTTTCTTCATTCCTTTCAGCTTGAGAAATGTCAAGCATGTTCTTATCTTTTGGTTTTCTAACTCCAGGTGTTTGCACATTTTATTATAATAATTGGCTTTGTTTTCTTGAGCTGCTCTTTGAAATCTTCTGTTCAGCTCTTTTATCTTGTCATTTCTTCCATTTGCTTTAGCTACCCACCAGCCACTCCTCGGAAGGAAGGTTGGGCAATCCTACTTCCGTAGTGATACTGCCTCGGAAACCCAAGGAGGGGTCGCTATGAGTCGGGGCGACTCGACGGCACACAACAACAACAACAACAACTCTTTGTTGAAGGGCAAGTTTCAGAGTCTCTTCTGACATCCATTTTGGTCTTTTCTTCCTTTCCTATGTTTTCAAGAACTTCTTGCGTTCTTCATGGATGATGTCCTTGATGACATCCCACAATTACTCTGGTTTTTGGTCATTAGTGTTCAGTGCATCGAATCCATTTTTTAGATGGTGTCTAAATTCAGGAGGGATATTATCAAGGTCATTGAGCTTCTCCATCACCTCTTGCTACAGATGTAGGCAATCTGATTTCTGTGTCTTCCATCTGGTGAAGGCCACATGTATAGTCACAGTTTATGTTGTTGAAAAAAAAAAGTTATTTGCAATGTATTCTTTGAGGTTACCCTGTAATTTGCAATTTTCTTCCAAATGTTTAACAGTCTGTTTTATCTGGCAATTGTCTTGACTTCCTCACCATTTAGACGTTCTATAATTGCACTATTAATTCCCTCTTTTTGGTTTGTAGTTGTCCTCATTTACCTATTGATGTTTCTAGATCCCTATTTACAGTCTGGTAGCATAGCTCCTAAGGCACTTGACTGCTAACCAGAAGGCTGGCGGTTCAAACCCACCAGCTACTCCTCAGAAGGAAGTTTGGGCAATCTAACTTCCATAGTGGTGCCACCTTGGAAACCCAAAGAGGGGTCACTATGAGACAGGTATGACTCAATGTCACATAACAACAACAAGCTTATTTTACTTTGGATACTTCTATAACTGGTTGGGTCTGTGTTATGTCATCATGTATGTGGATTTCAGTTGTTGTTTGCTGTTTTTGGTTCTCTGTCTGAAGTTTTCCCTTCAGCATCTTTTGTAAAATTGGTCTGGTTTTAACAGATTCCATTACTTTCTTCTTTTCTGAAAATCTCCTAATTTTCCTCTTATTTTCGAAGGACAATTTTGCTGGGTGTATAATTCTTGGTTGGAGAATTTTTCTTTCAGGGCTTCATATATATCATCCCATTGCCTTCTTCATTGCTTGGTTCCTGCAGAGAAATCAGAGCTCAGTCTTATTGGTTAAATTGTGCAGGTAACTTTTCAATTTTTCCAAGCTGCTTTCAGGATTCTTTCTTTGTCTCTGGTTTTTATGTGGTTGGTGATATGTCTTGGTGATTTTCTTTTGGGGTCTATCCTGTTTGGGTTTTGTTGAACTTCTTGAATATTCTCATCTTTCATCATATTACGGAAATTCTCTTCCAACATATCTTCAACAATTTTCTCTGTCTCTTCCTGTTCTGGATTCTGATTACACATAGTTATTCTTCTTAATGGTATTTCTTATGAGTCTTAGGCTTTCTTCATTTTGTTTTAATCTTTTATCTGATTGATCTCTTAACAAAGTAGTTTTCATGCATTTATCTTCAATCTCATTAATTCTGTTTTCCATTGATTTGATTTTATTCCTTTGCTCATTCAATGCGTTACCTATTTCTAAAATCTGAGTATTAATTTTTTTTATTCCTATTTGTTGTTTTTGTATCATTTCTATTTCTTTTATATTTTATCCTGGTCCTTTGTTTATACTACTTTATCTTGCTTTTTTGTATGGGCTATGATGGTCTGTTTTCTCTGAGACATTTTGGTGGTATTGTATTTATGTTTAATTTGTGGATGTGTGTTGGTGAGTTCATGCAGGATTTTTTTTCCCCTTTATTTTGTTTTGATATATCTGTGTGAACAGAACACTTTGCTCCTTTATTCCTTAGTTGTTAGCCCTTAGGAACTTACCACCTGTCTCCTAGTGGATGTGATAGAGAATGAGAATGTGTGTGCAGATATTTGTTAGCTGTTTGTAAAGAGCAGTTGAGGGTGAGTTGAGCTTGTGTTGGCTGCTGTCTACCATTGGTCATTTGGTGCAAAAGCAAGTGATGACCCTCACTCACTGGGTGGAGCTGCAGGAAGTGCAGGTATGGTTGGATTGGGTGGATATGGTTGCTCTCTCCCACTCAGTTAGCCAAAAAAAAAAAAAAGAGAGAGAGAATAAAAAACTCAAACTAAATAAACAAACAGGAACAATCACAAAAGTAAAAAGAGAAATGAAATAAGAAAAAATGTTCTAGATATATTTTTACAGAACAAAGAAAGGTAATGAGGAAAAAGAAAAGCCACAATACATGAAGAGGCCATAATGAGAGAAAAAAGGGAGAGGAAAAGATTCAGGAAAACTGCAAATGAAAAACAAGGGATGGGAGGAGCCATCTGATGGAATTCTCCAGTGAAACCATCTAGGCCAGGATATATATATATATTTTTTTTTTTTCGGGGGGGTGAGGGAGTGGGGATGGAGGGTGGGAGGTGAGGGGTAGTTTTCTTATGACCTGCTCAATTTCTTCTTTTTTAATGGCTCTATTCAATTATTCTATCCCAAACTGTGTTAGTTTAAGTAAGTCTTGTGTTTCTAGAAATTTGTCCATGTCTTCTAGGTTTTCAAATTTGTTGGAATACAATTCTTCATAACACTCTGCTGTTATCTTTTTTATTTCAGTTGGTTCTGTTGTGATAGCTGCCATTTCATTATTCATATTATTTACGTCTTCTCTTTCTTTTCCTTTGCTAAAGTTTCCAATGTATTTTTTCAATTTTGTTAATCTTTTTGAAAAACCAGCTTTTAGTCATGTTGATTTTCTCTACTGTTTCTTTTTTTGTTGTTTGTTTCCTGCTTCTTTTATTTTTGCTCTTATCTTTGTTATTGTCTTTCTCCTTGATACTGTAGGGTTTTTTTTGTTGTTGTTGTTGTTGCTCTTTTTCTAATTGTAAGAGTTGTTGACTTAAGGTGTTGATTTTCATTTCTTCTTTTTTTTCTTGATGTGTACATTTATTGCTGTAAATTGACCTCTGAGTACTGCTTTCACTGTGTCTCAAAGGTTTTGATAAATTGTCTTTTCACTCTCATTTGTTTCTAGGAATTTACATCTTTTTCCACACTTTATTTCTTCTGTTTCCCAATAGCTGTTGAGTCTTGTGTTATTCATTTTCCCCCCTTGATTTTCCAATTATTGATTTCTAACTTTATAACATTGTGGTCTAAGAAGATGCTTTGCAGTATTTATTGAGGCTTGTTTTGTGGCCTAATGTATGGTCTACTCTGGAGAATGATCAATGTGCACTGCAGAAAAATGTATCTGTATTGTGTTTTGTTGGGTGGAGTGCTCTGTATACGTCCATGGGATCGAGTTGGTTGATTGTCTTGAGATCTTCTGTATCTTTGTTGTGTTTTCTCCTAGTTGTTTTTTCTTTAATCAAAATGGTATGTTGAAATCTCCTACTAATATAGTAGAATTGTCTATTTTTCCTTTTAATTCAGTTAAAGTTTTCTTTATGTATTTTGGGGTTCTTTCATTGGGTGCATAGATATTTGTTATGGTAATTTATTTTGGTCAATTGACCCTGTTCACATCACATTCCCTTCTTTGTCCCTTATGCTGGTTTTCACTTTGAAGTCTCTTTTATTAGAAATTAATATTGCTACTACTTTTTTTTGTTTTTTTTTTGGTTTCCAAAAAAGATATACTTATTTTTCCATCCCTTGATTTTTTATTTGTGTTTATCTTTGTGTCCAAGGTGGGTCTCTTGTAGGCAACATATGGGTGAGTCTTCTTTTCTTATCCAATCTGCCACTCTCTGTCTCTTGACTGGTGCATCTAGTCTATTCACATTCAATGTAATTAATAATTGGAATGAATTTATTGCTATTATTCTATTGTGTTTTGTGTTGTGTTGTTGGTGGTTTCTGTCCCAAATATTTTTCTGTGCTGAGTTCATTTTTATCAAACATTTTGTTTTTCTTTATTATTGCTGGTTATGTGTTCACTAAGCCCTTGTGATTTTCTTCTTTCTTGATTTGGTTAGCTTGTTAATTTTCTTTGTGGTTATCCTGTACTAAATTCTTACCTCCCTAAATTTACAACAGTCTGTTCTATATAGTCATCATCCCTATTTCCTCTCCATTTGGAAGTTTTGTAATTATAACATTTATTCCTTCTATTTGCTTTGTTGTTGGTGTTGTTTACAGATTGAGTCCTCTATCTCTCCATTTATATTTTTTTGTGAGCTTATTTCCATTTTGAAATGCTTTTTCTGGGTAGGTTTCTAGGTGGCACTGTCTAGTGTCCTGTTTTTAATTTGTGTTTTCTGTTATTGATTTTCTGTTGGAAGGACTCTTTAGAATTTCTTGTAGGATTGGTCTGGCTTTCACAAATTCCCTTAATTTCTGTTTGTCTTAGAATGTATTGATTTCACTCTCATATTTCAGGGAAAATTTAGCTGTATATATAATTCTTGGTTGGCAATTCTTTTCCTTCAAGGTTTTGTATATGCCATCCCATTGCCTTCTTGCCTGCATACTCTCTGCTGAAAAGTGGGAGCTTAGTCTTATTGGTTGTCCATTGTAGGTAACATTTCATTTCTCCCGAGCTGCTCTAAAGGTTCTTCCTGTGTCTTAGTTTTTGGAAAGTTTGATTATGATGTGTCTTGGTGACTGTCTTTTGAGATCTATCTTATATGGGGCCATTGAGCTTCTTGATTGGATATCTCTTCATCTATTATTGTATACCAAACCAAAATCATCACCATCAAGTCAATTTGACTCATGGTGACTCCTTGAGTTTCCAAGGAAGTATCTCTATGGAACTAGATTGCCCAATCATCCTTCTCAGGAGTGGCTGGTGGGTTTGAACCACCAGCCTTCTGGTTAGCAGTCAGGTGCCTTAGACACTACACCAACAGAGCTCTTCATGATATAGGGGAAGTTTTCTGTTAGCAAGTCTTTGACAATTTTCTTTTTCTTTCTTTTTTTTTTTTTTTTTTTTTTTTCTCCTGCCTCTTGGGTACAGCAGCACTGCCCCCTCACTTTCAGGCAGCAGATATGGCCCCATCCCACTGGCCTTCATAAATGGTAGCCCTACACTCCAGAACAAAATTGGTGAAAGTCTGTCTCTTTGAAACCTAGTAGGCTGTCGTGGTTCCACCCCCCAAAGGCCGTGCTTCTGTCCTTTGAGGATAAGATAGCTCTGCTTCCTGTTTCCTTGGTCTCTCAGCTTTTGCCAATTAATGTCCAAATGCAGTCCACTCCTTTAGGAATCTTTCTACCTAAAAGTCACTCAGATTTCTTGTTTTGTAGGCCAGCCTAACTGCTATTCCATCTCATGCTGGTATTTTCTACCAATTAATGCACAAAGGCAACCCATTCCACCAAGAAGCCACCTACCCAAAAGTATCCAGCTTTCTCCTCCATGGGCTGGTAAGACAGTTGCAGTCTCATGCCAGACTTTCAGCTTTGCTGCTGCTGTCTCTCTGCTGGGGTCTCACCCAGGGTCTCAGCACAGGGATCTTGGGTCAAGGATGTATTCCACTCCTGTTTCTACATTTAAGGTGTCTGTCAGAGAACCACCCCACTCTCTCAGTACAAAATTCTGTTTTGGCCCTCTTGTGCTTCTCCAACAGAAAATACCACAAACGGGTGGCTTGGACAAACAAGGATTTATTCTCTTATAGCTTAGGAGGCTAGAAGTCTAAGTTGAAAGTGTCAGGACTAGGGTCTGGGTGAAGACCCCTCAAACTTTGGCTTCAGCTCTGCCTCTTCCTCCCAGCCCACTGGAGCTAAAGGCATCCCTTAACTCAGGCAGCTGATTTCTACTGAGGCTGACAAACCCAAGGTTGGCAAATAAAATGGTGTAGTCCCAAGACTAGAAAACAACATGGCAGGCCACTAGTTCAAGTCCAGAACCAGGCCCAAGACCAGCAGATAACTTGGCAGGTCACTCAGCCAACTGCAGAATCCAACTGTGCCAAGAAGCTCAAGATCATTCCCAAAGCTTCTCCTTATATACTGGAAGGAGACCACATTCCTAAGGCAGCTACTCAACTGTTCTAGTGGATTCCACCATGGAGTTGATTACTATTCTCATTATGGTGATTAACTTCTTGCAGCTGCCCAGTCGTTCAAAACCAGTCTCAGTTAAGTTGACATACAACTTAACTACCACAACCAATGAGAAAAAGAAGAGAGAAAAAATGAAAAGACAGAAAAAAAAAAAATAAAAGATAAGAAATAAAGAAAGAGGAAAAAGAATAGAGGATAAAGAAAAAACAAAAAGGATTGGGAGGTAAGGGATGAAAATTTGGTAAAAATGAAAGAAGAAGAGGTAGAGGGATAAATGAGCAGATATAAAGCAAGGAAAATTAAGGGAAAGGAAAACAGAAAAATAAAAGAAAGATAAGGTAATTGAGGAGGAACTTTTCTAGCTATGCTCCTACAGCTATCCAGGGAGGAGGAAATTGTGGCAGAATCTGCTCATTCACCACAATGAACAGCTGTGTGGGTGAAAGGATATTGGTGCAAGAAGTCACCTCCAGGAGAGAAGGCTAAACCTTTTTTGTGTGTGCTTAGTGTGAGATAGATTAGCCAGTGATGCAGGTGTGGAAGGACAGCTATAGGCCCTGGGTCTATTTGGAGTGGTTTGCTGAGGGTGGCATTTGGCCTTCAATCAAAATTCTGCAGTTCAAACCAGCCAGCAACCCTGTAGGACAAAGGGCAGCCCTGCTCAGCAAATATCCACAAGCCCCAAGACCCGGGAGGCAGCTCCACTTCATGCCAAAAAGTGTTGCTAAGACTTGGACACCAGCCATTGCCATGGGTCTGATTTGGTCTTTGATGTAACTGGGGAGAGCTTTCCTTTCCTTTCCCTCCCTCCTGGACTCCATGGCATCTTGAGCTACAGGATGTTTGATTCCTTTTCCTATATGATCTCCCACATGCACAGCCTCAGCTCACCTTTAAATCCTCCCAATCTGTCTATCCTGTGTCTTTAACTGCTGTGGGTTCCACAGAGTTTTTTTTTTTTTAATCTTGTTTTGTTTTGTTTATCCTCCTTGTCTTCCTTTATGTTTGTAATGGCTTTTCTTTGGGCTAGGTCAGCATTTTTTTTTTTTTAATTCTTTCCCCAGTCACTGAATTTGTTTACTTTACTGCTTTCACTCAATCTAATTTTATCTTTTTTTTTTTTAAATGTTCATCATTCTAGGATCATTATTTGTATCTGTATCATGAGTTTCTCTAAATCTTTGTTGAAGACGGATTGAGCAGGTATCTATTATAGGACACCATCTTGTCCTCCTTCAATATCTTTTTCATGCTTTACAGCACTGTCTAGAACTTTCAGCACTATTTTGCATAAGAATGTTAAGAGTGGGCATGAATTTAGGGGGAAAACGTTCAGTCTTTCATAATTAAGTATAACATTGGCTATAAGGTTTTTTCAGATGATCTTTTGGAAGTTAAGCCAATTCCCCCTTAATCATATGTACTGAAGAATTTTTATAATTTTATAATTTTTATAATTTTAAATAAGTGTTAAATTCTGTCAAAAGATTTTTTTTTCTGCATTGATTGATATGATCATTTAATTTTTCTCCTTTATTCTATTAATATGGTAGATTGTATTATTTGATATTTGAATACTCAACCTGTCTTTTATCCTTGGAATAAATTTCACTTGGTCATGGTATAAAATTATTTTTTATATTTTGCTTAATTATATTTGCTAGGTTTTTTGCATCTATATTTATGAGGGAGATTTATCTGTAGTTTCCCTTTTTTCTGCTTTGCACTTGCTTTTCTTGGTTTTGGTATGATGGTAATACTCATTTCATAAAAAAAATATTTTGCATGAATGTGAAAATAAAATGTGTGGAACTTATGTTAATTCTTTAAACATTTGATAGAATTGTCTAGTTAAGCCATCTGACACCTGGTTAGCTCTATTTTAGGAGTTTATTAAGTATAAATTCAATTTCCTTAATAGTTACAGTGTTATTTAACTTATATATGAAAGGAGCTCTGGTGGCACAGTGCCTAAGGCATTTGACTGCTCACTAGAAGCTTAGCAGTTCAAACCCACCAACCGCTCCACAGACAGAAGATGGGGCAATCTACTTTTGTAAAGATTTACAGGTTTGGAAACCCATTGGGTGTCACTATGAGTCCGATTTGACTTTATGGCTGTGAGGATTTTTTTATTATGATGATTATTATATATTACGTGAGTTGTGGTACTTTTTCAAGTAATTGGTATATTTTATATTTTAAGTTGTCAAATTTATGCAAGGGTAAAGCCATTCAGTATATTTCCTTACTCTTTTTTTTTTCCCCCCAATGTCTGCAGGCTCTGTAATGAAATCTCCTATTACATTTATGATATTGGTAATGTGTTGAGGTATAATCCAAGTGTTTAAGAGGAAATATGTCACTTTGAGAACTAAGATGTGCCTGACCCAAATCATGGTATTTTCAATAGCCTTATACACATATGAGACCTGGACAATAAATAAGGAAGACTGCAGAAGAATCAATGCATCTGAATTGTGGTGTTGACAAAGAATACTGAATGTACCATAGACTGTTAGAAGAACAAACAAATCTGTCTTGGAGGAAGTACAGCTGGAATGCTCTTTAGAAGTGAGAATCACCAGACTTCGCCTCTCATACTTTGGTCATGTATCCCTGGAGAAGACATATCATGCTAAGGTAACGTAGAGGGTCGGCTAAAAAAGTAAAGACCCTCAATGAGATGGATTGATACAGTGGCTGAAATGATGGGCTCAAGTTTGGCAACAAGTCTGAAGATAGTGCAGGACTGGGTAGTGTTTCATTCTCTTTTTACATGGGGTCTCCATGAGTGGAAACTGACTCAATGGCACCTGACAACATCAACAACAACATTGGTGGTGTTTGTCTTCTTTCTTTTTTCTTTGTCTGTCTTAATACAAGTTCAGTAATTGAACTGGTTAATCTTTGTTCTACTGATTTTTTATTTATTTTTTTAACTTTTGATTGTAGTTGGGGTGAAAGTTTACAAAGCAAATTTACTTTCCATTCAGCAATTCATACACATTGTTTCATGACATTGATTGCAATCCACAGTGCAACAACAATCTTCCTCTTTCCTCCCTGTGTTTACTGTTTCCATTCATCCTTCTTTCCTATTCCATCCTGCATTCTGAGGTTATCCCTGGGCAAATACTGCCCTTTTGATCTTGGTTGATTGTTCTAAGGGATCTCTACCTCCTTGGTGTTATTGTTCACCTTAAAGGTCTGTTTCCTTTTTGATTGAAAAGTTGAGACACAGAGTTCAATAACAGCCCTGAAGGGTGTCTAGGGGCCTTAATTTTGGTGGTTTCAACAGCCTCTATCATTCTAGTAAATCTTGTCTTTTTTATTATTATTGAGTTTTGTTCCATATTTTTCACCCATTCTATCCAGGATCTTCTAATGTGATCCCATTCAGAGTAGTCAGCGGTGGGAGCCTATCACCATCTACTGCTTATGGTCTCAGAGTTATGGAGGCTGAGGTTCACATGGTCCATTAGTCCTTTGGAATAATTATCTCCATGCATTTTTTTTTTTTTTTTTTTTAATTTTCTTCACTCTTCTTTGTTTCAGATGGGGAGAGACCAATAGTAGTACCTTTGATAACCTCTTGCAAATATTTTAGATTCTAGTCACTATTCACCAAAGTAGGGTATAGAACGTTTTCTTTGTGGCCTGGGTTATTCCAATTGACCTTGATGTCCCACTGAGACTATGGCCCTGAGCCCCCAGGCCCAGCAACTTATTCCTGCAAAGCATTCAGTTATTGATAAGTTTTCATAAATTTACCCCCATATGTTCTGCTATCTTCATGATTGTATTTGCAGCACATAGAAATATATGTTTATTTATTTATTTTACTGCTTTTGTGTTTTAAATCTCATTAATGTATGCTCTTATTTTCATTATTTCCTTCTTCTGCTTGCTCTAAGTTTATTTTTATCTCTTTTTTTTCAAGGTCTTGAGGTGATTTTAGTAATATACATTCAGAGCTATAAATTCACCTTTCAGCACTGCTTTAGCTACATCCTACAAATTTTTGATATGTAGTATTATTATTTTTTTTTTCATTCAGATCAATGTAGTTTTTATATCCTTTGAAATTTTATTTTTGATTCGTGGACTATTTAGAAATATGATGTTTACTTTTCAAGTAGTTGGAGATTTTTCTATTATCTTTCTTTTATTGATTTCTACTTGATTACATTGTGGTCTGTCAGCAAAGCACATTCTATATGATTTCAATATATTTAAATTTGTTGAGATTTGCTTTATGGTCAAGGATAATATTTATCTTGGTTTATGTTCTATGGGCATTTGAAAAGAATGTCTATTATGCTGTTGCTACATGGAGTATTCTATAGATATCAATTTATAGAATGAACTGTTGGTTGATGTTGTTTTTGAATTCATGTATATCCTGTCTAGTTGTCTTATCAATTGTTCAGAGATACTGATGTCTCTGACTATAATTGTGAATTTGTCTCTTAAATTCTATCAGTTTTATCTTCATGTATTTTCAGCTTTTTTGTTTGGTGGCTGCATAACTAGGATTAGTATATCTTCTTGTTTGATTGACTACTTTTATCATCTTATAGTGTCTTTCTTTGCCTCTGGTAATTTTCTTTGCCCTGAAGTCTACTTTAGGTGATATTAGTGTAGTTTTTAATGTTCTACTTTTATTAATATTTGTATCATGTATCTTTTTTCCTTCCTTTTACTTACAACCTGCCAATACTGTTGTATATTAAGTGACTTTCATATAGATAGTATACATTCAGATTGTGTTGTTCAATTCATTTTTCCAATCTCTTTCTTTGAATTGGTGTATTTATATAATTTCAATTTAGTATAATGTGTATTGTTAGGGTTTAAATCTGATATTTTATCTATTTGTTTTCAAAAATATAGTTTTATTTAAGGTTTTTTTATTATTATTATTATTTCCTTTATGTTTAGAGAACTTCCTTTAGCTCTTCTTTTAGAATGGGTCTGTTGGCAACAAATCCTTTTAGTTTTCCTTTATCTGAGAATATCTTTATTTCCTCTTCATTCTTGCTGGATATAGGAATCCAATTGGCAGTCTTATCTTTCAGAAGCTGAAAAACATTGTGCTATTTTCTTCTAGCACCCACAGTTTTTGATGAAAAATCTGCTATTATTTTTATTTCTTTTTCCTTATATGTAAGATGCTGTTTTGTTTTGTTTTTCCCTTTGGCTGATTTCAAAATGTTTCATTGTTTTAGTTTCACAAGTTTAATTATGATTAGTCTTCACATAGATGTCTTTTGGTTTATGCCTTTTCTGCTTCACTAAGCTTCATAAATCTGTGGGTTTATGCCTCTTGCCAAGTTTGGAAAAAATTACTCACAATTTCTTGAGTATTTTCAGCTTTGCTTTCTTTTTTCTTTCTCTCTGGGACTCCAATGGTCCATGTATTAGATCTTTTGTTTTAGTCCCACATGTCCCCATGGCTCTTTTCATTTTGTTTGCAATCCTTATTTATTTATTAGTTCAGATTGGATAAATCTATTGTTCTTTCCTCTAATTTACTGATTTACTCTGTCCTTTCCATTTTGCAGTTGACCATTCACTGAGCTTTTTAGTTTCATTAATGTATTTTGCAGTTCTGAAATTTTCACCTAGTCTTTCTTTATATTTTCCATATCTCTGTTGGGACTTTCTATTTTCTAATCTGTTTCAAGCATGTTCCTTCACTTGCACAATAAAATCTTTTTATTATGGCTGCTTTAAAATCTCTGTAAGATAATTTTAACATTTCTGTGATCTCAGTGTTAAAATCTGTTGATGGTCTTTTTTGAGATATTGAGATGGTCAATTTGAGATATTCCTGGTTCATATTGGAAAGAGAAATTATGAAATGTGTGAATTCAGATCCTGCAAACTACCTCTGTTTTTTTTTTTTTTCTACACAACCTCAGGGGTAGGGTCAGTTGTAGGACAGGTATCTCATTGCTACAGGGGTTCGGATTCCAGAATCCTCAAATGTTGTACAATAATACTATTTGAGGGAGCTCTGGTGATATAGTGCCTAAGGCATTTCACTGCTAACCAGAAGCCTGGCAGTTCAAACTCATCAGCTACTCCTTGGAAGGTAGGTTGGACAATCTACTTCCATAGTGATATTACCCTGGAAACCCAAGGAAGGATCACTATGAGTTGGATTCCAACTCTGTGGCATGAGTTTGGGTGTTTTTTTTTTGGTTTTTTTTTTGGTTTAATACAATGAGAAGGGCCTTTGCTGTCAATTAAGAAGGGATGAAAGTCCCAATTCTTCCTGTTCTCTGAAATCACTTCTAGTAAAAGTGTTAAATGCTTTGTTAGAGTCTCATTAGGGTGAAAGTTATACACTCAGGCTTTGGTGAAAATAGAGTAGTTAATATCTGCAATTTTCTCTGGCTTGCTATGCTTCTCTTTCCTTGGTTCTTTGGCTAAAGAAGACAAAAGTTTTCCTGGGAGATTTTTTTGTCGTACCTGTTGGCATTTCTAGTTTGACTGCTTCTTTAGCTCCAAGTCTAGATAATGAAGCAAAAAGAAATCTTAAAGAATTCAGCATTATGCAATTACCTAAGCTCTGGAGTTTCTAGTCTGTCTACCTTCCTCTCTCCATCTTTCATGAACATCTTGTATTTGTTTTATACATAGTGTCCCATGCTTTTGCTTGCATTTAGTGGAAGAAACAGGAAAAAAAAGTATAACTAGTTCATCTTCTCTTTAGCAGAATTCCTCCAGGATATAAATTTGAAACTGGAATATGGTGAGAAAACTTCTGAAGGTCATAAAACAAATCATAAAATCTGAAAAAATATAATCCGTGCAACTGATCATAATCAACAATAAATAAATCAGTACTAGCCAAAAAGGAAAGAGAAAACTTTGTTGTAAAAAAAGGCTTTCAAAGCACTTTCAAATGTCAAAGTGACTACCAAAGATCCAATTAGGGAAGCTGTAGCTATTAAGGCATTCCAAAATGACAATTGTGGAATTCACCCAGGGAGAGGGATGCTTGCATAACGGATTTCCAGTGTTTATGGAACTGGCCTGTTTTGTAAAATATAGGCTGATCAAAATGTACCAGCAGTAGAAAAACAGCATGCACAGTGAATCAGTCATTGTTTTGTCAGGAACAGAAATTGTTCAAGGTGTTCCAGGCAGGAAAGGATTAAATAGATGGAAATAGTTACTTATGGAACCATTAGTAGAAGGTGTGAGGAAGCATGTCTGAAGGGAAAGCACTGCTAGTTTTAGAGTTCAGAAGGTAGTAGGAATTTTGGGAGATGGCCACCAATGGTCTCAGTGTCCTGCTGCACTAAATGGATGATTAGCAGGAGAAATCCTGTAAGCCATCTGTAAAGCCTTACATCTGCTGGCTACCAATAAGTTGCTTGCCAGCAGCTCTTGAAGAACTCTGTAAGTTCCTGTTTCAGTTCCTCCTTCTAAATCTTCCACAAGGCCTTTGTTGGCAGACTCTACCACAGACTTGCTTTAGGGGATTCTGGAAAATGTAATTTTGGTGTTTTCAGCCCAATAATACAGGGGAAAGCATAGAATATAGAAAACCATGCTAACTTACCTGTAAATGATCTTACACATCTGGCTTTAAAGCAAATGGATATGAACAATCAGTTGAAAATTAGAGGAAGTTCTATTGTGTCACATTAAATGTTTATATAACTTTACTTTTTTAAAAAATCACTTTTGAGATAAAAAAATAGACACTAAAACAGCTCAAGTGATGAACCTATGGTTACTAGAAAAAAGTGCCAAAGCTGGATTTCAAGATGAGATTCAATTGTTCTATTAAATGTTAAGTTTTATTTCTCTTTTTTAAAAGTTTTGAGAGATAAAGTATGGAACTTAAGATTATAGCTCAGTGCATACATATGTAAATAAAGAACATGCTATAGGAAACTGAAAATATAACAGGAACATAATATTTATATGAGGAAACCCAAGGAGGTAAGCAGAATGTGAATGTGACAATGTTAGGAAGATATTCATTATAACACAAATTTATAATTAAAGACAATCCAAAATGTATCCTACCTTTCCATGTGAATTATTGCACTGTATAACCAAAAAGTAAATGAAGGAAACCATCTCTCAATAAAAAAAATATTTCAAATAATACAGGAAAAAAGAAATGACATTGAAAAGACAGACAATGCCAGGATCCTAGAGGTTATTTAGTTGAGTGTAACCCATGGTTACGTTTGCCAGTCCAGGCTCTAGTTTGGGATCTTGGATATGTCATCTAACTCCTGTAAAGTCTCCATTTCCTCATATGCCAAATGAAGAGAAGTTTCAGGACTGAACTGGCAATTAAATAAGATAAACTATGGCACACACCTGGCATAGTATTTCACATTGGGAAGGCCCTTGCTGAAAGATAACTGTTACAATAGTTAGTGGAGCCACAAAGCAGGGTGGAGACTTTGGGTTTAATAGGACAAGGGGACAATTGTGGTTCAGTGGTAAAATTCTTGCCTTCCATGAAGGAGACCCAGATTTGACTCCTGGCCAATGCATAACTTGCACAACCACCACTCCTTTGCCAATGGAAGCTTGTGTGTTGCTGAAAAAAAGACTTCAGAAGAGTTCTAAACTAAAGTAGGCTAGGAAGAAATGCCTGGCAATATACTTCCAATAATAAATGAAAATCCTATAGATCATAATGATCTGATCTGTAACCAATCATGGGTTTGTTCCATTGTGCGTGAGGTTGCCATTTAGCTGACCTGAAGGCAGCTAACAATAACAAAAAAACAACATGAGAAGAAATGAGAATTGAGGAAATAGGCAAATTGAGCAAGAGAGTGAAGGATAAATGAGAAAAAGAAAAAAAAAATACTAACAGCAAGTAAAAATTACTAACAGTCAAGTAGAGAATGCAGATGCCTGGAGTACTGGAGTCTGGTGTTACACATGATGATGCATTATAGGATTTTCTTCGGAATTCTCACAGGAGTGTTGCAAAACAATGGATTCTTGAGTGTGCCCAAGAGAGACTTTGCCTACATAACCATGCCACTTGCAACTGACCCTCGTCCATATTCTTAGGTCCCCAAGGCTGCACAGGTGGCAGTGATAAAGTAATGCCATGCAGTCTGACATTTTCCAAGTGAAGAGATGTTGTATGCTACTTGCTCTTGGCCAAATTAATCTCTGTCCTTCCCTAGACATATGCAGTAGCTCCTTTCAGTACTATTATTTCCTGTTTGGGATGACTGCCCTTCAAGTAGTTGAATTAACTATGCATTTAAATACTATATATATATATATATATATATATATTCTTTTAGGGAAGATGCAGAAATTTCCCATTTCCTTCACTCTTGTAAATATTAGTCATCTTGTCATAATCTAACAATCTATTATTGTGGAGTTTTATTCAGTCTTGTTATTATGATGAGCTGGTATTTAATAACATCTATAATTACTCTGGAATCAGATATTAATACTTTTTGTAATAAACTTATGGCTAATTCAGCCTTTCTTGAAAATCTTTTTAAGTTCCTCCAGAAAGATAGTTGAATTGTATGCTTCAAATATCTTCTTCTCAGAATCAGGGCACTCAAGGTCAAGGAAGCTATTTGCTCTAGTTTAACATGGATGACGGTGGAGATGAACAGATTTGACATATTTAAATAAAACATTCTAATAGCATGTTCTGGCCTTGGGGGCCTCAGGCAGCATACGTTGTATTTGTTAGTCACCATGGCTTAATTACTCTCATAAATGAATTATACCAATTTCAATTCAAAACCATAAGTGTTACAGTTGAACTAGGGTCAAATTAAACTTTCTGTCTATTATGCAGATTACTTCAGCAATTATGTAAATTGTTAATAAATTCTTAAGTGATGTGGAATTTTTCTTGAGAAAATATCTTCTTTATGCTATAGGGTTCAAATACTTGGTGAACATGACTACTGAGGAAAAATGAAGATTAGCTTTAAATATCTATCTTGTGAATTCCCTTCAATGCCTGTATTTATTGTGGTACATTTAAATATTTAGGATACTTGAGGCTGGAAATTAGCCTGTTACCTATTGAAGACCATCTTGGTTTTATATTGTGAAGGTGACTATTATTTACTATGTAAGATAGTGAAGCACCAAGGCTTTGGAGTGGTAGAGGGGATGGTGGTGATAATCAAAGGCAGATCTGCATTAGTCAGTATTATTACTTGTTTAAAGTTCTTCCCAGACAATGCACCCCCTTACTGCCCACTTCTAGGATAAAGTTTGTTCACCACCTGCATGTCCTTGGTATGTCAGCAGAATATGGCAATATAATGAGTTGGCAAGATCAGAGCCTAAAAACATCACTGGTCTATCTCATACTATGTGTTCATTACAATTTTCACAAATCTACTTCTATTTCCTTTCACAATATGAGCCTTAGACATATCTGACTTGTGTGGTTTACCCTAAACCAAACTTACTCATCCAAATAGGGAAAAGTGATTTTGTTTTCACTTGAGAAAATTAAAACAAACAAATTTAAGGACAATTAAATTACTTTTGGTTTCTGGGTTACAATAGGAAATAATCAGTTTTGGATTGTTGATATATCTAAAAATCTCTTATGAGCATATTTTTGTTCTTCTCTTTAAAATGCTTTAAAAGCAAGCAACTGTGTATTCCAGTTTTTGTTCTTACTTCCTTTAATTTATTTATTATATATTTGTATTGTGATTTGTATGAAAGTTTTTAGAGCAAGTTGGTTTTCTATTCAAGAGTTCATACACATTTTGTTTTGTAACATTATTTGCAATCCCCACAATATAAAAGCATTAATGTAAAATTAAAAAAAAATACTCTTTAGTAAGATGAGAGAAGTCCCTGGGTGGTGCCACTAACAGAGAGTTCATAGGTTCAAGTCTACTTCTGAAATATCAGCCATTGAATACTCAATGGAGCACAGTTCTACTCTGACACACATGAGGTCCCCATGAGTGAGATATGATGATGTGAACTTTTATAACTGAAAAAAGATGAGTTTTTTCTTCCTTTTAATTTTTATTGTGATTTGGGTGAAAGGTTACAGAGCATTCATTTTCCATATAGCAGTTCACATATACTTTGTCTCATGACATTGAATGCAATTTCTCACAACACAGCAGCTCCCTTCACCCTTCCTCCCCACCTCTTCCCTGTGTCCTTCCCTCCTATGCACTCAGCCACCTGAACTATCTCCCTGTGGATACACAGCTCTTCTATTCTCCATGATTGGTCTCTCCAAGGAGTGTATCTATCTAATGCAAATGTTCAGCTCATATGTTGTTTGCCCTTTGTTTGGCTGGAAGCCACAGGAGTGGGTTCAATTCCAGACCTGAAGGACAGCGAGGGGCCATAGTCTCAGTGGTTCCACCAGGCTCTATCAGACCAGCAAAACTGGTCCCTTATCTATCTATCTTTAATGATTTTGAGTTTTGTTCCACATTGTTCTCCCACTTTATCCAGGATCTCCTACAGAGTTCCCTCTCCTAGTGTTTGACAGTGGTAGCAGGCATCATATAATTCTTCTGGTCTCACAGTCATATAGGCTGAGGATCACATAGTGTACCAGTCCCTTGGACTAATTTTTCCATGCATCTTTGATTATCTTCATTCTTCTTTGCTATGGATGAGGAGAGACCTCATCTAGATGGCCTCTTGAAAGCTTTTAAGATTCCAGTTCCTACTCACCAAAGTAGGATGTGGAACAATGTTTTTCTTGTAGTATATTATGGAATTAAGCTTGATGTCTCCTGTGACCATGGTCTTGAGCCCACAGGTCCAACTACTCCCTCCTTCTACATAGCTGGCTGAGGCCAGGAAGTATCTACAATTTTGTCCTTTGTCAGCTCTACTATATACCTGGAAATTCTTACAGAAGATACAAACACACTTGTAGAAACACTGTCTGTCAACCCTATATGTAGTCATGGGCACACTCTCCCCTGCATAGACACAACTAATCATTCAGCTGGTCTACCCACCTATCCACCTGTAGATCAATGTTTGTCATCACTGACAACACAGTACTGTATTGCAAAAGGGTTCATCTTTGTTGTCTGTACCTCCTATCCACCTCCCTATGTCTTCCTCTTCCTCAGTGCCACCATGTTGATCACTCACATTTGGTACATTGCTCTTCAAAAGATGAGGGTTTTTTACCCAGAAATAGACCCATTGACCTATGGTCAGCTGATCTTTGACAAAGGGCCAAAATCCATTAGATGGGGAAGAGGATGTCTGTTTAATAAATCGTGCTGGCAAAACTGGATATCCATTTGCAGAAAAATGAAACAAGATCTGTACTTCACACCATACACAAAAACTAACTCTAGATGGATCAAAAACTTAAATGTGAAACCTAAAACTATAAAGTTCCTCAAGGAAAAACTAGGGGCAAATTTACTTCCGTAGTAATACTGCCTTGGAAACCCAAGGAGGGGTCGCTATGAGTTGGGGCTGACTCCATGGCATATAACAACAACAACAAAATATATGGCATAAATAAACTATCAAGCATAACCCAAATACACAAACACCAGAAGAGAAACTAGATGATTGGGACCTTCTAAAAATTAAAGTTTTACATGCTTCCAAAGACTTCTCCAAAAGAGTCAAAAGAGAACCTACAGATTGGAAAAAAATTATTTGGCAATGACATATCTGACAAGGGACTTATGTCTAGAATTTATAGAAAACTCCAACACCTCAACAACAAAAAGACAAAAAATCTAATTAAAAAATGGTCAGAAACATGAATAGACTCTTCACCAAATAGGATATTCAGGCAGCCAACAAACATATGAAGAAATGCTCATGATCATTAGCCATTGTTGTAGTTGTTATGTGCTGTTGAGTCAGACCCAACTCAAAGCGATCCCTCCTTGGGTTTCTGAGGCAGTATCACTACGGAAGTAGATTGTCCCATCTTCCTTCCAAGGAGTGGCTGGTGAGTTTGAACCGCCAGCCTTCTGGTTAGCAGTCAAGTGCCTTATGCACTACGCTACCAGAGCTCCCCGTTAGCCATTAGAGGGATGCAAATCAAAACAACAATGAGATACCATCTGATGCTTCAGCACTAGTAGCAAAGTTCAACAAGACAGAAAATAACAAGTGCTGGTGAGGATGTGGAGAGATTGGGACTCTCATACACTTCTCCCACTTCCTACTTGAGCAAGTAGCGACTGAGATCTTAAAAGCTTGCAAGCAGCCATCTAAATGCAACAATGGGTCTCTCCTCATCCAGGGCAAAGAAGAATGAAGAAAACCAAGGATTCATGGGAACAATTAGTCCAAGCAACTGGTACACCATACAATCCTTAGCTTATATGAGTATGAGACCGGAAGAACTAGATGGTGCCTGGCTACCACTGTCAGCCACTCAGAGAGGTATCTATGTAGGAGATCCTGGATAGAGTGGGAGAACAATATGGAACAAAACTCAAAATCATTTGGAACCAAAACGGGGAGGAAGGTTTGCTGGTCTGATAGATCACTGAGACTGTGGCCCTGAGCTGCCCTTCAGGTCGGGAATTGAACACACTCCTGTGGCTTCCAGGCAAACAAAAGACAGACATATGAGCTGAACATTTACACTAGGTAGATACACTCCTTGGAGAGAACAATCATGGGAGAATAGAAGGGCTGTGTATACACAGGGAGACAGCTCAGGGGGCAGGAGTGCATGGAAGGAAGGACACAGGGAGGAGATAGCTATGGGGAGGAAGTCGGAGGGGAGCAGGTGCGTTGTGGTAAATTGTAATGAATGTCACGAGACAAAGTTTATGTGAACTGTTGTGTGGAAAGTGAACTTGCTCTGTAAACTTTCACTAAATCACAATAAACAAACAAACAAACAAAGATGACAGTTCTTTTTGAAATGCGAATGGATGCTGTTGAGTTAGGTAGGCTCACAAAGGCTGCCAATGGAAAAAAAGAACTCAGGACTTTTCAGATGATGGGAATTTATAATCCTGGAGCAAGTTAGAACAGTCAGTTAGTCAGATCATGGGGAATCCTAAAACATATTTTAATACCATAGCTTCTCTGCGTCACAGCAGTCTCTGTACTATTTATGATTCAATACCTTCTTCTCCTTTTTCCTTTCTACTTGCTTCTATTGACTGCCAACTCTTACTATGTGTCTAACATTCAAACTCCTTGAAGAGAATGGACTTGTTTGAGTGGATTAGTCACTCTGCAAAATAGATTCTATACTGGGAAAAATGTTTAGGTCAAAGCATTCCCTGTTTGGGTGTGTAGGTTTGGTATAGGGTAAACTATGCAAGCAAGGATGTGTCTAAGGCCCATGATGTTGGTACACTGTGACCAGTGTAGAATGATCACATAGAACAAAATACTGGTATAAAGGGAACCATCTGTGACAAACTTTCCTCAAAATAAGGTTAGGGAACTAACTTAGTTTGCATCGACATCTTCATGAGGAAAAAGAATAGAAATGTAATATTTAATTTTTATGGGTGAAGAGCCCAGTTTTCTCCCAGTCTTCAGAAATATCTATGGGCCTAATATTTGATGTACTAGAGGGTTGATCTCATACATTTTCCTATAGATATTTTCCATTCCAGGTGTGTTTATGGGGAAGGTTTACAAGTTCCAGAAATGAAGTAACAAAGCATGCCTGGATTTGGGAGGGTTCACTTTGATGTTGGTCAACTCAGTTGTGGCAGAGCCAGTGCTTGAATCCAGTTGACACATTCCAAAGTTCACCTGTAACTAATTGAAACCCTCATAAAGGCAGAACCTCTCACCTTGGTCCTCTGAGTCCTGTACCTTGTATATGTTGTTGTTGTTGTTGTTATGTGCTGATGCGTTGGATGTGACTCATAGCGACTCCTCTTTGGGTTTCTGAGGCAGTATCACTACGGAAGTAGATTACCCAACCTTCCTTCTGAGGAGAGGCTGGTGAGTTTGAACCGCCAGCCTTCTGGTTAGCAGTCAAGTGCCTTAGGCACTATGCTACCAGAGCTCCTTGTACCTTGTATATATTAACATTTAAACATAAGGTGTGAAACGAGTGACATATCAAAAACAAAAGCACCCGCTTCAGTGAAATATGCACACTGATGAAGAGATTAAGACAATTCAACAACAGCAAAACAACCATTGCCGTGGGGTCGGACCTGACCCATAGCGACCCCTCCTTGGATTTCCGAGGCAGTATCACTAGGGAAGTAGATTGCCCAACCTTTCTTCCAGGAAGTGGCTGGTGGATTTGAACCACCAACCTTCTGGTTAGCAGTCAAGTGCCTTAGGCATTATGCTACCAGAGCTCCCAAGACAATTCAGTGAATGCTAAATTATTGGTCTACAGAGGGCTGCCTCTGTTAAAATCTACGTTACTATCTGTAAACTCCGGAGTATTCAATGAAAAGCACAGGATCAATATAACTGATAACCCTTCTGTTTTGTGTTTTGTTTTTTAATTCTTTATGATACAAAGGAAAGACTTTATAAAATATTAGATGAAAAGCTCCCTTCCAAAATATATCTGCTTTGTAGTGGCCTCCTTTCTGGCTCAACTGCATACTTAAAAGTCATCAACACCTTGAGTCAATTGCTTTTAAAAAGATATTGCATCTTTCCTAGTTCTGACACAAAGCTACTGGACCTGCATTTGGAAATATCTTATTGTCATCACCATAAGCACATCTTTGAAAACAAGCAAAACCAAACAAAGCCAGAAAATATATATTTGTTTTCTAATCTTCCCACCAACAATGGTTTGTGGGCACTCTCCGCTGCCCTGTTTCAAGGCTACATATGACTGTAAACAGAAAGCTATTTCAAACATTGAAAACAGCCTTATTACCCTGCCATTTTTGCACAGGTTTTTTTTTTTTTTTTCTTTTTTTTTTTTTTCCCCTTTCTCTGTGACATTAGAGAGTCCGAAGTGACATACATTTTTTATAGCTTCATAAAGTCGTCTCCTGACCGGGTCACCCTTCTCATAACTAGGGAGCAGAACGCTTGAAAAAACCCATTCATCAACGTGAAAGGAGCCTCTGTCTGCGGGTTCCAATATGCACAGTCTGGCAAGATCCAGCTCAGTGCAAATGCTAACTTACTCCTTTGCTAATGCCAAATGACCCACTCACTTCTATCAGCACACAGAGGAGGACAAGCAGGGTGAGGTGGCTGTCTGTGTCCACGTAAATGCTCCTCAAGAAAGAGCCTAGGACCAACCCTTCCTGCTAAATGTACTGAACACATTAAAAAATTAGTTTTATATTTATACCAATTAAATATTCAATTAAACAATGATAAAATTATAGGGAAAAAATTGTTCTTGCCTAATGGACTATAGCCTCTTTATTACTTTTCCACAGATACACCATTAAGATTCTGGTGGAAAATGGCAGGAATTTTTACCCTTACTTTTATTTTTTCAAATGTTCTTTCTTGGTGCTTGGTTTAGACATTCAAACATAGAATGATCTACTCTAGGATTATGGGTAGGTGAAAGAAATTTCCTCCATCAAAATAGAATTCCATCCAAATGGATCTTCTCCATGTAATTTAATGGTGTGATTCAGGAATATGCAAGCTTTGGGATTTGAAAGCTACATCTCTGAGATGTATTTCTGTTTTGTTAAAATTGAGGTTCTCTCATAGATGCAACCAGCCTCAGGTCAGAATAATTAGAACATTCTCCCTAACCCCTGACCCTCCACATGATAGGCTGGACTTGTGTACTGAGCCTTTTGGTTTTAAAAAACCTGGGTTCAAATGTCAATTTTAATCACAAATGATTGGAAAATGACCAGTTGCACTCCAGAAACATGTTCTCTTTGGAATTGTTGCTCTTGTGGTATTGAAAAAGTTCTAAGTATGCATGTGTGTACACATACACAGCACACACACACATATAAGATATAAAATATATGTGTGTATGTATGTAGGTGTGTAGGGAGCTCTGGCGGCATAGTGCCTAAGGCATTTGACTGCTAACCAGAAGGATGGCAGTTCAAACCCACCAGCCACTCCTCAGAAGGAAGGTTGGGCAATCTACTTCTGTAGTGATGCCGCCTTAGAAACCTAAGGAGGGGTTGCTATGAGTTGTATTCTACTACATGGCAGTGAGGTTTGGTTTGGATGTAGGTATATATAATATAAGAATATATAGGAGTGGGAGGAGAGCTGTTACACTGTGGAAGATGTAACAAAACATGTGCATACTTAGAACTTTTATGCAGAGATCACCACAAAATATTTATATAGACACATATATATGTAATTGACATATTTGTTGTTGTTGTTGTTGTTGTTATGTGCCGACGAGTCGAACCTAACTTATAGTGACCCCTCCTTGGGTTTCCAAGGCAGTATCACTACGGAAGTAGATTGCCCCATCTTCCTTCCGAGGAGTGGCTGGTGGGTGTGAACCGCCAGCCTTCTGGTTAGCAGTCAAGTGCCTTAGGCACTATGCTACCAGAGCTCCTAATTGACATATAGTGGGGAGGTAGTAAGACTACTATTCAGAGGACAACAAAATGATGAGTATAAAATTATTTGCTTTACATTAAAGAATATCACACCTAGGCTGAAAAACATCCAGGCCTCTATCTTCTCATGTTTCAGAGAGATGGCAGCTTGGCCGATCAGGGCAATAAGACTGAATAAATATTACTAGCCATCTCACTGACCATAGAGCACATATTGGATGTGACTCTCTCACCACAAAACCAAAACCCAGTCTACTGTTGTAGAGTTGATTCTGGCTCATGATGACCCAATAGGACAGACTAGAACTTCCCCCATAGGCTGTTTATGGAAGCAGACTGCCACATCTTTTTTTTGTGGAGTGACTGGTGGGTTCAAACCTCTGCCCTTTTGGTTAGCTGCTAAGTATTTAACCACTGTGCCACCAGATCTCATTTCTCTCACCACAGCCCCCTGTCAAGTGTATTGCCACAGACACAGGGCTACCCCTGAAAATACAATGGCCACCATTCTCTGCCCTCTTTCCTTCCATGCCAATCCTGACTATGGGAGACTATAGCCCTTTCTCATTCTGAAAACTTAAATCCACGTGGGCTTCAGGATAGAATGGAGCCCTGTGGCACAGTAGTTAAGTGTTCAACTGTTAACATGAAAGTCAGTGGTTTGAACCCACAGGAGGAAGATATGGCAGTCTGCTTCCGTAAAAATTTACAGAAACTCTGTGGGGCAATTCTACTCTATTCTATAGGGTTACCATGAGTTGGAATAGACTCAACGGCAATGGTTTAGGTTCTTTTTCTCCCCCTCCCGTTGGTTATAACACTCACAATGGGCGAAGGGAATGGGAAACAACACTAGGATTAGGATATAACTTCTTCCTATTTATTGATTCTGAGCCACAGATGTAAGGCTGTTGCAAAATTGTCCCCTATGCTCCCCATGTATATAATTTTTTAATGGAAAATAATCTGAAAATGTTTCAAAATGCTTTTCAACTCAAAATGACTAATCTTTTTAAAATGGTCATCTACAAAATCCAAGTGAACCTTTTCTTTTTGAAACGACAGATGGTGATGCAGTGACCTTTCATTTGATTTTAAGATTCAATTAAACATTCAAATATAAAATAAAATATTTGGATTAATAAAGATCACAGCTGGAGGCTTCCTCAGAACTTCAGCAGTAAATATGAAACATGCATTCTCTAAGGTCTAGCTTTCTTTTCTTTCCTTAAAAACAAAAACAAAACAAAACAAAACAAAAAACTAACTGCCATCAAGCTGATTCTGACTCATAATGACTCCTCCTTAGGTTTCCAAGGCGGTATCTCTATAGAAGTAGATTGCTCAGTCTTCCTTCCAAGGAGTGGCTAGTGGATTTGAATTCCCAGCATTCTGGTTAGCAGTCAAATGCCTTAGGCACTATGCTACCTGCCATGAGTCAATTCCAACTCATAGCAACCTTATAGGACAGAGTAGAACTGTCCCATAGGATCTCCAAAGCTATAAATCTTGACTCTCCTGCAGTGGATTTACTCTCCTGCTGGTGAATTTGAACCTCTGAGCTTTTGGTTAGCAACCAAATGCTTTAACCACTGCATCATAAGAATACCTATTCCCTAATCCCAGGAATGATTATGTGCACTATCATTTGTTCATCCAGAAAACCCTTACTCCCAATCAAGTTGCCTAATTATGTTCTGTTGACAGACCTAACAGTTTTATTTTGTTTTCAAATAAGAAATACATTTTTTGTCCCTTCCATCTGTCTCTCCTTTCTTCTTTCCTTCTTCCCTCCCTCTCTCTCTGTATTTTTAATAATGCTCAGAAAATGGATGATTGTGACCTGAGGGAAAAGCTTAGATTTACAATGTCTATTCAGCTTAACAAGAAGAAATGCAGGTCAATAATTCTCTGATATTGTGTAATAATTAAAAAAAAAAAGCAATTCACCATTTTTATTTTCTAAGGCCACAGTGTATTCAATATGAGACACTGAGTGAAAACAAAATCTTTCAGAAGGTATTTGCACGCAGATACATTTAAAAGAGGAAGTGAAGAGAAGAAGGAATTAATTTGCTTTTGACTTTTTATTAATATTTATTAGATTTTGGATTTTGTTAAAATTGATATGGAATATCAAACCAGATTTGTGTTATATCTTTATTGCTATTAAACCCTTTATTTGATGATATCCTTATAAAATGGAAACTCATAGAAATTTTATTCCTAGAGCTACCATACCATATAACAAATTTATATTTGTTTATTCTACTTAATTTCTAACTTACACTGTCAAGACTTGATTGTCTGTTATTCTGTTAAAATTACTTTAATATGCCATATCATGACAGTAAATAAATGCCACAAGGTATGCTATGACATTAAATTAACATTCTATACTTTGTACTATACCCAATATAGAGAGCTCTGGTGGTGTACTGCCTAAGGCATTTAACTGCTAACCAGAAGGCTGGTGATACTCACTATTGAATCCAATTGTGTAGGGAACCCAAGGAGGGGTTATTTTGAGTCAAATCTGATCGAAGGCAGTGAGTTTGGTTTTTTGGTTTATACCCAATATAAGCAACTTTGGTAGCACTGTGATTAAAGCATTGGGCTCCTAAACAAAAGGTCAGTGGTTTGAACCCACCAGCTGGTTCCATGGAAGAAGGATGAGGCAGTCTGATTCCAGAAAGATTTACAACCTTGGAAAGCTTACAGGGCAGTTCTACTCTGTCCTAAATGGTCATTATGAGTTGGAATTGAATCAATAGCAGTGGGTTTGAGTATTTTATTATTTATTTTTGGTTTATACCCAAAATAATCTGAGATTTTTATTTCTCTAATATTCTACTGCAGATCACAGGACAGACAGCACATATAGATTTCCTTTCTTTTACTGGTTATTGATCATTTATCTACAACTATTGTTTATTACAAAATGAAATGTATTTTTGGAATTACATTTAGGAAGTCTAGACTCTAATTTTCTGTGGGGGGAGGCATCAATCTCTATCATCATTAAATCCACACCACCCACACAGTTTCTTAGCACTTAGTAGGTACTCAGTAAATATTTTTGAATGAATGAGTTAATAAGACTATATAAATAAATGAGAATTTTACTGCTAGCACAAACCTAATAAAAGCCTGGAGAAATTAAAGAGTGTTAGAATGGGAAAAGGTTGAAATTTTTTTCCTTCATGTCATGAATGAACGGTATCAGAGAAGAAAAATATCAGAAGGTGAAGGTGTTGGGGAAAAGAGGATATTAAGAGATTTTAGTTACTAATCTAGGGGTCTTAGAGACTACTACTCTAATATCCAGTGAAGATGACTTTAACTGGTAAATTGGAGCTCTCCCTTGACCTCTATATAATTGAAGAGAATTCCATGGGAATACACATGATCCAGGAAAGAGTTGACAAGAAAACTTGTTCTAGATCTTTTTCTTTTGAATCATTGCCCTTCAAATCTCACAGAATAAAATATTTTTAGGATATCTTTGTGACAATTAAAATTAAAGCAAATTAATTCAGATTGATGTGTTTGACTTGTGATGTTGGCAAAAAATACTGAAAATACTATGGACTGCCAAAAGAACCAACAAATCTATCCTGGAAGAAGTGCAGGTGGAATGCTCCTTGGAAGTGAGAATGCCCAGACTTTGTCTCACCTACTTTGCTCATGTTGTCAGAAGGGACAATTCCCTGAAGAAGGATATCATGCTTGGTAAAGTGGAGGGTCAGTGAAAAAGTGGAAGGCCCTCAACAAGATGGATTGACACAGTGGCTGCAACAAAGGGCTCAGGTATAGCTCAGGTATATTGTGAGTCTGGCTCAGGACCGGGCAATGTTTCATTCTGTTGTACATAAGGTCCCTATGAGTCAGAGCCAACTCAATGGTGCATAACAACAAACAAACTCCGTCCACCTGAAATCCCTAGGCAATTGGATTCAACAGTGAGTATCTTAGCTTCCTAGGGTCACCATAACAAAATACCATAAAATAGGTGTGGTTAAAGAGCAGAAAATTATATTCTTAAAATTCTGAAGGCTAGATAAGCCTCCACGTCAGTGTATGAACCATACTGATTTCTTCTGAAGCCTTTGAGAGAAAAATTATTTAATTCCTCTCTCCTTGCATTGTGTCTTCTGGCAATTTTTAAAGTTCTTTAGATGCGTACAGATGAATCTGCTTCTGTTATCACATGGCATATATCTTCCCCATGTGAGACTCCATTTTCAAGGGTGTCCCCTTTTATAAGACACCACTCAGAAAAAAAAAAAAAAAAAAAAGGATTAAGACCCATCTTGCTCTAATCATGTCCTTGAACTTAACTGAAAACAAATAAGATCACATTTATAGGTACAGGTGTTAAGATTTCCACATATCATTTTGGAGGACACAATTCAATCTACAATGTTGTTGCTGTTGTTGTTGTTAAGTACCAGTGAGTTGGCTCCGACTCACAGCAAACTTATGCACAACAGAATGAAACTGCTCAGTCTTGCATCATCTTCACAATCTTTTCTATGCTCGGGCCCATCCTTGCAGCCATTGTGTCTCCTCCCTTTTCACTGACCCTCTGTCTTAGATTGGATTCCCTAGAGAAGAAAAACCAGTGAGATATTAAAAAAAAAAAAAAAAAAAATCTCGCTGCCATTTAGGCAATTCTGACTCCTAGTGACCCTCTTGGGAGCTCTGGTAGCATAGTGGCTAAAGCACTTGACTGCTAACCAGAAGGCTGGTGGTTCAAACCCACCAGCCACTCCTCGGAAGGAAGGTTGGGCAATCCTACCTCCGTAGTGATACTGCCTCGGAAACCCAAGGAGGGGTCGCTATGAGTCGGGGCCGACTCAACGGCAAACAACAACAGTGACCCTCTTTGGGTTTCTGAGGCAGTAAATCTTTAAGGAAGTAGATTGCCCAGTCTTCCTTCCACGGAGTGACTGGTGGGTTTGAACCTATAATCTTCTAATTATCAGTCAGTCAGTCAAATGCCTTAGGCATTGTGTCACCAGAGCTCCTTAAACCAAAAAAAATCAAACTCACTGCTGTGGAGTTGGATAGAACTCATAGTGGTGATCCCTCCTTGGATTTCCGAGGTGGTATCACTATGGAAGTAGATTGTAGGCAATATTGCAGGCCACTAGTTGCAGTCAAGGAACAGAAGATGATAATGAGCTAGATACAGGTTCAAGATTCAGCAGAAAGCCAGAGAATTTTGCCAGGATGCCTATATATATATATATATATATATATGTGTGTGAATCAGACCACACCCCTAAGGAAATTCCCTTTCAACTGATTGACTGCTCATAGTACATCTCATCATTAAGGTTGTTGTATTGTATCAGATCTCATCATGGGGGATAACTACATCATAAATACTAAGACACATAGAGTCCTGGCCTAGGAAATTGACATATAACCTTAACTTTCACACTCTCTACTCTACCAAGAATGTTATCCTTCTGCAGGAACTTTTTCCTTCGGATAACATGACCAAAGTGTGACAGGTGAATTCTAAAGAAGCACTTCTACATAGGTAAATATGGAAAAAGAAAGTGATAGAAATTTCTAGCATTTATTCCTACTCAAATACATCTACCTAGGAAAGCCCTCCCTTTTGTGCCCCCAGAATCACTTAATACACTATTAATGGAAACTCCTTCTTTCTGTATTCAGATTGCATTTCAAACTTAAAATAACTTACATTAATTTTATCACCTTTTCAACTTTCCAACATTTTCACCTATAAGTAAAGATATCTGTGTGTCTTCTCATACACCAATTCTCAATATTCTGACACCAAATGCAAATGCACTTCTTCTTCTAACCCCAGTGACCTGGAGCTAGGTCAGATTTACCAAATCTGTCCAAGTTTCAAACAATAGCCATGATCTTAGAGGTCGCAAGATGTCAGGTTGGTATCATATGATAAGTCTTTCTGCTGTGGCCAGCCTCCATCCAGAGTCATTTCATTAGTATAACATAAAAGTGTAATCTGGAGCCTCCACCACCACCCTCCCACCACCTAACCATCCCCACTGCCATGAAAAACAATGTCTGTAATCACTGGGAAAAATCCCAAGGGCTTAAAGATAGCCTCTAAGGAAACATGAACAAAGAACAAATGCTTTAGGTAAAGTTAATTGTACATCCAATAACCTATATTAATAAACAACAATGAGGCCAGGCATTCTTCCTTCAATTCTCTCCCTATTATTCCCTTTAATCAACTCTAGAGTAGTTCCCCTTCAGGAATCTTTTATTTGGAAATTAATCTGACATCATTTCTGGCATATCATTCCCTTCTCTGTTTCTCAGAACATGCTGCAAAAACTTCTGCTTTAGCTCTGCATTGTTGTAACTTGTTTTTTAATTTACCTCCCTAGCTATACTGGGAATTCCTTCAATGCAAATATTGCCTTTATACCACAGCTCATGTTCTTTCTCCCAACAGGGAGTACCTAGGAAAAGCAAAGTGCTTGACATGAAGTTGGTGTTCAACAAATACTTATCAAACTATCAAATAAATGGAATTAGCACAATCTGAGACAAATCGTGGATACATGTTAAGCAATGAATTCCTCTCTTATTAGTATCTTAATATTAGAAATAAGTGGGGGAAAAAATGAGAACCTAACCATGTACAAGGAGCTCTGGTAGCATAGTGGCTAAGGCACTTGACTGCTAACCAGAAGGCTGGCGGTTCAAACCCACCAGCCACTCCTCGGAAGGAAGGTTGGGCATTCCTACTTCCGTAGTGATACTGCCTCAGAAACCCAAGGAGGGGTCGCTATGAGTCAGGGCCGACTCGATGGCAAACAACAACAACAACCATGTACAACCTCAAACATCTTTTCTGAATAATTAAAATAATACAAAAGGTTCCTTGTGAGTTAATTCTCAGTCTGACTTTCTCAAAATACTCCAAAAAATAGAACCTATTTAAAATATCTTTTGTATATTGTCCATATTTGCTTAAATCTCCAAAAATTACCAGTAAGATCAATGTATAAAAACACTATCATTACATTTATGTCTAATTCTTCTTCCAATGTAAAACTCAAACTTTTTTCAATTTCTGAAGTTTGTTCATTGAATTTGTTAACGATAGCTTAAATGATTTTTCTTGCTCAAGTTTAGCAGCTGACTCAAGCTCTGGTTATGCATCCCATTTGTTTAAGAGGATTGATGAGCACAGAAAAAGGTCAAGTGATTAACTCAAGGTCACACAGGGTGTCAACAACTCCACCAAGATTAGGCTTTCTGCCTGGGGACAGGATGTTCTACCATAACCAGTCCTCAAGGCCACCATGAAGCTATTTATTTATAAGCTGCCCTTAGAGGAAGTAGCAGGCAATTTAGCTGAAGCTAGTTGATGAAAGGAACTTAGATTTGATGATAAAAAATAATAATAACTGTGATTCTGATATTTACTGAGCAGAGAGAAGAAAAAAAATAATGTCACATTTGTTTCTAGAATCAAGGATTATTCATACTGCTCCTTTTGCCAAAAAACAGTTTTTTGCTTGCTTATTTGCTGTGGCTTGTAATGTAAAGAAATGTCATGAGTCAAATGTACAGAACAAAAAAAGAATATTTCTCATAAAGATATATAAAGACATTCATTTAAAATGACCAATGTGTTTTTGTTGTTGGGTACTGTAGAGTCAGTTATGACTCATAGTAGCCCTATGTACAAGGTAATGAAATACTGCCCGATTCTGCACTATTGTAACCATCATTTCCAAATTTAAGTCCATTGTTACAACCACTCTATTAATCCATCTCATTGAAGTTCTTCCACTTTCTCACTGACCCCCTACTTTACTAAGCAATGATTTCCTTCTGTAGGAACTGATCTGTTGTGATGACATATGAAAAGTGAGATGAAGCCTTCCCTTTCAAGCTTCTAAGGAGCATTCTGGTTGTACTTCATTCAAGACATATTTGTTCATTCTATTTGCAGTCCATGGTATATTTAATATTCATCACCTACATCATAATTCAAATGCATTAATTCTTCTTCAGTCTTCCCTATTTTCCAGTTCACATGCATGTGAGGCAATTGAGAATATAATGGTTCAGTTCAGAACCTTAATCCTGAAA
>NW_006921606.1:15265952-15296909 GCF_000298275.1 Orycteropus afer afer
TTATTAGTCCAGTTGTGAGTATTTTTGTTTTCTTTATGTTAAGGTGTAATCCAAACTGAAGGCTGTAGCCTTTGATCTTCATCAGTAAGAGTTTCAATTGCTCTTCACTTTCAGAAAGCAAGGTTGTGTCATGTGTTTGTCACTGGTTGTTAATGAATTTTCCTTCAATCCTGAAGCTGCATTCTTAATATAGTACAGCTTCTCAAATTATTTGCTCAGCATACAGATTGAATAAATATGGGGAAAGGATACAATCCTTACACATCTTTCCTGATTTAAATCATGCCTCTTGTTCTGTTTGAATGTTTGCCTCTTAGTCTATGTATAGATTCTTCATGACCACAATAAAGTGTTCTGTAATTCACATTCTTTCCATTATTTATTTATTTATTACTTTTATTGTGGTGAAAACACAAAACAAGACATGCAACAGTATAACAACTTCTCCATTTACAAATCAGAAAAACTAATGACATTTTTCATGTTGTGCTAACATTATCGCTATCCTTTTCCAAGTATTCCACCACCATCAGCATAAACTCAATGCCCCTCAAGCAAAAGTTTCCCTACTCCCCTTCCCTCCTACCCCTGTTAGCCACTAACAATCTTTGGTATCTATCTATCATCTATCTATGTATCTATCTATGTATCTATGTATCTATCTATCTATGTACCTATCTATCTATCTATTGGTATTGTTTTGTTTTGTTTTGTTTTTTTTCAAACCTAGCTATGGATTTAGCCTGCTCTCCCCTCCCACCCCTAGTAACCAACAGAAAGTTTCCTTCCATGTATAAATATTTCCTTGACTTTTTACAATAGTGTAAACATACAATAATTGTCTTTTTGTGATTGATTTATTGCACTCAGCAAAATGTCTTCCAAGTTCAGCCTCGTTAAGCAATTTTTTTTTTTTTTTTTGCAGATTCTACATTATTCTTTAGGGTTATATAGTATTCCATTGTATGTATGTACCATACACTGTTTGTTTATCCATTCCTCAGTTGATGGGCATTTAGGTTGCTTCCATCTATTTGCTATTGTGAATAGTGCTGTGATGAACATGAGTGTGTATATATCTGTTCTTGTCCTGCCTCTCACTTCTTTAGGATATATACCTAGTAATAGGATTGCTGGATCAAATGGTATTTCTATTTCCAACCTTTTAAGGAATTGCCACACCAATTTCCACAGTGGTTGTATCATTTTATTGCCCCACCAACAGTGTATGAGAGTCTCAGTCTCTGCACAGCCTCGTCAGCATTTGTTATTTTCAGTCTGGTTGAACTTTGCAATTAATGCTGGGGTGCTATTTTATCTCATGGTTGTTTTAATTTGCATCTCTCAAATAACCAATGGTTGCTAACATGTCTTCATGTGTTTGTTGAATACCTGAATATCTTCTTTGGTGAAGTGTCTGTTTATGTCCTCTGCCCGCTTTTTAATTGGGTTGTTTGTCTTTTTGATTGGAGACATTGGAGTTTTCTATAAATTTTAGAGATAAGTCTAATATGTCACTACCAAATAGTTTTTCCAATTCTATAGATTCTCTTTTTACTCTTTTGGAGAAGTCTTTTGATGTATATAAGAATTTAATTTTTATAAGGTCCCAATTATCTAGTTTATCTTCTGCTGCTTGTGCGTTTTGAGTTATGCTTGAGAGTCTATTTATGCCATAAATCAGGACCGCTAAGTTTGCTCCTATTTTTTCTTTGATGAACTTTATAGTTTCAGGTTTCACATTTAAATCTTTGATAGATCTAGTGTTAATATTTGTGTATGGTGTAAGGTATGGATCTTGTTTCATTTTTCTGCAAACAGATATCGTTCTGCCAGCACTATTTGTGAAAGAGAATATCTCTCCTCCATTTAATGGATTTTGGTCCTTTGTCAAAAATCAGTTGACCATAGGTCGATGGTTTAATTTCTGGGTTCTCAATTCTGCTCTACTGTTCAATGTGTCTGTTGTTGTACCAATACCAAGATATTTTGACAACTGTGTCTGTGTAGTAGGTTTTGAGAACTGGGAATGAGAGACCTCCTACTTTGTTCTTCTTCAATAGTGCTTTCCTTTTCTGAGGTCTCTTTCCTTTCCATATAAAATTAGTGATTGGCTTTTCCATGCCTTTGAAGAATGTTGATGGAATCTAGATTGAAATTGCATTGAACGTATAGATTGCTTTGGGTAATATTGACATTTCCACAATGTTCAATCTTCCTATCCATGAGTATGGTATGTTCTCCCATTTATGTAGATCTCTGACAGTTTCTTGAAGTTATGATTTGGAATTTTCTTTGTATAGGTCCTTTGTGTTCCTGGTAAGACTTATTCCCAAGTATCTTATCTTTTTGGTAGCTATTATAAATGGTATTGATTTCCTTATTTCCTTTTCAGAGACCTCTTTGCTGGTGTAGAGAAATCCAACTGAATTTGTATGTTGATCTTGTATCCTACCACTATGCTAAATCTTTCAGTAAGTTCCAATCGTTTTCTTGCTGAGTCCCTTGGGTTTTCTATATATAGGATCATATCCTCAGCAAATAAGGATAGTTTTACTTCTTCCTTACCAATTTGGATGCCTTTGATTTCCCTTTCTTGCCTTATTGCCCTGGCTAGGATTTCCAATACAGTGTTGAATAGAAGTGGAGATAAAGGGCATCCTTGTGTGGCTCCTGTTTGCAAGTGGATGGTTTCAGTCTTTCCCCATTGAGATTAATGTTAGCTGTTGGTTTTACATATATGCTTTCTATGATGTTGAGAAAATTCCCTTCTATTCCAATTTATTCTGAGACCTTTTATGAGGAATGGATGTTGGATTTTATTAAATGCCTTTTCTGCATCTATTGATATGATTATGTGGTTCTATTCCTTTATTTTCTTATATGATGGGGGTTATGTTGATTATTTTATTAATGTTGAACCATCCTTGCATGTCTGGTGTGAATCCCACTCCATCATGATGTATTATTTTTTATATATACTGTTGGAGTCTATTAGCTAGGATTTTGTTGAAGATTTTTGCATCTATATTCATGAGGGATATTGGTCTGTAGTTTTCCTTTCTAGTGGTGTCTTTGTCTGGTTTTGGTATCAGGGTTATGCTTGCTTCCTAAAATTAATTAGGGAGGATGCTTTCCTTTTAGATGTTTTGGAATACTTTGAGTAGTATTGGTGTCAAGTTTCCCCCGAATGATTGTTAGAATTCTCCAGTGAAACTATCTGGGCCAACTTTTCTTTTTTGGTAATTTTTTTTTATGACTTGTTCAACTTCTTCTTTTGTTAGTAGTTTGTTCAAGTTTTCTACCTCAGTCTTTCTTAGTTTAGGAAAGTTGTGTATTTCTAGAAATCTGTCCATCTCTTCTAGATTTTCTAATTTGTTGGAAAATAGTTCTTCCTAGTATCCTGGTATTTTTCTTTTTGCTTTTGTTGCTTCTTTTGTGACATCACCCTTCATTTCTTATTCCTGTTATTTGCATCATCTCTTTCTTTTCTTTTGTTAAATTTGGCCATGATTTGTCTATTTTATTAATCTTTTCAATGAACCAATTTCTAGTCTTGTTGATTTTTTCTATTGTCTTTCTATATTCTGTTTCATTTATTCCTGCTTGAATCTTTATTGTTTCTTTTCTTCTGGTGATTGCAGGTTTTTTTTTTTTTTTTTGGCTGCTTTTTTTGTTGGAGATGTTGGGTTTGGGGACTCTCTTCTTTTTCAATATGTGCATCTATTGCTATGAATTGCCCTCTGATCACTGCTTTTGCTGTGTCACAAAGATTTTTTTAATATCATTTTTTAAAATTTCTTCTATTACTCCATCCTTTTTGAGGAGGGTGTTATTCAGTTTTCTTTCATTTGCTCTTTTTCCATTTGTCTTCCTGGTGTTGATTTCTAATTTTATGTGCTCTAAGAAGACACTTTGTGGTGTCTGAATTTTTGAAAATTCATTGAAGCTTGCTTTGTAGCCAGACATATGGTCAATCCTGGAGAATGTTCCATGTGTGCTGGCAAAGAATGTCTATTGTACTACTGTTGTATGAAGTTCTCTGTAAATGTCTATAAGGTCAAGTTGGTTGATTGTATTGTTTAGTTCTTCTGCATCTTTATTGAGTTTCTTTCCAGTTGTTCTATCTTTTATTGGAAGTGATGTATTAAAAGCTCTTACTATTACTGTTGAGTCATCTATTTGTCTTTTCAGTTCTGTTTAAGTCTGCTTTATGCATTTTGGGGTTCTTTCATTGAGTGAGTAAATATGTATTATGGTTATATTCTCTTGTTCAAATCATCTTTAATCATTATATAATATCCTTCTCTGTCTCTTATGGTTATTTTTGTCTTAAGGTTTATTTTATCAGAAATTTATATTGCCACTCTCTTTTTGTTACCATTTGCTTGACATACCATTTTCTAATCTTTGATTTTTACTCTATTTTTGTCTTTGTGTCTAAGATGAGTCTCTAGTAGACAGCATATTGGTGGGTCATGTTTTCTTATCCAGCCTGCAATTCTCCATCTCTTGAGTGGTGTGTTTGATCCATTTACATTCAGTGTAGTAATCAACAAGTATGAATTTATTGATGTCATTTTGTTATTTTATTTATTTATTGGTGTGGTGTTGCTGATTTCTTTGTTTCATATAATTTTCAGTGCAGAACTCATTTTGTTTATGATTTGTGCTATTGTCTCATTCATTGCTATTGTTTTAGTACTTGCTAAGTATTTGTGCTTGTCCTCTTTTTCATATTGTCCTCTCAATCTGATGAAGGTACTCAAATATAAGTCTTTTGAATTCCTTATCCCTAAGTTCCAATGCTGCTTTTTCCTCAGTCATGTTATCTGTGTTTATCCTGGTTGCTTGTTTCTTGTCACTTGTTCTTTTGTATGTGGGCTGTGATGGTTTGTTGTCTCTGAGACATTGTGATGTTGTTGCATTTATGGTTAATTTGTGGTTGTATGTTGGAGTGATTTGTGCAATATTTGTCATTTCCTTTATTTTGTTTTGATATATCTGTTTGAGCAGTGTACTGTGCTCCTCTATTCATTAGTTGTTAGTACTTAGGCACTCCCACCTGTCTCCTGGGGGGTGTGATAGAGATTGAGAATGTGTGCACAGATATCTGTTAGCTGTTCATAATGAGCAGTGGAGCATGAGTTGAGCTGACATTGGCTGCTGTCTATCATTGGTCAATTGGTGCAAAAGCAAGTGGTAGCCCTCAGTCAGTAGGTGGGGCTGCAGGAGGTACAGGTATGGTTGGGTTGTGTGGGAACCATTGCTGTCTCTCACTCAATTAGACAAATAAAATGGATAAAAAAATTGAGAGAATAAAAAACTCAAACCACATAAAAAAATTGGTAACAATTATAAAAGAAAGAAAAAAAAGAAGAGTGAAAAAGAGAGATAGAAATGTAAACAAGAGGAAAAATTTTCAAAATATATTTAAAAAGGATAAAAGAAAAATAATGCAAGAGAGAGAGAGAGAGAACACAATATCTGGGGAGATAGTAATAAGAAAAAGATTAAAAGAATAGAGAAAACTTCAAAAGAAAAACAAGGATGGGAAGAACCAAAAGAAAGAAAACATAAGGGAATAAGGAAATGGCAAGTAAAAAAAAAAATAAAAAATAAAAGAACCAGGGACAGGAAAGAGGGGGAAAAAAAGGAAGAAGATAAAAAGAATAATTTTAAAACAAACAAACAAAAACAAAACTGTGGGGAATGGGGCAGAGCACTAAGGCTCTGCCATGGCACAGACCAGAATTGAACACCCCCATGTCAAGAAGGGGGGTGGAGGCAGGGGAAATGGCCCCATACCTGTTCACCAACAGGGCATGGGACTCAAGAGTAACAAGGGGAATATTGCACCTCTCCAGTCATAGTCTCCAGGGCAGTTGCCTGCGCTGTCCTCAGCAGGTGGATCCCACTCACAGATCACAGTCCAACCAAGAATGTTACCTGAACACACCCAAAATGGCTGTGCCAACCACTTGCAAATATCCAAAATAGCGGTGCCTTTAGGACAGCCACCAGCAGTCCATAGGTCCTCCTGTCCCCTTTTTTGCTGTTCTCCCTTCTGGTCTTCAGGCACCATTGCAGTCCTTGCTCATGCAGCTTTGGTGAACAGAGCCATTCTTAGATTGTTATCAGGAAATATTCAAAATGGTTGTTCCCTCCGGACAGCCAGTACTCCACAGTTCCATTTGTCTCCTTACTCACTGTTTCATTCAGGTTCTTCTACTGGATGGCATTTAATCCATTTATTTATCCTTCTGCTCAAAGCTCAGGGTTTCAGGATCATCTTTTGTATCTGTTTCAATTGATTTCTTATTGCTTTGTTACAGTGGGCCTGTGTAGCTTGCCTGCCTATTCTGCCATCTTGCTGGAACTCCCATTCTTTACATTACTATCTATCATTTGTTATGATATACACAGAAAAATGTTTTTTCATAGTCAGTAAAGCACAGGTAAACATCATTGATAGTCTCTGCTTTCAGCCGAGATTCATCTGACATCAGCAGATGATATCTTATATTTTTCTGAATCCAACTTGAATTTCTATCAGTCAATACACTGTAGTAACAGTTTCTTAATTATCTTCAGTATAATTTTACTTCCATATGATGTTGTTGTTGTTGTTATGGGCTGTCGAGTCGGCCCCAACTCATAGTGACGCCTCCTTGGGTTTTCAAGGCAGTATCACTACGGAAGTAGATTGCCCCATCTTCCTTCCGAGGAGTGGCTTCCGTATGATATTAATGATAACTGATAATTTCTGCATTCTGTTGGATCTCCTTTCTTTAGAATAGGCACAAATATGAGTCTCCTCCAACTGGTTCCAAATTTCCAGGAATAGATGAATAAGTGCTTTCAGCATTGTACTTGTTTGAAACACCTCAATTGGTATTCCATAAACTCCTGGAGCCTGGTTCTTCCACCAATTCCTTCAGTGCATCTTGGACTTCTTTCTTCAATACCATTGGTTCTTAGGCATATGCTACTTCCTAAAATGACTGAATGTTGGCCAATTCTTTTTGGTACAGTGGTTCTGTGTATTCCTTCCATCTCATTTTGATGCTTCTTGTATCATTCAATATTTCACCCATAAAATCCTTCAATATGGCAGCTTGAGGCTTGATTTTTTTTTTTTTTTTTTTTTTTTTTTAGTGCTTTTAGCTTGAGGAATGCCTAGATTGTTCCTCCCCTTTGATTTTCTTACTCCAGGTTTTTTTTCATTTCATTGTAATACTCTCAAGTTGCTCTTTGAAATCTGTTCAACCCTTTTACTTCATCATTTCTTCCATTTGCTTTAGCTACTCTCTGTTCAAGAGCAGTTTCAGAGTCTCTTTTGATATCATTTTGATCTTTACCTGTCTTTTTAATGATTATTTGTTTTCTTATTGTATGTTGTCCTTGATGTCAGACCATAAATCATCTGGTCTTCAGTCACTGGTATTCAGTGTATCAAATCTACTTTTTCAGATGGACTCTCAATTCAGAAGGGATATACTCAAGGTCATATTTTGGCTCTTGTGGATTGTTTTAATTTTCTTCCGCTTCAACTTGAACTTGCACATAAACAATTGCTGGTCTGTTCCTCAGTTGCCCTCTGGTTTTGTTCTGACTGATGATATGATCTTCCCCATCACCTCTTTCCACAGATAAAGTTGGTTTGATTCCTGTGTATATTCCATCTGTCTAGGTCCTCATGTACAGTCACCATTTATGTTGTTGAAAAAAGGTATTTTCAATGAATAAATTATTGATCATGAAATATTTTATCATGTTATCTCTGGTGTAATTTCTATCACCAAGACCACATTTTCCAATTATCAGTGCTCCTTTGTTTCCAACTTTCACATTCTGATCACCAGTAATAATAAATATGCCTTGATTGCATGCTTTGTCAATTTCAGACTATAGAAGTTGATAAAAATGTTCAATTTCTTCACCTCTGGCTTTAGTGATTGGTGTGTAAATTTGAATAATAGTAATATTAACTGGTCTTCTTTTTAGGTGTGTGGATATTATCCTATCATCTATAGCATTGTACTTCAAGTTAGATGTTTAAATGTTCTTTTTGACCATGAATGCCACAATTTATCATTCCAAGTATAGTGAACCATATAATTGTTCAATTTAAAATGGCCAATACCAGTCCATTTCAGCTCACTAATGCCTAAGATATTGATCTTTATACATTACATGTCACTTTTGACAACCTCCAATTTCCTTAGATTCATATTTATTCATTCCATATTTTGATTATTAATGGATGTTTGCAGCTGTTTCTTCTCCTTTTGAATCCTGACATGTCATCAGATGAAGGTTCAGAAAGCTTTACTTCATCCATTCATTAAGGTCAACTCTATTTTGAGGTTGCAGCTCTTCCCAAGTGGTATTTTGAGTGCCTTTCAACCTGAGGGCCTCGTCTTCCAGCACTCTGTCAAATGTTTCCATGCTCTTCATAAGACTTTTAATGGCCTTTTTTTCTTTTTTGCAAAAGTTGGTTGTTGTTGTTAGGTGCCGTTGAGTCGTTTCCAACTCATAGCAACCCTATGCACAGCAAAGTGAAATACTGCTCTGTTCTGTGTCAGCTTCAGGATCCTTGCTACAATTGAGGCCATCACCACAGCCATTGTGTCAATCCATCTCATTGAGGGCCTTCCCTTTTTCTGTCACCCCTCCACATTACCAAGCATGACACCCTTATCCAGGGAGTGGTCCCTTCTGACAACATGACCAAAGTAGGTGAGACGAAGTCTGGCCATTCCCTCTTTCAAGAAGCATTCTGGATGCACTTCCTCCAGGACAAATTTGTTAGATCTTTTAGCAGGCCACAGTACTTTCAAGATTCTTTGCCAGCACCACAACTCAAAATCATCAACTTTTCATCGGTCTTCCTTATTCATTGTCCAGCTCTCACATGCATATGAGGTGATTGAAAATACCATGGCTTGTGTCAAGCACACCTGAGTCCTCAAGGAGAAATCTTTGCTCTTTAATACCTGAAAGAGATCCTTTGCAGCTGATTTGCCCAGTACTGTATGTCATCTGATGTCCTGACTGCTGCTTCTGTTGACGTTGATTGAAGTGTGAAGTCTGTGAAATAGATTGAAGTGTGAAACCTTTGACAACTTCAATCCTTTCTCTATGTATCACAATGCTGCTTATAGGTCCAGTTGTGAGGATTTTTGTTTTCTTTGTATTGAGATGTAATCCATACTGCAGACTGTATTCATCAATCTTCAACATCTTCACTTTCAGCAAGCAAAGTTGTGTCATCTGCATATCACAGGTTGTTAATGATTCTTCTTCCAAACCTGATGCCATATTCTTCTTCACGTAGTCCAGGTTCTTGGATCATTTGCTCAGCATATAGATTGAATAAGTATGGTGAAATAATACAACTCTGACACACTCTCTTCTTGATTTAAACAATCCAATGTCCCTTTTTTTTTCTGTTTGAATGACAGCTTCCTGGTCTATGAACAGGTTCCTCATGAGTACAATTAAGTGTTCTGGAATTTCCATTCTTCTCAATGTTACCCATAATTTGTTCTGATTCACACAACCAAAAACTTTGTCACAGTCAATAAAACACAAGTAAACATCTTTCTGATATTCTTTACTTTGAGCTAAGATTCATCTGACATCAGCAATGACATCCCTCATTCTACGTCATCTTCTGAATCCAGTTTGCATTTCTGGAAGTTTTCTGTCAATATATTGCTCCAACCATTTTTGAATTATCTTCAGTAAGATTTTACTTGCATGTGATATGAATGATTTTGTTCAATAATTTCCATATACTTTGGAAAGGGTACAAATATGGATCTCTTCCAGAAGTAGTTCTGGTCAAATCCTTCTTCTTAGTCTGTCTCAGTCTGGAAGGTGTGCTGAAACCTATCTAGCATTGCTGACCCTGCTGGTACATGAAATATTGGTGGTACAGCTTCCAGCATTGATGGATACCTGGCATAGTAGACTATATAACTGTCTGATTGAAAATGGCCAAAATTACTCTATTTCACTTTACTAATGCCTAGGATATCATTTGTTATAAGTCAGAATCAATTTGATTACAATGGGTTTAGGATATTGGTTGTCAAGTGTTCCATTTCATTTTTGAAAACTTCCAATTTTTCTTGATTCATACTTCATTCTTCCAACATTTTGATTATTAATCATGTTTGCATGTGTTTCTTCTCATTTTGAGTAATGCTACATCAGCAAATGAAGGTCCAGATCCTTTATTTAATTGACATTATTAAGATCTACTCTACATTGAGAAGGAAGATTTTCCCCAGTTTTATTTTGAGTGCCTTCCAATCTGAAGGGCTCCTTTTCTGGTACTGTCATACAATGTTCCACTGCTGTATATAAATTGTTGCCGTATCTTTTTTTTTTAAGATGTAGATTGATATGTCTTTCTTCCTATTCTTTCTTAATCTGGAAGCTCCACTGAAACTTGCCCACTTTGGTAGATTCTGCTGGCATTTGTAATACTGGTGGCGTAGCTTCCAGCATCACAGCAATTGGAAAGCCACCACAGTATGACAAACTGAGATATTGTGGTGTAGTAAATTACCTAGTATGGCTTTTCTAGCCATAAGTCTTTGTAAACTCCATGGTGGAATTTGCTGTGGGAACTGAGTAGCTTCTGATTGTTAAAATCATCCACCTGGGGTATTTCTGTTGGAAGCAGCACAAGGTAATGTTCTCAGAAGTTTCTTCTCTCTTAGCTGCTTAGAATTCTGATGTTATTATTGGTTGGCTTGGCCACTCTGCCAGACTCAAAAGGAGGGCTCCTAGAGGCAGAAGTCTCTCTGACTGCTGGCGGAGAAGGACATGTTGCTGAAAGAGACATGTGCTACTGAGAAAAAGACACTGAGAGACACACATTGTTGGGAGAGAGACTGAGAGAGCCTGTTGGGTGAGAGATGGCAGTCTGGGAGAGAGACTGAACATTGTTCCTGAACTTGAATTATTGCCTGGTGCCTCCCTAATATACCCCATGATCTAGTAGTTCTGTGTGGCCACTGCAGTGAATTATCAAACTCAGTATTTAGGCTTTGGGTGCTGCAGGAAGAATGGTTGGTGTAAGGGCTGGAGGGAGGCAGCATGTCTGGCCTTGTAGAAATAGGCCTTGGGTTACTGATGGTGATCCTGTCTTCCTCTTGCAGGGTTAGAGGAGGTCAGGAGATCTGGCCTCCTTGCCCTTTTAGCAGATATGATTAGTGGATTACTGATATAGAGCATTTTATTGTGATATTTTATATAAAATCTATCACAGTGATGAGTATGTTTATTCAATAATTCAATAAATTATTTTCTCCATATTTTTTTAATATAAAAAGAAGTTTTACTCCAAAAAATATAAAGTACTAGGAAGCATAAAAAGAAATAAGGAAACCACAATTTCACCTACCTAGTGATAGCTAAGGAGTCCAGGTAGACAGTGATTAAGTGTTTGCCTTGTGATCAAAAGATTAGTGGTCTGAACCCAGCAGCTGCTCCATATGAGAAAGATGTGACAATCTACTTCCCAAAAGATTGCAGCCTTGGAAACCCATGGGACAGTCTACTCTGTCCTATTGGATCTCTATGAGTTGGAACCAACTTGATGGCAGTGGATTAGTAATAACCATGTTTGACACTTTCAAATTTTCCTACACTCACACTATTGTAGTTAAATTTGTTTGTCAACTTGGCTGGGCCTGGTTAAGTGTCTGGACAGCTGGTGGTAGTTATTCCCATGATGAGACTGGCAATCACCTCCATGGTGGGATCTACCACAAGCAGCTGAGGAGCTGCCTTTGAGATGTGGTCTGCTTCCTGTATATAAGGAGGAGCCTTGGGGATTGTCCCTAACATACGGCACGCTTGGACATTGCATGTAGCCATGTCATTGTTCAGCAGCCTATCATGCTTTGCTGACCTTGGGACTTACAATGGACTTGAATTAATGGCCTGCCATGTGGTTTGGTAACATTGGGACTGTGCCTTTTTACTTGTTGACCTTTGGCTTGTTAGCCTCAGCAGCCAGTAGCTGCTGTCTGAGTGAAGAGATGCCTCTAGCTTCAGTGAGCCAGGAGCAAGAGGCAGAGCTGAAGCCCAACATTGAGGGGTTTTCACCCAGCCCCTAGAGCCTGACACTTTGAACTTGGACTTAAAGCATCCAAACTGTGAGAGAATAAACTCCTGTTTGTTAAGGCCATCCCCTTTGTGGTATATTCTTGTCAGAGTGGCATTAGGTAACCAGAACACACACATACACACCTAGGCAGAAACTGGATTAATATCCATTAATATATGGAAATATATATATATGTATATATATATATTTTTTTTTTCCTAACCTAGTTTTTAGTGGAGCAGGGAATCATGAATATCTTTTCATATCAATGCTTATCTGCCAAAGTAACCTAGATCATGCAAAGACAACAACCAAAATCAAAATACTGGAGACAAGTAATAGCAGAGTTTATTTTTGGTTCATGTTTCATGACCATAATGGTGAGAAACTAGGTTAAGATCACTTTTGTCATTCAAGGCTCAAGTTTGTACCAGATGGAGAGACCAGTCACACAGACCTGTGCTATTATTAAGAATGCAGCAAATGCAATCCTTCCATGTGGTTGAAATATGAGAGGTGGAAGTATCTGAATCTATGATATCTCTCCCCAGGTTATAAATGTCTGACTTATGGACAAATCCTACCTGCTGATTATTGTTATATGCCTTCATTTTGAAATGATTGAACCAATCCATACTCAAAACAAATTCTTCATCACAATCCCCTTTGCTTACTCCAGGTACAGCTTTTAAATAATTGAAAAGGCGTCCAGGCTTTCCTTGCACACACACAAATCCAACCAAACCCACTGCCATTGAGTCAATTCCAACTCATAGTGACTCTATAGGACAGAGTAGAACTACAACATATGGTTTCCAAGGCTGTAAATCTTAATGGGAGCAAACTGCCTCATCTTTTTCCTATGGAGTGGCTGGTAGGGTTGAACTAGCAAACTTTTGGTTAGCAGCTGAATGCTTTAACCACTTCACCACCAGAACTTATTCCATGCACTAAAATAAAGCTGAAAAAGAACTACTCTCATCTGGTCTGACATACCTACAAAGCTTTAAAGACACAGTTAGTTCATAACCCCGGACTACCTATATTCCATTTTACAATAACTTATAATTTCTTCCTTTTGCTGTGAAATTGTTTTTCATATTTAGTCTGCAATTAAATTTTTGTGTACACCAATAATTTATTTCTTGTTAAAACCCCATTGCCATTGAATCAATTCCAATTCATAACAACCTTATAACACAGAGTAGAACCACCACACAGGCTTTCTGAGTCTGTAATCTTAATGGAAGCAGACTGCCACATTTTTCCCCCATAGAGTGGCTTATGGGTTTGAACCACTAACCTTTTGTTTAGCAGCTGAGTGTTTAACCAGTGTCACCAGGCTCCTTTTTCTTAAGTTAAATGTCCATAAATTAAATTAATATATCTTTTAGCATGTATTTTTTAAAACTTTGGGTGTGTAGTATCTAAATATACCCCATGAAGCTATAATACCACAATATTGTTGTTGTTGTTGTTGTTTGCCGTCGAGTCGGCCCCGACTCATAGCGACCCCTCCTTGGGTTTCCGAGGCAGTATCACTACGGAAGTAGGATTGCCCAACCTTCCTTCCGAGGAGTGGCTGGTGGGTTTGAACCGCCAGCCTTCTGGTGAGCAGTCAAGTGCCTTAGGCACTATGCTACCAGAGCTCCTATAATACCACAATATATGAGAGAGTAAACTCTATGAGAGTATATTTTTATTCCCCGAGTCTATATATATATACACACACGAGTCTATGTATATATATATATATATATATATACACACACACATATACGTTTTAACTATTATGAATTTGATAGCATAAAATGTCAAGTGATGATTTTTTTTTAAATTGCAATTTGCATTATTATTTTTAAATTTCTAAGTATGGCCACTTTCATTATTTCACTGAGTCCTCCTAAATAGGCTGTCTACTACCCATCTGTCAGTTTGTCATACTCTGGTGGCTTGTGTGTTGTGGTGATGCTTGAAGCTATGCCACTAATATTTCAAATATTGACAGGGTATCTATGATGAACAGGTTTCATAAGAGCTTTCAGAGTAAGACAAGCTAGGAAGAAAGGTTTGGGTATCTGCTTCCATAATTTTGCCAATGAAAATGGTTTGAATCACAACCAAACATTATCTGACTCACTTTGGGCACATCATCAGGAAGGATTAGTCACTAGAGTAGGAGATCATATTTGATGAAGTAGAGGGTCTGTGAGGTCAAGGGAGACCCCTAGTGAGCTGGATAGGCACAATACCCCAGTGATGGAATCAAACATGTCAGTGACTGGGAGCACAGTGCAGAACAATAAAACATTTTGTTCTGTTGTACATGTTTGCTGTGAGTTGAAGTCAGTGTAATTGCAGCGTGTTGGTTCTTTTGTGCTGCTACAGAAGAAATGCCACAGGTGGATAGCTTTAACAAACAGGAATTTATTCTTTTACAGTTTAGTAGTCTAGAAATCTGAATTCAGAGTGCCAGCTCTAGGCTGGATGAAGGCTCCTCAAATTTGTGCTTTAGTTCTGCCTCTTATTCCAGGCCCACTGGAGCTAAAGGTATCTTCTAACTCATGCAGCTGCTGGAAGCCAACACTGGTGACCCAAAGGTTGGGAGGTAAAATGACACAATCCCAAGATCAACAGGCAACATGACAGGCCACTAGTCCAAGTCCAGGAACAACCCCAGGATCAGCAGACAACACAGCAAACCACTGGATCAATTCCAGGAAGTAGAGATGAAGACTTGGCTAAATGCAAGATCCATATGTGCCAAAAGCTAGGGACCTTTCCCAAAGCTTCTCCATATATACTGGAAGCAGGCCACACCATGAAGGTAATTCCCCTTCAAACTCAGTTTCTTACAGCACATTCCACCAAGGAGGTGAATACAATCTCATCATGGGAAATAACCACATCTAGCTGTCCTGCCCAGCCACTCCTTGGAAGGAAGGTTGGCCAATCTACTTCCATAGTGATACCACCTCGGAATCCAAGGAGGGGTCGCTGTAAGTTGGGTCCAACTTGACAGCACAAAACAACAACAAAGCTACCATGCCACTCAAAATCATGGCACAGGCCAAGTTGACATGCAACCTGAACTACCACAAGCAGCTTATAACAACAAATGACCTGTAGGGTGCACAACATCACGAGATACATTCCAAATATGCTGAATCCAAGGACCTTGAAGCTCCTAACTCAGATGTTCAATCATCACTCTCAACCTGCTCTTGGATACTTAATAAGCATCTCACATTTAACATGTCAAATACAAAAGAAAAAATAACCCTACAACTGGACCAACAAACAACATCACAATAAACAGAGAAAAGACTGTTGTGAGTGATTTCATTTTACTTGGATCCACATTCAACACTCATGGAAGCAACAGTCAGGAAACCAGATGTCATATAGCACTGGGAAAATCTGTTGCAAAAGACCTCTTTAAAGTGTCAAGAAGCAAAGCTGTCACTTTGAAACCTAAGGTGAACCTGACCCAAAGCATGGTATTTTAAATTGCCTCAGATGCATATGAAAGCTGGACAATGAATAAGGAATTCCTCAAAAGAGTTGATGCCTTTTAATTGTGATGTTGGCAAAGAATATTGAAAATGCCATGAACTGCCAGAAGAATGAACAAATCTGACCTGGAAGTAGTATAACTGGAATGCTCCTTAGAAGCCAGAATGACCAGACTTGGTCTCACCTACGTTGGTCATGTTGTCAGAGGGAACCATTCCCTGGAGAAGGATATCATGCTTGGTAAAATAGAGTGTTGACAAAAAACTGGAATACCCTCAAAAAGATGAATTGACACAGTGGCTGCAAAGATGGCTCAAGTATTGCAAGAATTGTGAGGATGATTCATGACTGGGTAGTGTTTCTTTCTGTTGAACATGAGTATGGTATGAGTCAGAGACTACTTGATGGCACTTAACAGTAACAACCACAACAAAGCTTCTGAAAGCCAAGGCAGAGAACTAAAATGATTCCCAATTAATGTCAACATGATATGCAACAGAGGAAAAAATGTCATTCTCTCTGAGGAGAAAGAGAAAAACATCTTCAAATTAAGAACCTCAAAATACATATAGATTAAATTCAGCAAAATTCAAAGAAGGAATTTTAATAACAAAATTTCCAAACACACCTGGAAACAAATGATGATTATATGAAAATTAGAGATTTTTTTTTTTAAATCAGATATTTAGAAAAATAATAGCCTTAGGATCTCTCAAAAGATTTCAGATTTTAGAATTATTAGATTCAGATTAGGGGCTCTGGTGGTGTAGTGCCTAAGACTAAAAGTTCAAAACACCAGCCACTCCTTGCAAGAAAGATTGGGCAATCTACTTCCATAGTGATACAGATTGTGGAATGTGTAAAATGATTTAAACATAGCAGAATATTATTGAGAACTGGAGCAAATATCCAAAAAGAATCAGGTTTGAATAAAAATGAAATAGAACTTCTGAAAATATTGTGTGTGAATGTGTAATCACTGAACATTTTTTTAAAAAAGTAAACAGATTAAAAAGAAGATTAAGCATATATGAAGAGAAAATTAGCAAACTGGAAGATAGAGCTGAAGAATTTACTCAATGCATCTTGTAGAATAAGGATATGGAAATTATGGGAAAAAAAAAACCTTAAAACATGAAGAATGGAAAGCAAACATGTATCATAAGTCTAAATAGACCTTCTAAAGGGGGAGAGTAAATTTGAAGAATGGCTGGAAATTTCCAGAATAAATGAAAGATAATTTTTTAAAAACAATGTCCAATGTATTTTAAGCAAATAACATAAAAAGAAATCCAGTTCTTGAGAGAACAATAAAAAAAAATCAGAAAACAACAAGAAAAAGTCTTAAAGGCAACAAGAAAATAATTGATTATATAATATTCAAACTAACAGCAGACAGAAACAACAAAAGCAAAAACACTGAAAGAATTAAAGTATTCAAAGAAAGTAATGAGCAACCTGGAATTCTGAATCTAACACAAATATATTCAAATAGCAAGAGTAAAATAGATAGATGTATTACCTAAAATAAAACAAAGAATTGCATTTAGAAAGAGTAGCAGTCCTTTTCTAAAAGATATTCTAGAATATGTACTTCAAGAGGAATAAATATTGTAGAAAGGTTTGAGATGAAAGAAGAAAAAGGTAAATATATTGGTAAATATTAGCAAATATTAAATCAAATATAAAATATTACATCAAATAAAATATTGTTAATTATTTGTAACTCACTGCCATCAAGTCCTTTATATTCACAGTGACCCCTTCTTGGGTTTCCAAGGTGATATCTCTATGGAAGTAGATTGCCCAATCTTCTTTCCAAGGAATAGTCAGTGGGTTTGAACTATCAGCCTTCTGCTTAGCAATCAAATGCCTTAGGCACTAGGCCACCAGTGTTCCCAATGATTTACAGAAACCTGCAAAAATAAAGCAATGACAATGTTTAATTTTTGAAGTTAAGAATAATATAGGAAATAACTAAAACATTTCATGAGAATTTCATTTACAAGAACATAGACAGATTTGAGGGCACTCTAGTAGTGTAGTGGTTAAGGCATTTGGCTGCTAACCAGAAGATTGGTGGTTCTAACCCACTAGATGCTCTATGGGAGGAAGGTGAGGCAATCTACTTTCATAAAGAATTAGAACCTTGGAAACTCACTGGGGGTTGCTATGAGTTGGTATCAACTTAATGGCAATGAATTTGGCTTTTTTGGTAGGCAGATTTGAACCAACTCCTCTGCTAAAGACAAGTTAAAAAGTAATATGGAATTAAAAACAAAACAAAAAAAAAGACCTTCATAAAATCACCAAAGCACTTATAATATATTGAAGAATTACCAGAAAATTTGGATGAGAACAGAAATCCATAATGAACTTAAGATTTGGAATCATATTTTCTTTGGAGTTAAATCATCTAAAATAGCAGGCTATAAAATGAAGTAGTATTTTTGACAGCCCCAGAAAAGCATGGGAAAAAAAGTCTGAGTTCAGGGTCCACCAAGAACACTTCTGAGTGAAAGTGAATGGAAAGTAATTCAGTATTTGCATGCAGAGAACCAAGTAATCAATTCATGTGAGTTGCCCAGGAAATCTATATTCTTAACATTTAATTAAGGTAAATATAGAATTGCTAACAAAGCCAGCTGCTTAACAGAAGCAAACACAACTACTGTGTGGCAGAAGATAACAACATGAAAACAGCAAATCATTTCTACAAACATCTTTTGAAATGTAACGTCCAGCACATGTTGTTGTTGTTGTAATGTGCCATCAAGTCAGACCCAACTCATAGTGACCCCTCCTTGGGTTTCCAAGGTGGTGTCACTACGGAGTAGATTGCCCAACCTTCCTTCCAAGGAATGGCTGGTGGGTTTGAACTGCCAACCTTCTGGTTAGCAGTCAAGTACCTAACCAAAAGTAAATAAACATACAACAAAAGAATAGGAATGTGAACCTGGAAAAATAAAACAAAAGCCATAAGGATAGCAAAAATTGTAATTATCAAAGATAGACTACATAAAAATGGCTGAAACATTTAAAAAACTAAAATTTTAACCAAAACAGAAAAAAACAAATTCACTGTCATCGAGTCGGATCCAACTCATAGCGACCCCTCCTTGGGTTTCTGAGGCAGTATCACTATGGAAGTAGATTGCCCAACCTTCCTTCAAGGAGTGGCTGGTAGGTTTGAACCAACAGCCTTCTGGTTAGCAGTCTAATGCCTTAGGCACTATACTACCAGAACTCTATAAATCATATAAAATCACATTGAATATTTGAAAAAAAAAAGAGCATCAGTTATTCTAGAATTAAAAATGCATATTACTTGAAATTAATAACTCATATTAATTGCAGATTAGACACAAGTGAAGAGAGAATTTTTGAAATAAAAGACAGGTCAAAAGAAAGTATCTATAATGAAGCACCACTGTATCACACAGAGATAAAAAAAAATTGACTTATGGAACAAGAAAGAGACTTATTCACAATGGAAATTTGATGAGTGATGGTGCCAACTGTCCATGCTCATAAGGGAAAAAACAACTATTCATTAAAATATCTTGGAAAATTTTATTAACAATTGGGAAAAAAATAAAATTGGATCTTTAGCAGACCAATAATACTCTGAAAACATCTACAAAGACATTAAAAGAAAAGGAAACTGGGGAGGATCCAAGATGGTGGACTAGGCAGATCACTATCCAGATCCTTTAAAGCAAAGACTCAAGAATCTAAGTGAAACAGATATGGATGACAATCTTGGAACCCAGAGTTACAAAGGAAAAGATAAATAAGTAGATCAAATACCAATGAGAGAAAGAGACTGAACAAAAACAGGTAAGAGGGTGGCATATGGAGTGATTAATTGCCAAGTGGCACAGTGTGGCCATTTTGAATTACTGCAAGCAGTTTTCCAATGGGAGCCAGACTCAGGTAACCACCTCTGCTCACCCAGAACTGCACCAGCATGCACATCAGTGATCAGTGATCAGAGAAGGGTGGTCTTCCCCTTCAACCTTGCACAACCTCCTGGTGACTAGAGATGAAGTTTTCTCACCCTCATCTACCAGTGGCCAATCAAACATCCCCACTGCCAGTGCTGTGACACTTTTTCCCCTTTTCTTTATTTTCAGTATTTTCCCTCTGCTCTCTGCTGCCTCCACGGTTAGCAGCATCTGCCTATGCCCCTCTGTGATCAGAGGTTCATGCTGTCACAGAATGAGTGCTGCATTCCTGCCACAGCTGTGTTTGGCCACTGCCAGTGCTGTGACACTTTTTTTCCCCCTTTATTTTCAGTTTTCTCCCTCTGCTCTCTGCTGCCTCCATGGTTAGCAGCATCTGCCTATGCCCATCCATGATCAGAGGTTCATGCTGTCACAGAATGAGTGCTGCATTCCGGCCACAGCTGTGTTTGGTGGTTAGTACTTTTGTCAGTACTGTGCTGTTTTTTCCTCCCTCTTTTTTTTTTTTTTCCATCTTTTTAGTTCTCCCCTCTTTCTACCTTGTTTTCCTATTTTCTTTTTTCTTCCTCTTCCCTCCACCTTTTTTTGACTTGGAGAGGGAATCAGCAGCACCCACACCTTTTCTTCTATGGACTGTAGTGCACACTCCAATGGACTGAGATCCATGTGCCCACTGAAGCCATGTTTGGCAGCTAGCACATGTACCAATACTGTGCCACTATTTTCTTCTTTTTTACCTTTCTTCCTCATTTTTACCCATTCCTTGTTTTTCCATTCCTCTTCTCCACTTTTTTCAATGGTTTTTCTTTTTCTTTTCTTTTTGTCCTTTCTTCCTCTTTGGCCTTTTTCTTGTTTGATTTTTTTTTTTTTTCTTATTTTCCCTCAACAGTTGGGAGCCAGTGACCCTTCTCAGTCATACCCACCACACCTGCTGCCCTACCAACAAGACAAATGCCACCCTCCACCCCAGCACCACTGGGTCAATGACAAACAGTGGTCATAACCTGCCAAACCTGCCATCAGCTTCTCTGCAAGACCAACCATCAAAGATTTTAACACACACTCAAACATGCTACCAAATCAACCTGGAAATCAGATGGTGAGCATCCCAGTGCTGCCAAACTAGCAACCAGAGTTGTATGTCCACCCTACTGCCCAAATATATTAAAATAAAACCAAACAAAAAATTAGAAAGAAGCAAACCAACATACAATCAACAAATTGATACATTAACACCACAATATCTTGGAGAAAACAAACAACTTCAAATCACACACACACACACACACACAAGCACATGATGGCTCAAACAAGTGACCAAACTATATGACCCACAAATCTTTCATAGGGAGACATCCTATTGGAACTAGCTGATAAAAAGTTTAACTTATATATAGTAACACCCTGCTTAAAAAATTGCTGGGTAGTAGAAAAAACAGAATATTAAATAAAATATTCCTTGGATCAAATGAAAATGAGAATATAATATCAATTATGACACCAAAATACCAAAGTCTTTGAGACATAGCAAAAAGAGTGTTCAGAGAACAATTGATAGCAATGAAAGTACACATGAAACAAAAAAAAAAAAGAATGAGGAAAATCAAAATTTTAGACAAACACTTCCAACAATTAGAAAAAAGAACAGCAAAAAAAGCCTACAACACAGGAAGAAAATAAATAATAAATATTTGAACAGAAATAAATGAAACAAAAAACAGAAAAACAATAGAATCAACAAGACTAAAAGTTAGTTCTTTGAAAGGGTTAATGAAATTGAAAAACCACTGGTAAATTTCACTTAGGAAAAGAAGAAAATATGCAAAGAGCACAAATAAATGAAATAGGTAGTCTCACAACAGAATCAGCTGAAAAAAAAAAGAGATAATAATAGTATAATATGAAGAACTCTACTCCAACAAAAAGTTGAAAACCTAGAAGAAATGTACTAATTTCTAGAAACACTATCTACCCAAACTAATGTGATCTGAAGTACAAATTTGAACAGTCTCATCACAAAAGAAGAAATTGAACAGGTCATTAAAAAAAAAAAAAAATCTGGGCCAGATGATTTCACTGGTGAATTCTACCAGAAGAGTTGACACCTGTTCTAATCCAACTATTGTAGAACATGGAAAATGATGGAATATTCCTGAGATCATTCTTTCAAGCATGCAACACCCTATTACCAAAAACAGTCAAAGAGACCACTAAAAAAGCAATTATAAACCAAGATCCTTCATAAATACAGATGTAAAAATACTCAATAAAATTATAGCCAATAAAATCCAACTGCATATCAAAAAATCAATACATATCCAAGTGGAGTTCATATTAGATATGCAAGGACAGTCCAACATTACAAAAACAATTCACCACAAAAATAAAATAGAAAAGAATCACATTATTGTTTCAATTGATGCATAAAATGCTTTGACAAAATTCAACACTCGTTCTTGATAAGAAATGCTTAGGACAATAGGAATACAAGGGAAATTCCTCAACATAATGAAGGGCATATACACAAACCAGTGGCCAACATTATTCTCAATGGAGAAAGATTGAAAACATTCTCCCTGGAAGTAGGAACCAGACAAAGATGCCATCATCACCACTGCTACTCAGTATTGTATTCGAAGTCCTAGCTGATTCAATAAGGTAATATTAGGAAATAAAAGGGGTCCAAATTGTCAAAGAAGTAAAACTATCTCCATTTGCAGGTGGTATAATGTTATACATTTAAAATCCCAGAGACTCAACAAGAAAAGTACTAGAAATAATATAAGGGTTTAGCAAAGTATCAGGGTACAAGGTTAACATAGCAAAATCAATAGGATTTCTCTACACTAACAAAGAGAACTCTGAAAAAGAAATCAACAAAACAATACCATTACAATAAACATACAAAAGATAAAAGTACTCAGGAATATATCTAACCAGAGACACAAGAGTTTATACATAGAAAAGTACAAAAGATTGCTACGAGAAATCAAAGTAGCCCTACATAAATGGGAAAACATCAATACTACTCAACACAATTGACAGATATAATTTAATCTTGATCCATATTCAATAATCATTCTTTAAAGACAAGGAAAAAAGTAATCACTAATCTTATATGGAAAGGAAAGAGCTCCTGGGTAATCAAATCATTACTAAAGAAGAATGAAGTCGAAGTTCTCATACCAGCTGATCACAAAACCTACTATATAGTCATGGCACTGAAAACAGCTTGGTGTTGATATGATGACTGACAGACCAATGGAAAAGAATCGAGAACCCAGAAGTAAATGCATCCACTTAAGAACAGCTGATCTTCCACAAAGGTCAGAGATCCATTAAATGGAGAACAGATAATCTTTTTAACAAATAGTGCTGGCAAAACTGGATATTCATTTGCGGAAAAATGAAATAGGATCCATAACTCTTACCACATACCAAAACTAACTCAAGATGGATCAAAGACCTAATTGTAAAGACTAAAACTATAAAGATCATAGAAGTATAGGGATAAACTTAGGGGAGCTCTGGTAGCATAGTGGCTAAGGCACTTAACTGTTAACCAGAAGGCTGGTGGTTCAAACACATCAACCACTCCTCAGAAGGAAGATGGGGCAATCTCCTTCCATAGTGATACTGCCTTGGAAACCCAAGGTGGGATCGCTATGAGTCAGATGCAACTTGATGGCACACAACAACAAATACATGACATAAATACACTATCAAACATAACTAAAATATACAAACTACAGAAGATAAACTACACATCTGGAACCTCCTAAAAATTAAACATTTATGTGCATCAAAAGACTTCATGAAAAGAGTAAAAACAGAAATTACAGACTGGATAAAAAATTTGACAATGATGTATCAGATAAGGGTCTAATCTCTATAATTTATAGAGATCGCCAACACCTCAAAAATGAAAAGACAAATAACCCTATTAAAAAATGGGCAGAAGACATGAATAGACACTTCAACGAAGTAGACATTTAGGTGGCCAACAAACACATGAAGAAATGCTCATGCTCATTAGCCATTAGAGATATGCCAATCAAAACAACAATGAGATGTCAGTTCAATTCAACATTAAGAGCAAAGATTAAAAAAATAAAAAAGAATAAATATAAATAAATAAGAAAACAATAAATGCTGGTGAAGGTACAGAGTGACAGGAAATCCCATACATTAATGATGGGACAGTAAAATTCTGCAACTACTGTGGAAAACTGTAGGATGCTTCCTTAAAAAAAAATTGGAAATAGAAATAGCCTAAGATCCAGAAATCTCACTACTAGGTCTTGGAGAAATAAGAGTCGTGACACAAACAGATATATGCACATCCATGTTCATCACAGCATTATTCATAAAAGCAAAAAGATGGAAATAACTTAAGTGCCCAACAATGGATGAATGGATTAAAAAAAAAAAACCTATGCCACATTCACACAGTGGAATACTACACAAGGTTAAACAATAATGATGAATCTGCAAAATACCTCATAACACGAATGAACCTAGAGGACATTATTCTGGGTGAAATTAGTCAATAACAAAATGACAAATATTTCATGAGACTACTATTATAACCACCACTTTTCTGTCAGTTTGTCATACTATGGTAGCTTGCATGTTTCTGTGATGCTGGAAACCATGGCATTACTATTTCAAACACCAGAAGGTAGACAGGCTTTAGTGCAGTTTCCAAAATAAGACAGACTGGGAACAAGGATGAGGCCATTCATTTCTGAAAAATTGCCACTGAAAACAGTTAAACATTGTCTGATATAGTGCTGGAAGATGAGCACCTTTTGTTGGAAGGCACTCAAAATATGGTTGGGGAAAAGCTGCTTCCTTGGTGTAGAATTGACCTTAATAACATGGATGGAGACAAGTTTTCTGTACCTTCCTTTGCTGATGTGGCATGACTCAAAATGAGAAGAAACAGCTGCAAATATCCATTAATAATCAGAATGTGGATTCATACTTTGAATCTAGGACTATTGCAAATTGTCAAAAATGAAAAGAAATTCACAAAGATTAAAATGAACTGGTATTGGCCATTTTGTATCAGATGATCATACGGTCTACTATGCCAAAGACAGCAATTTGAAGAGAAATGGGATTGCATTCATAATCAAAAAGGACATTTTAAGATCTATCTGAAGTACAATGCAGTCCAAAAACCAAAACCAAACTCACTGGCATTAACTTGATTCCAGCTCATAATGACCCCTATTGGGTTTCCAAGGCTACAAATCTTTACAGAAGCAGACTGCCTCATATGTCTATCATGGAGTGGCTTGTGGGTTTGAACCACCAGCCATTTGGTTAGCAGCCAAATGCCTTAACCACTCCACCACCAGAGCTAGAATGCTATCAATGATAAGATAATATCCACACACTACAAGGAAGACCAGTTGATACTATTACTACAAAAATTTATGTATCAGTCACTAAAGCTAAAGATGATAAAATAGATTTTTACCAACTTTGGCAGTCTGAAATTGAACAAACATGTAATCAAGATGTCTTGATAATTACTGGTAATTGGAATGTGAAAGTTGGAAACATTGAAGAACCATTGATAGTTGGAAAATACAGTATTACTGATGGAAATGATGCTGGAGACAACATGACAGAATTTTGCAAGATCAATAACTTATTTATTGCAAATAATTTTTTTTTCAACAATGTAAATGACAACTATACTATACACCTGGACATCACCAGATGGAATACACAAGGATCAAATAAACTACATCCATGGAAAGAGATAATAGAGAAGTTCAATATGATCAGTGAGAACAAACTAGGAACTGACTGTGGAATTGACTGCTCATTTGAGAGTTTAAATTGAAGCTGAAGAAAACAAGTCCATAAGCCAAACTATGACTTCGAATATATCCCACGTGAATTTAGAGACCATCTGATACCATTGAATATCAGTGACTGAGTACCAGATGAGTTGTGGGATACATCAAGGACATCATCCATGAAGAAACAAAGTGTCATTAAAAAGAAAGAAAAGGAAGAGAAGACCAAAATGGATGTCAGAAAAGACTCTGAAACTTGGTCTTGAATGGAGAGTAGCTAAAGGGAAGGAAGGAATGAAGTAAAAGAGCTGAGCAAAAAATTAAAAAAGGGTTGCTTGAGAAGATAAAGCATTATAGTAAAATGTGCAAAGGCCTAGAATTAGAAAAACAAAAGGAAAGAATATTCTAGGTAATTATGAACCTGAAAGAAATGAAAAAAAAAAAAAAAAATCAAACCTCAACTTGCAGTATTGAAAAATTCTAAGGGTAGAAGATTGAATGATTCAAGAAGCATCAAAAGAAGATCGAAGGAATAGAGTCAGTGTACCAAAATGAATTGTATGACTGACATTCAACCATTTCAGGAGGTAGAATATGATCTAAAACTAGTGATATTGAAGGAAGAACTCCAAGCTGCACTGAAGGAATTGGTGAAAAACATGGCTCCATGAATTGACAGAATATTCATTGAGATGTTTCAACAAATGGATGCAGTGCTGGAGGGGCTCACTCATTTATACCAAGAAATTCGGAGGAGAGCTAGATTGCCAAGTGACTGGAAGAGGTCCGTATTTGTGGTCAATTCAAAGAAAAGTGATCCAACAGATTGTGGAAATTATCAAACAATATCATTAATATCATATGCAAATAAAATTTTGCTGAAGATAACTCAAAAATGGTTGCAGCAATACATTAACAAGGAATTACCAACAGTTCAAGTCATACTCAGAAGAGGGCTTGGAACTAGGGATATCATGGCTGACATCATATGGATCAGGGCTGAAAGTAAAGCATACCAGAAAATCTGGTGCTGTGGATTCTCGGCTCTCTTGAAAGCATGGCCAATTTGAATATTAGCAGGAACCTAAGAATCAGCTTTGCTGGCCAAAGACTGCATGGACAACAGCACTGGTTGCTGACAACTAGAAAGGAAAACAGCAGAGAAGGAAACAAACAGAACTGTGGACTGCTGGCTGTCCTGAGGATGCAGCCATTATGAATATTTTCAAGTGGCCTGGCCATTGTGAATATTTGCAATAAGCACTCTGATAAGACAGCAACCTAAGAATGTTGTTCTTATATGCCATCCAGTTGGACCCAACTCAGAGAGACCCCTCCTTGGTTTTCCAAGGTGGTATCACTATGGATGTAGATTGCCCAACTTTCCTTCTAAAACCTAAGAGTAAGCTCAACTTTTGGAGCACAGCAAAAACAACCACACTGGAGACTGATGACTAGAAAGGTGTGATATTCCCCTTGTGATACTGTGATACTCCTCTTGATGAATAGAGGTGTGGCTGTCCCTTCCCTCCACCCACATTCTGGATTCACAGGAATTCCATTCCAGTCTGTGTGCCCTGAAAGAGCCTGGGTTTCCTGCTCCCCCCACCCCCAAGTTTTGTTTTTGTTTGTTTTAAAATTATTCTTTTGTTCTTTGTCCTTCCTTCCTTTTAATTTTTTCTCTCTCCCCTCTCTGTTTTTTTTTTTTTTTCCTTCCTCATGGCTCCTTTTTTTTCTTCTTTTGGTTCTTCCCATCCCTTGCTTTTCTTTTCACAGTTTTATCATTTTTTCTTTACTGTTCTTTCCTCTTGCTCTTTTCTCTCACTCCTCCCTTCCCAGATATTTTTTTTCACTTCTTTTTTTTAAAATAGGTTTTTAATTTTTTTCTTGTCATTTGTTGCTTTCATTTATTTTATTTTTTTTTACAATTTACTTTTTTTTTTTTTACAATAGGAACAATTGTAAAAATGCAGCTTGTGTTTTTTATCCAAATGTTGTTGTTATTATTATTATTTTGGTGTTTCGTTTTAAAAATGTTTTTTTTTTTTTTCTAACTGAGAGTGAGACAGCAACTGTTCCTACCTGACCCAATCACACCCACACCTCCTTCAGCCCTATCAATTGAGTGAGGGTCACCACATGCTTCTGCACCAATTGAACAATGATAGACAACAGCCAATAACAGCTTGATTCATCCTCAACAGCTCTTTACAAACATCTAACAGAGATCTGTGCATACACTCTCATTCTCCATCATACCCACCAGGTGACTGGTGGAGAGAACCTAAGTGCTGCCAATTAAGAGCACAGTATCCTGCTCACCCAGATATATCAAAACAAAATGAATAAGAAAAAAATTTGGACAAATCACACAACCATACAAATACCAATTAAATATAAATGCAATGATAATAAATGAGGATAACTTCAAATCAAAAACAGGGAGTAAATAGTGTAGTGTTACAGAACTTCCAAATGATGAGGAAGTCAAGACAATTGCCAGATAGAAAAGACTGTTCTAAACTTGGGATGAAAATTATAAATCACAAGGTAACCTCTAAGAAAAATAATAAACTTTCACATCAAAATTAAAAAAAATAAATAAATAAGAGAGGCACAAACACATAGCAAATACTAAAACAATATAAATGAAGGAAATAATAACAAAATTTGTGAACAAAATGAACTCAGCACAGAAAATTGTATGCAACAAAGAAAGCAACACCACAAGAAAACACATAACAAAATGACAGCAACAAATACATACTTGTCAATAATTATAATGAACATAAATGGAATAAATGTGCCAATCAAGATACAGAGTGTTGCAGACTGGATTAAGAAACATGACCCACCAATATGTTGTCTACAAGAGAGTCACTTTAGACACAAGACAAAAATAGACTAAAGATCAAAGTTTGAAAAAAGATATCAAGCAAATGGCAATAAAAAAATAGGAGTGACAATATTATTTTCTGATGAAAATGACTGCAAGACAAAACTAACAAAAAGAAAAGGAATGACATTATATATTGATTAAAGGGTCAATTGAACAAGGGACATGATCAAATCAAATATCTATACACCAAATGAAAAAGCCTCAAAACACTTAAATCAGACTTTAACAGAATTCAAAAGACAAATGGATGATTCCAGGGTAAAAGTGGGAGACTTTCAATGAATGATAAAACAACTGGAAAGAAATTCAACAAAGTTACAGAAGAACTAAACAATACAATCAATCAACTTGATCTTCTAGACATCTGCAAAGAACTTCATCCAAATATAGTACAGTATACATTCTTTTCCAGAGGATATGGAACATTCTCCAGGATACACCATATATTAGGCCATAAAGCAAGTCCTGATAAATTTTAAAATATTGAAATACTGCAAAGCATCTTCTCAAATCACAATGCTATAAAGGGGAAATCAGCAATAGGAAAATCAATGGAAAAAGAACAACACATAACACCCTCCTTAAAAAAAATGGGTAATAGAAGATATAAAAAATGAACTTAAAAATTCCTTGAATCAAATGAGAATGAAAGCACAACATACCAAAATTTTTGGGACACAGCAGAAGCAGTGATCAGAAGGCAACTAACAACAATAAATACACACATCAAAAAAGAATAAAGAGCCAAAATCAACACCTTAACTCAACATCTCCAACAATAGAAAAACAGCAGCAAAAACAAACAGACAATAACCTACAGTGACCAGAAGGAATGAAGTAATAAATATTTGAGCAAAAATAAATGAAACAGAAAATACAAAGATACTAGAAAAGATCAACAAAACTAGAAGTCGGTTCTTTGAAAAGATTAATAAAATTGACAAACCACCAACAAACTTAACAAAGGAAAAGAAAGAGAAGAGGTAAGTAGCACAAACAAGAAATGAAAAGGGCAACATCACAACAAAACCAATTGAAATAAAAAGGATAATATCAGGATACTATGAAGAGCTCTACTCCAACAAATTTGAAAACCTAGAAGAAATGGCCAGATTTCTAGAAACACACAACTTTCCTAAACTAACACAGACTGAGGTAGAAAATTTGAACAGACCCATAACAAAAGAGGAAATTGAACAGGTCATTAAAAAAAAAAGTAAAAAGTACCAACAACAAAAAGTCCTGTCCCAGATATTTTCACTGGAGAATTCTACCAAACATTCAAAGAAGAGCTGACACTCATCTTACTCCAGAACTATTCCAGAACATAGAAAAAGATGGAATCTTCTCAAGTTCATTTTATGAAGCAAACATAACCCTCACAGCAAAACCAGGCAAGCACACCATGAAAGAGAAAAACTACAGATCAATATCCTAATGAATATAGATGCAAAAATCTTCAACAAAATCCTAGCCAATAGACTCCAACAACATATCAAAAAAATAATATATTATGACCAAGTGGGATTCACACCAGTTAATCAAGGATGATTCAACATCAGAAAAGCAACCAATGTAATCCTTCACATAAGTAAAGAAAAGAATCATATGATCACATCAATAGATGCAGAAAAGCTTTTTGATAAAATCCAACACCCATTCCTATAAAAAACTCTCAGAAAAATAAGAATAGAAGAGAAATTCCTCAACATAATAAAGGGCATATATGCAGACTCAACAGCCAACATTATTTTTAATGGAGATAGACCAAAACCATCTCCCTTGCAAACAGGAACCACACAACGATGCCCTCTATCACCACTTCTATTCAACATTGTACTGAAAGTCCTAGTGTGGTAGTTAAAGTTGTGTGTCAACTAGGCTGGGCCTGGTTGAGTGGCTGGGCAGCTGGTGGCGGTTATTCCCCATGATGAAACTGACACATCAGCTCCATGGTGGGATCTAACACAAGCAGCTGAGTAGCTGCTTTTGGAATGTGGTCTGCTTCCTGTATATAAGAAGCAGCTTTGGGAATGGTCTGTAGCTTATGGCACACTTGAATCCTACATGTAGCCAAGTTGTTCAGCAGCCTGCCATACTCTGGCCATTTTAGGACTTTTAATGGACTTGAATCAATGGCCTGCTGTGTGATTTGATAATATTGGGACTGTGCCTTTTCACTTGTCTACCTTGGGTTTGTCAGCCTCAGCTGCTAGCAGCTGCCTGAGTGAAGAGATGCCTCTAGCTTCAATGGGCCAGGAGCAAGAGGCGGAGCTTAAGCCCAAGGTCAAGGGACTTTCTCCCCACCCCTAAAGCCTGTCACTCTGAACTCTGACTCAAAGCCTCCAAAATTGTAAGAGAATAAACTCCTGTTTGTTCAAGACATCCCATTTGTGGTATATTCCTGTCAGAGCAGCAGTGGGTAACCAAAACACCTAGCCCAGGCAACAGGGCAAGAGTGGGAAATCAAAGGTATGCAAACTGGTAAGGAAGAAGTAAAACTATCCCTATTTGGTGATCATATGATCCTATACATTTAAATCCAAGAGATTCAGCAAGAAAACTACTGGAACTTATTGAAAGATTTAGTGTAGTGACAGGATTCAAGATCAACATACAAAAATCAGTTGC
>NW_006921606.1:15297526-15304247 GCF_000298275.1 Orycteropus afer afer
GAAGGGCTGCTTATGCACAGGGAGACAGCCCAGGGGGCAGGACTGCATGGAAGGATGGACACTGGGAAGAGGTAACTATAGGGGGGGAAGTGGGAGGGGAGCCGTTGCATTGTGGTAAACTGTGGTCAATGTCATGAGACAAAATATATGTGAACTGCTGTATGGAAAGTGAATTTGCTCTTTAAACCTTCACCCAAACCACAACAACAACAACAAAAAATCAGTTACATTCCTCTACACAAGGAAAGAAGTCTCTGCAAAGGAAATAAGGAAATCAATAGCATTTACAATAGTTACAAAAAGGATAAAATACTTGGGAAGAAATTTTACCAGGATTCAAAAGACCTATACAAAGAAAACTACAGAACTCTGTTTCTAGAAACAATAAGAGATCTACATAGATGGAAGAACTTACCATGGCCATGGATATGAAGACTGGTGCTAAAAAGGCAAGGAGGCCACATCTTCTGACTTCCTCTGACTGCACAAGAGAAAGACAGAATCACCGTAACCCAAGGCCTATTCCTGTGAGGCCAGACATGCTGCCTCCCTCCAGCCCTTTCACCAACCCTGACACTAACCATTCCTCCCTCACCACTCACCACCTTTCTGCTGGGTTCGATAATTCACTGCAGTGGCCACACAGAACTCACAGATTATGAGGTTTATTAGGGAACAACCAGTTTACAATTCAAGTTCAGGAAAAATGCTCAGTCTCTCTCAGCCTGCCATCTCTCAGCCAACAGTCCCCTACAGTTTCTCTCCCAGCAGTGTGTGTCCCTCAGTGTCTCTCTCAGCAATGTAAGTCTCTTGCATCACTTTCACAGCAGCGCTTGTCTCTTAGTGTCTCTTTCTCAGCAGCACGTGGCTCTCAGGAGCGTGTGGCTCTCAGCAGCACGTTTTTCTCAGCCAACAGTCAGAGAGAGTTTGGCCTCTACGAGGCTTCCTTTTGAGCCTGGCAAAGTGGCCAAACAAGCCAATCATAACATCAGAATTCTAAGCACCTGAGAGAGAGCAACCTTCCCAGAACATTGCTTTGTGCCACTCCCAACAGAAATACCTCAGGTGGATAACATTTACGATCAGGAGCTCCTCAGTTGCTCGAAGCAAATTACACCACTGAGTTTATAAAGACTTATGGCTTGAAAAGCCATACTGGGTAATTTGCTACACTTCAACTGGACATTGTGAAAATGTCAATACTACCCAAAGCAATCTATACATTCAATGTAATCCCTACCCATAATCCATTAACATTCTTTAAGAACATGGAAAAACCAACAACTAATTTTATATGGAAAGGAAAGAGACTCCAGATAAGCAAAACACTACTGAAGAAGAACAAAGTAGGAGGTCTCACATTCCCAGATCTAAAAACCTACTATTTAGTCTCAGTTATCAAAACAGTTTGATATTGATACAATGACAGACACATAGACCAGAGGCACAGAATTGAGAATCCAGAAATAGATCCTTCCACCTATGGTCAGCTGATATTTGACAAAGGGCAAAAATCCATTAAGTGGGGCAAGAGATTATCTCTTTCACAAATGGTGCTGGCAAAATTGGATATCCACTTGCAGAAAAATGAAAACAAGATCCATATTTCACACCATACAGAAAAACTAACTCCAGATGGATCAAAGACCTAAATGTGAAACCTAAAACTATAAAGTTCATCAAAGAAAAAATAGGGGTAAACTTATCTTAGTGTCTTAGTGTCTTAGCCACTATGCTACCAGAGCTCCCGGGGTAAACTTAGAGACCTTAATTTATGGCATAGAGTATCGAGCATAACCCAAAATGCATATACAGTAGAAGATAAACTAGATGATTGAGACCTTCTAAAAATTAAATTCCTATGTGCATCAAAAGACTTCTCAAGAAGAGTGAAAATAGAACCTGCAGTTTAGGAAAAAATATTTGGCAATGACATATCTGATAAAGGACTTATCGCTAATATTAATAGAACATTCCAACACCTCAACATCAGAAAGACAAACAATCCAATTAAAAAATGGACAGAAAACATGAACACACATTTTACCAAAGAAGATTTTCAGACAGCCAACAAACACATGAAAAATGCTTATGATCATTAGCCATTAAAGAGATGCAAATCAAAACAACGAGATACCATCTCATCCTTGCACTAATAGCAAAGTTCAACAAGGCAGAAAATAACAAATACTGGCAAGGATATGGAGAGATTGGGACTCTCATACACTGCTGTTGGGAATGTAAAATGATACAACTGCTGTGGAAATTGGTATGACAGTTCCTTAAAACTTCGGAAATAGGAATACCATTTGGTCCACCGATCGCTTTACTAGGTATATATCCTGAAGAAGTGAGAGCCAGAACATGAATAGACATATACACACCCATGTTCATTGAAGCAGCATTTATAATAGTAAAGAGATGGAAACAACCTAAGTGTCCATCAATTGAGGAATGGATAACCAAACTGTGGTACAGACACACAATGGAATACCATGCAACACTAAAGAATTATGTAGAATGCACAAAACACCACAAAATGTGAATGAACTTGAAGAAAATTATGCTGAGTGAAGTAACTCAATCACAGAAGGACATATATTATATGAATCCACTATTATAAAAATTCAGGGAAAGGTTTATATATGGAAGTAAATTTTCTTTGTTGATTACCAGGGATGGGAGGGAAGGGCAGGGGAGGGAAAATTGCTAAATAGGTTAAAAAAATTACATATATATGTATATATGCATGTATGTATATATGTGTGTATGTGTATAGCAAAAAACAAACAAATTCACTACTGTCAAGTCAGTTCCAACTCACAGCGATCACTCCTTGGGTTTCTGAGGCCACCAGAGCTCCTTATATGTATATGTATATGTATATGTATATGTATATGTATATGTATATGTATATGTATATATAGGAGCACTGCTGGAGTAGTGTCTAAGGCATTTTACTGTTAAACAGAAGGCTGGAGGTTCAAACATGCCAGCCACACCTCAGAAGGAAGACTGTGTAATCTACTTCCAAAAAGATACTGCCTCAGAAATCCAAGGAGGGATTGTTATAAGTCAGAATCCACCCAACAGCAGTGAGTTTAGTTTTTTTCTTGTTTATGTGTATGTGAGGGAGCTCTGGTAGCATAGTGCCTAAGGCACTTGACTGCTAACCAGAAGCCTGGCAGTTCAAACCAACCAGCCACTCTTTGGAAGGAAGGTTGAGCAATCTACTTCGTAGTGATACTGCCTCAGAAACCCAAAGAGGGGTCGCTATGAGTCAGGTTCGAATCAATGGCACATAAAAACAACGACAACATAGGTATATATGTGTATATATGTGTACATGTTGTTATTATTGTTAGGACTGTTGAGTCAGCTCTAACTCATAGTGACCCTATGTACAACAGAAGGAAACACTACCCAGTCCTGTGCCAGCCTCACAATTCTTGCTATACATGAGCCCATCGTTGCAGCCACTCTGTCAATCCATCTCATTGAGGGCTTTTCCTTTTTTTGCTGACCCTCCACTATATCAAGCATGATATCCTTCTTCAGAGAATGGTACCTTCTTACAACATGACAAAAGGAAATAACGCAAAGAAAGGCCATTCTCTCTTCCAAGGAGGATTCCAGCTGTACTTCTTTCAGGATAGATTTGTTTGTTTCTTTGGCAGTCCATGGTACTTTCAGTATTCTTTGCCAGCATCACAACTCAAAATTATCCACTCTTCTTCAGTCTTCCTTGTTCATTGTCCAGCTCTCACATGCATATGAGGCAACTGTAAATACCAAGGGTTGGGTTAGGCATACTTTACTCTTCAAGGAGTTATCTTTGCTCATCAGCACTTGAAAGAGGTCTTTTGCAGCAGATTTTCTCAGTGCAATAAGTGGTCTGATGTCTTGACTGCTGCTTCCATGAGTGTTGAGTGTGCAACCAAGTAACATGAAACCTTTTACAAATTCAGTCTTTTCTCCATTTATCATGATGCTGCTTATTGGCCCAGTTGTGAGGATTTTCATTTTCTTTTGTTGAGATGTAATCCATACTGCAGACTGAAGTCTTTAATCTTCATCAGTAAGTGCTTCACGTCAACCTCACTTTCAGCAAGCAAAGTTGTGTCATTTGCATATCACAGGTTGTTAATGAGTCTTCTTCCAATCCGGATACCACATTGTCCTGTGCACGCTTCTTCATATAGTCCAGCTTCTCAGATTGTTTCTTCAGCAAACAGATTGAGTAAGTATGGTGAAAGGATACAACCCTGACACACTCCCTTCCTGATTTTAAACCATGCAGTATCCCCTTGTTCTGTTTGAATGATAGCCTCCTGGTCTATAAACAGGTTCCCGATGAACACAACCAAGTGTTCTGGAATTCCCATTCTTATCAATGTTATCCATAATTTGCTACGATCCACACAATCAAAGGAGCTCTGGTAGCATAGTGCCTAAGGCACTTGACTGCTAACCAGAAGGCTGGCGGTTCAAACCCACCAGCCACTCCTCGGAAGGAAGGTTGGGCATTCCTACTTCCATAGTGATACTGCCTAGGAAACCCAAATCGATGGCAAATAACAACAACAACAACAACACACAATCAAATGTTTTGCATAGTCAATACGACACAAGTTAACATCTTTCTGGTATTCTTTGCTTTCAGCCAAGATCCCATCTGACATCAGCAATGATATCTCCATTTCATGTCCTCTTCTGAATCCAGCTTGCATTTCTGGAAGTTCTCTGTCAATATATTGCTGCAATCATTTTTGAATTACCATCAGCAAGATTTTACTTGTGTGTGATATTAATAATATTATTCAATAATTTCCACATTCTGTGGGATCATCTTTCTTTGGAATGGGTACAAATGTGGATCTCTTCCAGTCAGTTGGCCAGATACCTGTCTTCCAAATCTACCTGTCTTCCCAATCTCTTGGCATAGCTGAGTGAGTGCTTCTAGTGCAGCATCTGTTTGTTAAAACATCTCAATGGGTATTCCATCAATTCCTGGAGCCTTGGTCTTTGCCAATTCCTTTAATGTGGCTTTAACTTCTTCCTTCAATATCACTGGTTCTTGAGAGTATGCCACCTCCTGAAATGGATGAACATCGACCAGTTCTTTTTGATATACAGTGACTCTGTATTTCTTCCATTTTCTTTTGATGTTTCCTGCTTTATTCAATATTTACAGAGCAAATTCACTTTCCATACAGCAGCTCACATATACTTTGTCTCATGATATTGACTGCAATTTCCCACAATGCAACAGCTCCCACCCCACCTTTCTCCCCATAGTTACCTCTTCCCTGTGTCCTTCCATCCCATGTACTCCTGCCCACTAATCTGTCTCCCTGTGATACACAGCCCTCCTATTCTCCCAAGATTGATCTCTCCAAAGAGTGTACCTATCTAATGTAAATGTTCAGCTGATATGCTTGTCTTTTGTTTGGCTGAAGCCACAGGAATATGTTCAATTCCAGACCTGAAGGTCAGTTAGGGGCCATAGTCATGAATCAGACCTGAGAAATACAAGAGTGAATCCCAGTTACTAAATCTGTGCACAAGGAAGAGGTAGGGTCATAGATCCAGTGCAATCACCTTTTTATGAGAACTATGACACAAGGTCAGATAGCCTGCTGATGGACTTCTGAACTAAGGCTTCTAGATTTTCTCATGGGGAAAAAAAAAAAAAAAAAAGACAGGAGAGCTAAGCATAGATTTGATCCTAAGGAGAGAGCCCTGGAGTTCCAGTCATGTATGGGAGAAGGCTGAAGAGGCATCATACCAACCTTCTAACCCAGTTCTGTATTTACCTGAAGGGTCTGTAAGTGGAAGGCCTTGCAATTATGAAAAGGTGGAGTACACCTTGGTTCTTGCAAGATAATGTGATTGGTTCATTTGAATAACTTCGCAGGCTGGCAAGGAACTGAAAACCATTACAATGAAGGCCATTAGGGTTTAGCTGGTGGGAGAAATAGATGTGTAGATAGCCTCTCCCTATGGGTAGGGAGACATATCGAGTGACAGCAGGGAGTTCAGTTAGATCACTGGGGTCATACTAGACTCAACGCAGCACATGAAAATTTAGACCTTACAATATAAACTCCTTTGCTGATCTGCCTCAAGTATCTCAAGTATTTCACTTCCTTCCCAACAATTTCACACTTCACCTATCCACACTGACTTTGCTTCACCTACTCATCAGCAAAAACACACACGCAGAGAATTGAATATGGATGCACGCACATGCACACGCATGTACACACACACACATCTACCCCTAGTGATTCTGTCTGCACTACGCCACTAAAAACTCTGTAAAAATTTGCATTCATTGTATGTATTGCACATGCTATCACTGATCCATAAGATTATTTACTGTTGGTAGGTTGCCATCTAGTCAGTTTCAACTCACACCTGCTCCATGTACAACAGGATGACATACAGCCCAGTCCTGCACTCTCCTCATAATCATTGCCATGTGTGAGCCCATTTTTTTTCTTTTTTTGTGTGATTTTGGTGAAGATTTATAGAGCAAATTCATTTTCCATACAGAAGTTTACATATACTTTGTCTCATGACATTGACCACAGTTTATCACAATGCAACAGCTCCCCTCGTCCTCCCCATAGTTACCTCTTCCCTGTGTCCATCCCTCCATGGACTCCTGCCCCCTGAGCTGTCTCCCTGTGCATAAGCAGCCCTTCTTTCTCCCATG
>NW_006921606.1:15314080-15325295 GCF_000298275.1 Orycteropus afer afer
TCAGTGGTTTTGTTTTTCTCTTCCTGTTCTGGAATTCCAATGACATGTAAGTTATTCCTTTTGATGGTATTCCACATGAACCTTAGGCTTTCTTCATTTTCTTTTGATTTTTTTTCTGATTGATCTCTTTCCAAAGAAGTATTCAGGTATTTGTCTTCAATCTCATTAATTCTGTCTTCCATTGCATGAATTCTACTCATTTGCCCTTTCAATGTATTATCTATTTCTGACAATTTAGTATTAATCTTCTGGATTTCTATCTGTAGATTTAGAATCATTTCCAATTTTTTCATTTATTTTGTTCTTGTATTTTCTTCCAAAATTCTTCTAAGGTTTTTTCTGTATTTTCTTTGGTCTGTCTCTCAATCCTTTGACGATACCTAAAGATAATTCTTTTGAGTTCCTTATCAGAGAATTCCAATGCTGCTTCTTCATCAAGGATGTGTTCTGGGTCTATATCCTGCTCCCTTGTTTCTACCACTTTATCTTGATTCTTTTTGTGGACTGTGATGGTCTGTTGTCTCCAAGGTATCATGGTGTTGTTGTCTTTAGATCTCTGTTAACTGTTTGTGAAGAGCAGCCAAGGATGATTCAGGTTCTTCTTGGTGTTTTTTTATTTTTGGCCCATTGGTGGAGAAGAAGGTAGTGGCTCTCACTCAGTAAGTGATGTTTCAGGATGTGTGGGTGTAGTTGTTTCTTATGGGGATTGTTGTTGCTAAAACTAGAAAAGTTTCATTATGTCCTTTGTTGAAGAGGGTCTGTGCAGTCTTTCTGCCTAGTCCACCATCTTGCCAGAACCCTTTGAGCCCATTCTTGCAGCCACTATACCAATCTATCTCATTGAAGTCTCCTCTTTTTGGCCAACCCTGTAGTTTACTTTGATGTTCTTTTCCAGGGACTGGTCCTTCCTGGTAACATGTCCAAAGTAAGTGAGACAAAGTCTTGCCATCCTTGCTTCTTAGGAGCTTTCTGGCTCTATTTCCTCCAACACAGATTTCTTAATTCTTCAGGCAGTCCACAATTTTATTGGTAGTGGTCTTTACTGATAGAGTTAAAACATTCTACACTTATTTATGTTTGAAGAGTTCTAGTCCCTTAAATGAAATGAAATGAAATGAAATCATCTGGAGGGCAAAGAACATGATGAAACCTTTCTAGATTTATGAACAATCCATTTAACTAGAACCCAAACCCTCCAGAATTAACATTCTACCTCTTGTGTATCATGCCTGGAGTTTAAATAAAACTTTCACAACTCACTGTGAAAACAGATCTTAAGGAACTGATCAGATAAATTTCCACATATATGTGCACATATATGTGCATAAAGTTCATTATAATATGGTTCAAAATAGCAAAAATTATTAAAGTAAATTCAATGTTCTTCAACAGGAGCATGGTTAAATAAATCATGCTATACCTATCCAGTGGAGATGTGGTAGCATAGTACCTAAGGCACTTGACTGCCAACCAGAAGGCTGGCAGTTCAAACCCATCAGCCATTCCTCAGAAGAAAGGTTGGGCAATCTACTTCCATAGTGATACTGCCTCAGAAACCCAAGGAAGGGTTGTTATGAGTAGGTCTGACTCCACAGCACATAACAACAACAACAAATACCCATTCACTGGTGTACCATACAGACACTAGAAAAATATGATCTAGATCTATTTATTGGCAGACGATTATCCCTGTAATGCACAGCAAAAAACAAAAATGCATAGAATAATCTTATTGTTGACCTCACATAATGTAGGTATCTTTGGATGGTGAGATTGAAGGTGATTTTTAGTTTATTCTATATACTTGATTCATTATTTCTGAATTCCTTGCAAAGATCAGATGTTACTTTTATAATCAGAAATAGTTCTTTCTACTTAGAGAAAAATATACCATTCATATCCCAACATTGACCCATTCATCTTGGCTACAGTCCAGGAAGTCCTTTCTCAGGATGTAGGGAGAGGGAATAGATCTTTTCCTTGTAGCTGGTGGTTATGATCCTTGACCCCACTCTTTAATTAACACTGAGACAAACTGACTAATTTGCCATGAGCCATTTCGTACAGATAGTTAGAACATTCTTTTAAATAATTCTTAAAGTGGTCGAGTTTACCAAAATATTTTGTTTCCTAAGTGAACTTTCCCCTAATTATTAGAAAGTTATTGCAAAGAGTTCATCCTGATGAAAGTAAATGCATATTAAAAAATTCATGAATTAAATTATTTATATATAATGTATTATATAATACATGATAAAGATCTAAACCATGACATAACAATGTGCCATTGTACAATGGTGAAAGAGGTCTAGGAACACCTGATACATTCACCCTACAAGTGTTACTCAGGCATGCCTATCCTGTACAGTTGGAAATTCTAGCTGCTCTGGCCTTGCTCTTGCTATTCCTTTTGGCTGAGATACTGTTCCTTCCCTCAAAAAGGACACAATCCAATCTATTCTTTAAATCTCTACTCAAATGTTAGCTTTTTCATGGAGCCCTATATGATACTTTTAACTGAAAGTAATATCTCCTTTCTCTATACTCCCACTCTATCTACAGCTATCGTACAGAAATCTCCACCTACTTTCTTGGCATAGTTTTATATTCCTCATATTCCAAACCAGTAATCCTCCTCAAAGGAGCACTGGTGGTGCAGTGGTCCAATGCTGTTCTGTTAACAGAAAAGTTGATGGTTTGAATCCACCAGGTGCTCCACAGGAGAAAGATGTGGCAGTCTTCTTTTGTAAAGATTATGGCCTTGGAAAAAACTATGGAGTAGTTCTACTCTGTCCTATAGGGTTGCTGTGAATTGGGATAGGCTATGGGTTAATGCTCCTCAACAGCTAATCTGATTGTACTGTGCCAGATCAGCAAAAGATCTCCGTAGGTCCCTGGAATCTTAAAGAGAGAAAAGGTACTGAAATCTTGCTCTGCCATTGACCGACTAATACATTTCTTTGGACAAGCTACTTAATATTTTTGTGACATAATGCCTAAGGCATTTGATTGCTAACCAGAAGGCTGGTGGTTCAAACCCACCGGCCACTGGTGGAAGGAAGATTGGGCAATCTACTTCCACAGAGATACCACCTCAGAAACCCAAGAAGGGGTCACTATGAGTTGAATCGACTTGAAGGCAATGAGTTTGGTTTGTATCCTTATTGATAACTGTGAAATTGTGATAATAATAGCACTCAACTTTTAGAAATATTGTGATGGTCAAATAGGTAATACATGTATCTTCTAGTAGAGTCCAGGTCAGCTTTCAGTGAATGTTCTTAATGAAAGTTAATATTATGGCCTGTTTCAAGAGGTCTCTGGTCACCCTGTGGTTATGGCATTTGGCTGATGTGGTAGGTAAGGATGTTTGTCAACTTGGCTGAGCCTGGTTTTGGGTGGCTGGGCAGCTGGGTGTTATTCCCCATGAGGAGACTGCTAGTGACCTCCATGCTAGGATCTGCCATGAGCAGCTGAGTAACGCCCTTAGGAATGTGGTCTTCTCTCAGTATATAAGAAGATGCTTTGAGAAGCATCTGGAACTTTTGGTGTGCTTAGATCCTGCATGTAGCCAAGTCATTGTTCAGCAGCCTTCCATGTTGTCCACTGAGCTTGGGATTGTTAATGGACTTAAATTCATGGCCTGCCACATTGCTTGATAATTTTGAGACTGTGCCATTTTACTTGTTGACCTTGGGTGTGTCAGCCCCCCCCCCTTCATAGACATACCTAATATTTCACCCTGTCCACCCATCTATCCACACTTATATCCGTGTTTGCCTTCACTGACAATGCAGTACCATATGTGCAAAAGAGTTCATCTTTGTTGTCTGTGCCTCCCGTGCACCTATGTCTTCCTCTTCCTCAGTGCCACCATGCTGATCACTCATGTCTGGTACATTGTCCTTCTCTTCACCCAAATCAATATTTGTCTCTATCTATCTAACATTGTTCCCTCCCCTCCCTTACCACCCCTGGTAAACCAACAAAGAAAATTTCCTTCCACATATAAACCTTTCCTTGATTTTTTAAAGTAACGGACTAATATAGTATTTGTCTTTTTGTGATTGACTTATTTCACTCAGCGTAATATCCTCCAAGTTCATTCTTATTGTGTGGTGTTTTTCAGATTCTATGCTATTCTTTAGGGTTGCATAGTATTCCATTGTGTCTATGCACCCTAGTTGGTTATCCATGCTTCTACTGATGGGCACCTAGGTTGTTTCCATCTTTTTGCTATTGTAAGTAGTTCTGCGATGAACATGGGTGTGTATATATCTGTTCTTGTCCTGGCTCTTACCTCTTTAGGATATTGTTCTGGTTACCTATTAAAGCTCTGACAGGAAATATAACTGAAATGGGATGGCCTTAACAAACAGGAATTTATTCTCTTACAGTTCAAGAGGCTAGAAGTCTGAGTTCAAAGTATCAGGCTCTAGAGGCTATGTGAAAGCCCCTCAACCTTGGACTTCACCTCTGCCTCTTGCTCCTGGCCCACAGCAGCTAGAAGCATCTCTTCACTCAGGCAGCTACTGGCTTCTGAGGCTAGCAAGCCCAAGGTCAACAAATAAAATGTCACAGTCCTGATGTTACCAAACCACATGGCAGGCCACTGATTCAAGTCCATTGATAGTCACAAGGTTGGCAGAGCATGGCAGGCTGCTGAACGACATCACTACATGCAGGGTCCAAGTGTGTCATAAGATGTAGACCATTCCCTAAGGCTTCTCCTTATATACAGGAAGCAGACCACATCCCTAGAGTAGCTACTCAGATGCTCACAGTAGATTCCACCATGGAGTTGATTACCAGTCTCATCATGGGGAATACTATATGCAGATGCCCAGCCATTCAACCAGGCTAGCCAAGTTGACACACAAACTTAACTACCACAGATATATACCTAGTAATGGAATGGCTGGGTTAAATGGTATTTCTAATTCCAAATTTTTAAGGAATCACTATACTGCTTCCACGGTGGTTGTATCATTTGACAGTCCCATTGGCAGTAAATGAGAGTCTCAATCTCTCTGCATCCTTTGCCAACATTTACTATTTGTTGAACTTTGCTACTTGTGCTAGGGCAGGATGGTATCTTGTTGTTTTAATTTGTATCTCTCTAATGGCTAATGATTGTGAGCATTGTACTTCATGATATATCTTCAATGTGACAATGAATGCCACACCATTCCTCTTCAATTTGTTATTCCTGGCTTAGTAGATCATATGATTGTTTGATTCAAAATGGCCAAAGCAGTACATTGCAGCTCACTAATACATAGGATATCAATCTTTGTGCATTCCATTTCATTTTTGACAACTTCCAATTTTCCTAGATTCATACTTCATACATTCCATGTTCTGATAACTAATGGATGTTTCCAGCTGTTTCTCCACTTTTTAAGTAATGCCACATCAGCCAATGGAGGTTTTGAATGCTTTACTCCATCCACATCATTAAGGTTGGCTCTACTCTGAGAAGACACATGTTCCCTAGTCCTATTTTGAGTTCCTTCCCACCTGAGAGGTTCATCTTCAGGCACTTTGTCAGACAAAGTTTCAGGGATATTCATAAAGTTTTCCAGTAATATATCAGGCAGTATTTCACTGCTATTCATAAGGTTTTCAGTGGCCAATTCCTTGAGAAGTGGATGGCCCCTTCATTCTTCTGAGTCTGTCTTTGTCTGGAAGTTCCACTGAAACCTGTCCACCATGGGTGACCCTTCTTGTATTTGAAATACCAGTAACATAGCCTCCAGCCTCACAGCAACACACAATTCACCACAGTATGACAAATTGACAGATGAGTAGTGGATATATGTGTATGTACACACACGCACGCACACACAGATATATATATATATATCTTGGAAGAAAGGCTGAGCAATCTACTTCCATAGTAATATCACCTTGGAAACCCAAGGAGGGGGTGCTGTGAGGCAGATCTGACTCGATGGCAGTGAGTTTTTTTTTTTTTTTTTAATATGCGTGTGCGTGTTTCTGTATGTGTATATATATGTATGTCTCTGTGTGTGTGTGTATGTATCAAAATAACTGCCATCAAGTCTATTCCAACTCATAGTGATCTCCCTTGGGTTTCTGAGGCAGTAAATATTTAAGGAGGTAGATTGCCCAGTCTTCTTTCCACAAAGTCTCTCATGGGTTTGATGGGTTTGAACACTCTGGTGGCATAGTGCCTAAGGCCTTTGATTGCTAAACAGAAGGCTGGTGGTTCAAACTCACCAGCCACTCCATGGAAGGAAGACTGGGCAATCTACTTTCATAAAGATTCACTGCCTTGGAAACCCAAAGGGCAACACTATGAGTCAGAATCAACTTGATGGTGGTGAGTTTGGTTATATATATATATATATACACCAAAGATTATTAGTGATTACCAGGGGTAGAGGAGAGCGGGAAAGAGGAAGCTCTTGCTTGGGAGGGATTGAGTTTATGCTAATGGTGTTGGATTATTTTGAATAAGTATAGCAATAATGATGCCACAACACAAAAAGTGTCATTAATATCCCTGAGCTGTAAACATGGAAGTTGATATGTTGATGAAGGTCTTGGTGTGTATATTATCACCACAATAAAATTTAAAATATAAAATGAAATAACTGATCTATTGATTCAGCACCCTTCCAATAAAAAATACAAAAGCCTCCTCTCCCCCCTTTTTTTGGTAGAAATTGACAAGCTCTTCAAATTTATATGAAAAAGCAATGGACTTAAATTGCAGAGAAATTGGGGGAAAAAAAAGAAGAAAAATAAATTAATCCTACCAAATTTCAGATCTTAATATAATGCTACAGTATTCAAGACTATGTCAGTTGCCAATAAAATAGACACACAGATCAAAGGCACAGAATAGGAGTCCAGAGATAGCCCCATACATATTTATGCAATCAGCAAAAATGTACCAAACAATTCAATGGAGAAAGGATGCTCTTTTCAACAAGTCAAGCTAGAGAAATTAGACACCCATATTGTTGTTGGGAGGTCTGGTGGTTAAGTGCCTCAGGCATCTGACTGCTAACCAAAAAGCTGGCAGTTCAAACCCACCAGCCACTCTTTGGAAGAAAGATTGGGCTATCTACTTCCATAGTGATACCACCTCGGAAACCCAAGGAGGAGCTGCTATGAGTCAATCCGACTCCATGGGCAGTGAGTGTTTTGGAAGCTGTGGTTGTTGTTAGGTGCCATCAAATGGGCTCTGACTCATAGCAATCCTATGTACAACAGAACCAGACAGTACCTGGTCTTGCACCCATCCTCACAATCCTTGCTATACCTGAGCCCATTGTTGCAGCCACTGTCAATCCATCTCATTGAGGGTCTTCTCCTTTTTTGCTGACCCTCCACTTTACCAACTATGGTATCCTTCTCCAGGCAATGGTCCTTTCTGACAAAATGACCAAAGTAGGTGAGACGAGGGATGGTCATTTTTGCTTCCAAGGAGCCTTCTGGCTACACTTCAACACTGTGTTTCTTATCAGTGAGGGGTGTGACATACAGCTGCTTAAATAGAACTTTTATTTTTGTTAACTGGCAGTACCAAATACTAGTAAGAGTGTGGACCTAGAACCCTCATTCATTACTGAGTGGGATACAAAATTGTATATTCACTTTGAAAAACAGTTTGGCAGTTTCTTCTAAAGTATGTATGAATTTCTAATAGATTTCAACCATCCCATTTTCAGGTATTTACCCAAGATCAATGTATTTCCATTCAATATTTGTACATAAATACAGCAGCTTTATTGCTAACAATCCCAAATTGGAAATATCACATATATCCATTGATTTGGGAATGCATAAACAGATTGTGGCATTTCTATGGAATGGATTCTATAATAAAAATAAATGTTACATTATAGATGCAAAAAACATAATGCTAAGTGAATTATGTTTGACTGACAACAACAAAAGCCTGTGATCTTCCATCTATATGCTGCATTGTGATGGGGAAAAACTCTAGGAAAGAAATAAGATAAGTGGTTGCTAGGGCCTAGAGGGGGAGCTCTGGTGGCATAGTGCCTAAAGCATTTGACTGCTAACCAGAAGACTGGCAGCTCAAACCCACCAGCCACTCCTCAGAAGGAAGACTGGTCAATCTACTTTGGTAGAGATATGGCCTCAGAAACCTAAGGAGGGGTTGTTATGAAGTTGGATCCTACTTGACAGCAGTGAGTTTCATATTAGTTTTTTGGGGCTAGAGGTGGAAAGAAGAGACTGAGCAAAAAGGGGCACCAGGAAAAATTTTTGCCTTGATGCAACTATTCCATATCTTGATTGTTTTCATGATTATATGGCTGTATATGTTTTTCAAAATCCATACAACTATGCATCTGAAGAGTGACATTTTCTGTTTGGTGTTATACTTCATTAACCTTGTCTTAACTTTTTTTTTTTTTTTAAATTAAGAAGAAGAATATTAAACTTAACAAAACTGTTACTAATATTGAAAATAATTAAACAATATTAGACTAGCCCAGTCAGAAAATCGGGGCCCTTTGGATCATATAAGTGTGTTTGGGAGAGTCAGCGTGAGGGAGAGGAAAAGGGAGGAGAATAACCTGGAAAATAGAAAGCAACAAATAACAACTTGCCAGTCCAGTCCAATGTGACTCATGGCTACCCAATATGTGTCAGAGTACAACTGTGCTCTATAGGGTTCTTTGTTTGTTTGCTCATTTTTCTTGTGATTTGGATGAAAGTTTACAGAGCATATTCATTTTCCATATGCCAGGTCATACACATTTTGTTTCATGACGTTGACTGCAATTTCCCACAATATAAAAGCTCTTCCCACTTTCTCCCTATAGTTACCTCTTCCCTGTGTTCGTTCCTATGCATTCCTGCCCCCTGAGCTATCTCCTTGTGCAAATACTGCCCTTCTGTTCTACCTGGTCTTTTTTATAATTTTGAATTTTGTTCTACATTGTTCTCTATCCAGGATCTCCTGCACTGATCCCTTTCAGAGTGGTTGACATGGTAGCCAGGCACCATGTAGTTCTTCTGATCTCATAGTCATTTGAGTTGAGGTCCATAAAGTTTTTAATGGTTGTTTTTTGGAAGTAGATCTCCAGGCCTTTCTTCTGAGGCAACTCTGAGTGGATTGATTTCATTTAGAAGCTGAGAAAATTAACAATTTGCACCCAGGGACTCTGGAAAAAAGGAAATAATAGCTGTGGTAGTTGAGGTTGTGTGTCAACTTGGCTGGGCCTGGTTTTGAGTGGCTGGGCAGCTGCAGGTAGTTATTTCCAATGATGAGACTGGTAATCAGCTTCATGGTGGAATCTGCCTCAAGCAGCTCATTAGCTGTTTTAGGGATGTGGTCTGCTTCCTGTATATAAGGAAAAACTTTGGGAATGATTTGCAGCTTTTTGGCATGCTTGAACCCTATATGTAGCCAAGTCATTATTCAGCAGTCTGTCATGCCCTGACATGCCTTTTTCTGGATTTGAGTTAGGGGCCTGCCATGTTGTTTGGTAATATTGGGACTGTGCCTTTTCATTTTTTGATCTTGGGTTTGTCAGCTTCAGCAGCCAGTAGCTGTCTGAGTTAAGAGACACCTCTACCTCCAGTGGGCCAGAAGCAAGAGGCAGAGCTGAAGCCCAAGGTCAAGGGACTTTCACCCAGCCCCTAGAGCCTGGCACTTTGAACTTGGACTTCTAGCCTCCAAAATTGTAAGAAAATAAAGTCCTATTTTTGGTATATTCCTATTAGAGCAGCATGAAGTAACAAAAAGAATGGCTTAAATTACCTAGAAAATGTCCCTCTCCTGCCGTCTTGGAGATTTGCCTGGTTTGCTTGACAAATTTCTTCTAACTAAAAAGGTGTAGAAAGAAGTAGATTAATAGACTGCTTATATATATATATATATATATATATATATATATATATATATATATATATATATATATATATATATATATATCCCCAAGCATTTATGTTTTTGTACTGAATATAAATTACCTTTGACATTTTATGAGATTAATTAAGAGATTCCATGCTTTCTGCATAGACCTTTTGCTTAGGGTCAAAATTTAACTTTAGCAATGACAGAAACACAATATATACAAAAATATGCAAAAGTATACTACAATAAGCAATTTTTCATAAAAATATTAGTATGTATTTTGAAGAGTAAATAAATATGCTGTGAAATTTAGTTTTAGTTGTCTATTAGGAAAAATAAAGCAAAAATGATAAATGATAAATTCATTTGTTTAAAAGAAAGAAAAGTGAGTCTGACATAATTTTAGCCCCCATTTTATACTCAATATGAACATGAATCATGACCAAGTTTTCCTAAAAAATGTAGTTGACACACTGAGTTCTGCATGTCTGGATTCACAAAGATTAGAATATTAGAATATTAAAAAAAAAGGTTGTTTTAGTATTTTTTCCCTCAGAATAAATACAGAAAATATTAGAAAAATAAAATTCCACACACCAGACTCTTAATTGAGAAATTCAGATAAAAACTGTAACTATTGAGGGATTGACTATCTAAACCAAACCTGTGAACTACTGAAGTTTATCTGCCACTGCTGTTTCCATTTCTTGCTGTTCAGAAAGAATCTTCCCTTCAGCAATTCCATTTACTCAACCACTGCTGACTCAGGACTATACTTCCCTCCACCCAGAAAAGTATATTAGATGTCTATACATGTTGGTATTTAATCAAACAAATGCATATTACTCAGTATACTTTCTTTTGTCCCCAGGAAATCTGATGAGATCATAAATAGCTATAGACAATCAGCCTAGCAAAATTTCCATGTCACAGAACAAGTTGAAGATTTTGTTTCATTTATTCCTGTTTTTCCTGGAAGTTTTATCTTGGAGGTGAAGAGTCAGTTATTATAAAATTGAAAGAAAAATAATCTGCTGAACCCAACAAGAAAAATTATCCTCATAGGGAATAAATTTAACTTGTCCTGCATCTGTCTGAAATACTCCTTTGGAAAATACAGTTCTGCCAATAGTTCCCCTTACTTCTTAGCAGAAGCTGGATGGTCAGAACAACACAATGAAGTCTCAGGTTACTTGATTCATTGCGACATTCATTATATTCTTTGAATATAATATTGTTGTTATGTGCCGTCGAGTCAAACCTGACTCATAGCGACCCCTCCTTGGGTTTCCGAGGCAGTATCACTACGGAAGTAGGATTGCCCAACCTTCCTTCCGAGGAGTGGCTGGT
>NW_006921606.1:15326561-15333798 GCF_000298275.1 Orycteropus afer afer
GATATACACACACACATATATATATATGTATAATTTTTAACTCCCTCCAACTTCCTGTGCCCAATAATAATAATAATATACCTATTAAGGTCAAAGGTTATTCATTATACATTAATTTGATAATGTCTATCTGGCAAAGCTAGTATTATATACTATAAATGAAGTGTACCCAAAATTTCATTTCTTCATTCAGAGAGAGAATGTTTGGCTTGTATTCAGTTACAGTGTTTTGGATGACTACCAACTTCAGTCTAGTTATCAGCTTTGTAGTTATAAAAAATTTATTTCCTTAGTATGCATCAAGGTTTCTGGTCTTAGGGGTGTTACATTATGGAAAACAAATGCATGAAGACTGATGGATAAAGCCAGACTGCTAGAAATTATTTTTAATTAGAAAAATTATTTGCTTAAATATAAGACTCATTATTTTATCACCTCTCTCTGAGCTTGTTGTAGCTTGTGTATTGTTTTGATCTTAGAATTGTCATCAATATTTCAAATACTAACAGGGTTATCCATAGTGGTCAGTTTTCAGCAGAGCTTCCAAACTAAAACAAACTAGGAAGAAAGGCCTGGTGATCTAATTCCAAAAATTAGCCAATGAAAACCTTATGGATCACAACAGAATATTGTCTGACCAACTTGCTTTGCGCATGCCATCAAAAAACAAACAAACAAACAAAAAACCAAACTCACTGTTGTCAGGTCGGTTCTGATTCATAGCAATCCCTCCTTGGGTCTCTGAGGTTGTATCCCTACGGAAGTAGATTGGCCAATCTTCCTTCCAAGGAGTGGCTGGTGGGTTTGAACTGCTAGCTTTCTGGTTAATAGTCAAATGCCTTAGGCACTATGCCACCAGAGCTCCCATTGGGAGGGACTAATTGCTGGATGAGGACATCATGTTTGATGAAGTATAGGACCAGGAAGGGAAAGGGAGATCCTTGGTGAGATGAATGGGCATAACAGCTACCAGAATGGACTCATCCATGCTGGCAGTCTTGCAGATGATGCAGAACTGGGCAAAATATTTGTTTTTTTTCTGTTGTATCTATGGCCTCTATGAGCGGCGGCAGTGGTACAACTATCTCTTTCTATCTATCTATCTATCTATCTATCTATCTATCTATCTACCTACCTAGCTGTCATTCACGGTAATCAAGTAGAATCAAAGTATTCTTTCTCAATGGAAATACATAGGATGTATTTACTACATACATGGTAAATCTACACAAGAATGTTTTAATCAGAGGATTATCATCTATAGACATTGGATTAGAATTAGAGGAGTGTTTAATCATAATGGTTGTCATCGTGCAATTTAATATTCTGGTGACTTTGAATTGATGGTTGTTTTCAAGGGAAAAAGTACTCTCTCTTCTGTTCTACCTACATGGAAAAGATTGCTTCTCTAACTTGAGTTTTCTTTTAGTGGTCAGGGCTGTTAATATTCTCAACCAATGACCTTTACAGATATGTTAATACCAAAATCATGTTCCCATCAAGCTGTGGCCTGGAAAATATTCTGACTCTTTAAAAATGGTTAAGTTAGAACTTACTACACCTCACCTTCAGTTTTTTAACCCCTGTGAAATTCCAGTACCTGAATAATGAGACAGTATCTAGTATTTCTATGTATTTTGTGGCTACATACCAAAAGGCTCAAAAAATCCATTTACCCTGCTTCATTTGTTTCTTGTTTTTCTTTCATTTTGAATCAAATTAGAGAAATGGTGTTATCTTGAAGCACTAAAAGATGAACTACTTAAATGAATTGCCATGAAATTCAAATAAATACTTTAAAATCTTCATATTCTCTGATAACTTAAGATGTGAGGTTATTGATACATGTACCTAATATGTGCTAAACTGATTTGTGCATGTGACAAATCCTCACTATGGGGAATGACCAAACACAATTAGAGAGTAGTGGACATTAGAGGTAGTTTAAAAGGAAGTTCCACAAGTTACTCTCAGATATAAACAATAAAACACAAACTAGATTTTTTTTCCCACGCCTTGTATTGGACTACAGAAATTATGTTTAGTTAGCACAATTATTTGCCCACAAATAATTAAATGATAGTTTCATTTTCTTTAAGAAATAAGGTATAAGTAGGCAAGTTTATGTTAACTGTCATTTTCAAGCTAGCAAATATATAGATTCTGTACAATGATAATAGTCATATTTCTCAAAGGTTCTCATGATCATATCATATTTGGCAGATTACCTCAAAACTGACATTTTAAGGATTTATTCTCAAAAGTTGGTTGGAAAGTTACTGTACTCTGGTTATTTATTGTAAGATTGGCAATTTGTATGCTTTAGTTGCCTAAGCAATTACCTCAAAGAAAAATTCTTATTTGAAGATACAGTGAGAGGTATAAGGAGCTCTGGTAGCACAGTGCCTAAGGCATCTGACTACTAACCAGAAGGTTGATGGTTCAAACCAACCAGTCACTCTGTGGAAGCAAGACTGGGCAGTCTACTTTCATAAAGATTTACTGCCTCAGAAACCCAATGGGGTCACTACGAGTTGGAATCGACTCGATGGCAGTGGGTTTATTTTTTTGGTTTTGTGAGAGGTATTTATCAGAAGATCCTTTATCTCTGTCTTAGCTGCAAGGCATCACTTTTGGCAATGTACCATATTAAAACTATTAAATATCTTATAACAAATTTGCTGCTTTCTAATAGTGAAAATGACTTCATCATGAATGGACTGATTTCTGGATACTTCCCCAGAAATCACTTTACTATCTTGTATGAATGTAGTTACATTGAAATTATACATATTTAGTTGAAGTCTTTACTTGGAACTTCAATAGTATTTTTCAGAGATAAAAAATTTTACTTGTGGGATTTCATCTTAAGACATTAAGAAATGAACTCTAATAACAATTAATATGTATTGAAAGCTCACTACATCTCCACAACAGGACTAAACATTTTATATGGATTTTATTTAATCCTCAAAACACACCAATGAGGAAAGTGTTACTACCACCCATTTTATTGGACTTGTGGCCTAGAGATTCATGGGCTAGCTCAGAATCTCACAGCTGAAAATAGAAAAGCTTGAACTTGAACTGAGACTATTTGAGGGCAGAGACCACACTCTTCTTGGCCATGAAAACACATCATTTTTGTTTGATGAACAGCATGTATTCTTGAAGTTTTGTTTTCAGGCTGCACTGGGGAGTGTCTATAGTTCTGATTCAGAACATTCAAAATTCTGCTGCTTCACCAAAACTGGATGAAAATTTGATTCCCAAAGGTAGACCTGCTGTTTCATGCAACAGATTCACTAAAGTAATTTATTTGTCCTTATGGGTTAGATGGACAGAACTGTAGGTGTCAAGCTGAGTTAATAGAAGACCAGATGTTAGTTGGCATAAATCCTGCTAGGCAGCATGAGAAATGTGAAAATTATGAGTTGAATAGGAATATTAACCCAAACATAAGTGAGAGGAATTGCTTATACCTTGGGGAACCTCTGTCATAAATGAAGTTTAGGGACATCCATGTTCCTCTATTTCAAGGAAATGTCCAATATAAGTAGTATCTCAGAATACAAATATATACCAGCATGTAAACCATAAAAGGAATGTATGTTGCCTAACACTATGATCATCAAGAAAATATTGTTAATTAAATCCCATGAAGAATTACCCCATCTCATAAACGCAAGCATTTATTATTAAATATCTTATATGTAGAAAAAATGCAAAGAGTTAATTTTTTATTTCCTGTCACAAATCTCTAAATATAAAAGTTACTTAAAACTCGAATACTATGAAACATGGCAAAGATGTTTGGATAAAAACATCTGGAGGCAAATGATAGTATCTTCTCCTAAACTCTGATGTTCTCCATCAGGATATACTTTGAAGATGATGGGAATTAATATTCTTTGATGATCTCACACACTCCTATTCTCTGCTATGTTACTATGTTTCTATGTTACTATGCCTCAATAGGGCAGTTTCAGCCTAACGCTGGTAATTGAGGGTTCTTACCCTTTCATCTGACCAAGCACATTGGAAGACCTCATAGAATCAAGGAAACAGGATGAAAAGAGGAAGATCATACAATGATTTACTGAATTTCTAGCTGTACCACCTCTTTATCCCTCTACTGCTTCTTCCACCACCTCTCAGTATAGTTGAACTTTAAGAGGCCTGGGAGAAAGAAGAAATAAGACTTTAAATAATTTATTTGGAGAAACAGTCAGTGAAGAGGAACAAATCATGTTTCGCTAAAAGAACTGGGACCTTTGACACTCCCCTTTTCGCTCCAGTACCTGGAGCTCTAGCCAGATTGCATTAGTGAAATTTTCATTTGATGGCATTTTAATATTCTGCCTTGATGACTTTTTAGCAACATTTACTTTCAGAGGTCTCGAGTGTTCCCTCGGAGGAAATGAAACATGTCAGAGCCCATTACAAAAATCAAAATTTAAATACCTCGACCACGTTAGGGCTTATACACAATCCCATCAGCGCTTAAACTGAAACTCACAACTATTCATTCTCTTGCTCAATCAGTAATGAGTACATTTGATGAAGCATTGCAGGGTCAGGGAACACACGTTAGTGATCTAACTTAACCCATTGATTGCCTGGCCACAAAGGACCAGGGCAAGACTTGATTAGATGGTAACATGCAAACAATTTCCAACAGCATCAAAGGAAACTGATTTTTTTTAATGTTATTTCTTTTTAGCTATTGCAATTCCTATAAGTAATGGGAAACGGGTGGCAATCAGACAGTTGTAGATTAGGTTCAGTATGCTTTAGGCATTAATATATGTCTGTATGCTCTATAAAACTAACCTGTTTAGTTTTCATTCAACTATGGCCATAGTTACACTGTTATTAAGACCTGTTGTACTTTAAAACTGGAGGGTGAGTAGTACAATTTTTGCTTGAGCAACACCTTGCCCCTCTCCTGCTTCCCTGATCCTCTTAAGAAACTTCAGTATATTCCTGGCAAAGAAATATTTCCAGGTTGTGATCTGTCTGTCTGCAGCATATTATATTCTACTGGGCATCATGACACTAGTTCCAGAGTCTCTAGGATGTTGATCTTGCACACAAAAGCAAAGAAAGTTATACATGTTGTTACTTGGCATTTATATGGATTACATGGTTTCCAAAATATGTATTGGAATCTTCATCCTATTCCTGAGGATGCAATCCCTTTCAGGAATAGGGTTTTCTTTGTTATATTAATAAGGCCATCTCAATGTATACCACTGCTATAGAGTCATATCTCCCTCATAGCGACCCCTCCTTGGGTTTTAGAGGTGGTATCACTATGGAAGTAGATTGCCCAACCTTCTTTCTGAGGACTTGCTGGTGGGTTTGAACCTCCAGCTGTCTGGTTGACAGTCAAATGTCTTAGGCACTACACTACCAGAGCTCCTTCTCAATGTATAATGTGTCCTAAAACTAATCAGATGTGAGTTATAAAAAGTCCAGATTAGACACAGAAGTAATCACATACTCTGGAAGACAGATGGTATGTGAGAATCATCAAAGAACCAAGCAATGTCCAGGAAAATATCAACATTGCTGATACCATGATTTGGACTTTTAGCCTTCAGAACTAAAAGAAAAAAAAAAAAATCTGTTCTTTAAAGCCATCTATGAGTAGTATTTATATAATAGCAACACTTTGAAGTTAGGGTAGACATCACAGTGAAAGCATCAGAAGTCTAATTCAGTTCACAAGTAATGCTACTTTTTGAATTTGGGAAAAATTCTCTCTCCTCTCTTTTTTCTTCTACTCATCCCTCCCCCTCTCTTCCCCCACCTCTTGTCCCTTCTCCTCCTCTCTTTTGCCCTCTCCTCACCTCACCTCACCACTCCTCTCATCTGTTCTACTCCTCCATCCCTAGTCCTCTTTCTCTCTCTCCCTCCTTTTCTCTCTCTCTGTCCTCATCATTTTCTCTCAACCATCTCCCCCTTTTTTCCTGCCCAAACTGAGTGACTTATGTACTCAAGTTGAGATATGAACATAGTACTAAGAACTTCAGGAAAGACTTCTGCTTCCTATAGTTCAGTCTATTCAATAGGTTGATGTTGATATTTCACCTCTTCATCAGCATTTTGGGCAATGACCTTTGGATTGTGACCACAACCAATTAATGAGTGACCTCTGCCCTGGCTTCCCTCTTAAAGGAGTTAAAGCATCTTTCTTTCAAGAGATAATTAAAAGTAGATAGCACGTTTGAAAATGGAGAAATAGGCAGACAGATTGCACAGACCCTCTTCAACAAATAAAAGGGAAACCAATTAACATACATAAAGAAGATAATCTTGGAGCCCTGAGCATTGGAGGGAAGTATATAGAAGTGGACTAAACTCCAACTAGTGTAAGAATCTGTATGAAAACACCAAAAAAAGGAGACATATGAAGCTATGGTCCGTCAGTGATCCTGACAGCATGGACAGCTTGAATATTGCTGAGTAGTGTTAATACCTACAATTAACCCCAAAACTGGCCCTGCTAACCAAGGGCTGCAGAGGACTGCACAGTGGCTGGTGAATAAAAGGGGAAGCAACGAAGAGGAATGTGGGCTGAGCTGTGGACTTTTGTCTCTCCAGAGGGCACAGCCATTTTGAACGTTTATAAGTGGTTCAACCATTTTAGATATGTAAAGCAACAGCGTTCTTCCAGATTCCAGGGACTTAAGAATAGGCTCCACTTGCCAGGGACCACAAGGACATTCTGTATGCCAACAACTGGAAAGGTTCGATATTCCCTTTGTTAATCTTATACCGCACACCCTCTTGGTGAACGGAGGCATGGTTATCCTTCAATCCCACCCACCTTCTGGGCCGGTAAGAATTCCATCCCAGTCCATGTGCTCAGATGGAGCCTGGTGTCCTGCCCAGATTTTTTTTTTTCCTTTTTTGTTTAGTTTGTTTGTTTTTCTCTGTTTGTCTTTTTTAAAATTATTTAATTTTAATTTTTTTTGTTGTGGTTTGTCCTTTTAATTATTCTTCTTTATTCTTTCCTTCCCAGGTTCTAGTTTTCATCTTTTTCTCTCCTCCCTATTCCTGGTTCTCATTTTTTTTTTTTTTTCTCACAGTTAACTCTACTCTTTGTTTTCCTTTCTGCATTTTTTTCCATTTGTTTCCTCATTATTCGCCTACTCTGCCTTTTCTCCCTTTTTGCCCTCACCCCAGATATTGCAGGGTTTTCTATCTTTTTTCTTTTTTTTTTTTGGTT
>NW_006921606.1:15343459-15352843 GCF_000298275.1 Orycteropus afer afer
TGAAGAGGGTCTGTGCAGTCCTTCTATCTAGTCCGCCATCTTCCGCTCCCCTCTGTGGTGTGTTTTTTGTCTATTTGCTTTTACTTTTTTTGATGGTTTTTTGATTGCCATCTTTGTCTAACTGAGTGGGAGACAGCAAAAATGACATACAACACAACTACATCCACACCTCCTGCAACTCCGCTTACTGAGTGAAAGCCACCACTTCCTTCTTCTCCAGCTGGCCAATGATAATCAACCACCAAGAAGAGGCTAACTCACCTTTAACTGCTCTTCACAGTTAACAGAGATCTAAAAACAATGTCACAATGTCTCAGAGACAACAGATGGTCATAGTCCACACAAAGAAGATAGATAAAGTGGTAGAAACAAAGGAGCAGGATACAGGCCCAGAACACATCCCTGAGGAAGAAGTAGCATTGGAACTCCTTGATAAGGAATTCAAAAGAGTTATATTTAGGTATATTCAAAGGATTGAGAAACAGATCAAGAAAAACACTGACAAAATTAAGGAAAACACAGACAAAACCCTAGAAAAGTTACAGAAGAAAATACAAGAACAAAATGACAAAATAAATGAAAAATTAGAAATGATTCAAAATTTACAGATAGAAATCCAGAAGATTAGTACTAAATTTTCAGAAATAGATAACACATTAACAGGGCAAAGGAGTGGCATTGAATCAATGGAAGAAAGAATAAATGAGATTGAAGACAAATACCTAAATACTTCTTTGGAAAGGGATCAATCAGAAGAAAAGATCAAAACAAAATGAAGAAAGCCTAAGGTTATATGGGGTACCATCAAAAGGAATAACCTACTTCTAATCAGAATTCCAGAACAGGAAGAGAAAAATAAAACCACTGAGAAAATTGTCCCAGATATGTTGGAAGAGAACTTCCCTGATATGATGAAAGATGAGAATATATCCACTCAGGGTGTCTAATGAATTCCAAAGAGGGTAGACTCCAAAAGAAAATCACCAAGACATATCATCATCAAACTCATCAAAACCAAAAACAAAGAAAGAATACTGAAAGCAGCACAAGAAAAATGAAAAGGACAACCAGTAAGAATAAGCTCTGATTTCTCATCAGAAACCATGCAGGCGAGAAGGCAATGGAATGGTATACATAAAACCTTGAAAGAGAAAAATTTCCAACTAAACACTATATATGCAGCAAAATTGTCCCTTAAACATGATGGTAAAATTAGGAGATTTCCAGATAAGCAGAAATCAAGGAGATTTGTTAAATCCAGACCAAACTTACAAGAGACGCTAAAAGGAGTCCTTTAATAGAGAAACGGCAACAGCAAACAACAACCTACCGTTAATACACAAGATGACATAACCCAGAAACCAACATAGCTATGGAACTATCCAAAGTAAAATAAACTTACAAGATTGTAAGCAGGGAACCAGAGACATCGATGGTAAAATGAGGACAACTACAAAACCAAGAAGAGGGGTAAAATAGTGTAGTCCCTGAACTTCTGAATGGCGAGGAAGTCAAGAGAGTTGCAAGATAGAATGGACTGTTCTAAACTCAGAGAGAAAATTATAAATCACAGGGTAACCTCAAAGAAAAATGATAAATTTTCACATCACAATAAAAAAGAAGACAAGCACAAGTATTTAGACAATACTAAAACAATAGCAACAAAGGAAATGATAACACAATTCATAAACATAATGAGCTCAACACAGAAAATAATATGGAACAAAGAAATGAAGAACACCATGAAAAAACACATAACAAAACAACAGCAACAAATTCATACTTGTTGATTACACTGAATGTGAATGGACTAAATGCACCACTCAACAGATTGAGAGTTGCAGATTAGATTTAAAAAAAAAATCATATAACCCATCAATATGATGTCTACAAGAAATATACCTTAGAGACAAAGGCAAAAAAAAAAAAAAAAAAGACTAAAAATTGAAGGTTGAAAATAGATATAGCAAGCATATGACAACCAATAAAGAGCAGGATAGGTAATATTAATTTCTGATCAAATGGACTTTAAGACAAAAACCACCATACAAGGCAAGAAAGGACATTATAAAATAATTAAAGGATCAATTGAACAAGAAATATAACCATAATAAATATCTATGAACCCAATGAAAGAGCCTCAAAATATATAAATCAGACTTTAAAATAGTCGAAAAAGCAAATGGATGACTCCACAATCATAGTGGGAGACTTTAATACACCACTTTCAATGAAAGATAGAACAACTGGAAAGAAACTCAACAAAGACACAGAAGAGCTAAACAGTACCATACACCAGCTTGACCTTATAGACATCTACAGAGCACCTCACTCAACAATAGCACAATATACATTCTTTTCCAAGGCACATGGGACATTCTCCATGATAGATCATATGTTAGGCAATGAAGCAAGCCTTAACAAATTTAAAAGCATTGAAATACCACAAAGCATCTTCTCAGATAACAATGCTATCAAATTAGAAATCAACAATAGGAAGATCAATGGAAAAAAAGCAAACACATGGAAACTGAACAACACCCTCCTCAAAACAACTGAATAATAGAAGAAATAATAAGTGAAATTAAAAAATTCTTTGAGTCAAATGAAAATGAAAACAAAACATACCAAACTTTTTGGGACACAGCAAAAGTAGTGATCAGAGGTCAATTTATAGCAAAAAAAAAAAAAAAAAAATGCACACATCAAAAAATAAGAAAGAGCCAAAATCAACACCTTAACAAAACATCTCCAACAATTAGAAAAAGAGCAGCAAAACACTGTACAGTCACCAGAAGAAAGGAAATAATAAAGATCAGAGCAGAAATCAATGAAACAGAAAATAGAAGGGCTATAGAAAAAATCAACAAGACCAGAAGTTAGTTTTTCAAAAAGAAGAATAAAATTGACAAACCACTGGCAAATTTAACAAAGAAAAAGAGGGAGAGAATACAAATAACATGATTAAGAAATGAAATGGGTGATATCACAACAGAACTAACAGAAATAAAAAGGATAATATCAGCATACTATGAAGAATTGTACTCCAACAAATTTGAAAATCTGGAAGAAATGGACAGATTTCTAGAAACACATCACTTACGTAAACTAACACAGACTGATGTGGAAAAGTTGAACAGATCCATAACAAAAGAAGAAATTGAATAGGTCATAAAAATAATTACCAACAAAAAAAGTCCTGGCCCAGGAGATTTCACCAGAGAATTCTACCAAACATTCAGAGAACTGATACCAATCCCACTCAAACTATTCCAAAACATAGAAAAGGATGGAATCCTCCATAATTCATTTTAGGAAGCAAGAATAACCTTGATACCAAAACCAGGCAAAGACATCATTCAAAATGAAAACTACAGACCAATATTCCTCATGAATATAGATGCAAAAACCTTCAACAAAATCCTAGCCAACAACATATTAATAGACTCCAACAACATATCAAGAAGATCATTCATTATAACCAAGTGGGGTTCATATCAGGTATGCAAGGACCATTCAACATTAGAAAAACCATCAACATCCTCCACCACATAAATAAAATAAAGGAAAAGAAGCACATGATCATATCAATTGATGCAGAAAAGGCATTTGTTAAAACCAAATTCCTGATCAAAACTCTCAGCAAAATAGGAATAGAAGGAAACATTCCTCAACATAATAAAGGGCATCTATGCAAACCAAAAGCCAAAATTACTCTTTATGCAAAGAGATTGAAACCAATCCTCTTGCTGACAGGAACCAGACAAGGATGCCCTCTATCACCACTTCTGTTCAACACTGTATTGGAAATCCTAGCCAGGACAATAAGGCAAGAAAGGGAAATCAAGGGCATCAAAATGGGTAAGGAAGAAGTCAAACTATCCCTGTTTGCTGAGGATATGATACTAACCTAGAAAACCCAACAGACTCAGTAAAAAATCTACTGTAACTAATTGAGATACTTAGCATTATAGCAGGATACAAGATCAACATCCAAACATCAGTTTGATTCCTCTACACCAGCAAAGAGATTGCTGAAAAAGAAATAAGGAAATTGAAACCATTTACAACAGCTATCAAACAAATAAAATACTTGAGAATAAATCTTACCAGGGACACAAAAGACTCTGCAAAGAAAACTATAAAAGACTATTTCAAGAAACCATAAGAGAGCTACATAAATGGAAAAACATACCATGCTCATGGATGGGAAGATTGAACATTGTGAAAATGTCAGTTCTACCCAAAGCAATGTATACAATCAATGAAATCCCAATCCAGATCCCATCAACATTCTTTAAGGATATGGAAAAACCAATCACTAACTTTATATATGGAAAGGAAAGAGACCTTGGACAAGAAATGTCCTATTGAAGAAGAAGAACAAAGTAGGAGGTCTCACACTGCTGGATCTCAAAACCTACTATACAGCCACAGTAGTGAAAGCTGCCTGATATTGGTACAATAACAGACACATAGACCAATGGAATAGAATTGAGAACTCAGAAATAGATCCATCAACCTATGGTCAGCTAATCTTTGACAAAGGGCCAAAATCCATTAAATGGGGAAGAGAATGTCTGTTTAATAAATGGTTACATGGTGCTACCAAAACTGGATATCCATTATCCATTTGCAGAAAAATGAAACAAGATCTGTACCTCAGACAATACACAAAAACAAACTCCAGAAGGATCAAATACTTAACTGTGAAACCTCAAACTATAGAGTTCCTCAAGGAAAAACTAGAGGCAAATCTGGTGGCATACTGCCTAAGGCATTGGACTGGTAACCAGAAGGTTGGCAGTTCAAACCCACCAGCCACTCCTCAGAAGGAAGATTGGGCAATCTACTTCCATAGTGATACTACCCAGAGGGAGCGAGCTGTTGGCCCTGTGGGTTTGTGACCATATTTGCAGGGGACATCAAGCTCAATTGGCATAACGAACTACACAAAACATTGTTCCACATCCTACTTTAATGAGCAGCAACTGGGATCTTAAAAGCTTGCAAGTGGCCATCTAGATGCAGTGATGGGTCTCCCCTTATCCAGAGCAAAGAAGATTGAACAAAACCAAAGATGCATGGAAAAAATTAGTCCAAGAGACTGGTACACCATGTGATTCTCAGCCTACATGATTATGAGACCAGAAGAACTAGATGGTGCCCAGCTACCGCTGTTAACCACTCAGAGGGGGGATCCATGTAGGAGATTCTGGATAGAATGGGAGAACAATGTGGAACAAAACTAGAGGGACCAGGTCTGATCGAGCCTGAGGGAACCACATAAACTATGGCCTTAGCTGTCCTTCAAGTCTGGAATTGAACCCACTCCTGTGGCTTCCAGTGAAACAAAAGACAGATATATGAGGTGAATAGTTACATTAGGTAGATACACTCCTTGGAGAGATCAGTCATGGGAGAATAGAAGGGTTGTGTATGCACAGGGAAACATCTCATGGGGCAGGAGTGCATGGAGGGAAGGACACAGGGAAGAGGTAACTATGAGGAGGAAGTGGGAGGGGAGCTGTTGCATTGGGGTTAATTTTAGTTCATGTCATGAGACAAAGTGTATGTGAGCTGTTGTATGGAAAGTGAATTTGCTCTGTAAACTTTCACCAAAATCACACTAAAAGAAATAAATAAAAGAGAGAGAATTAAAAGTAGCCAGGGGTCTGATGTAAAGTTGACAGTGTAGATCTGCCTGAAAATTCTGTTCTAGATCTTTTATATCATGTTTTTATATTTCCCATAAAAAACCTGTGGTACCATGGAGATGGGCATGGCATGAGGCTGTCAGAACTGGAAGTCAGGTGTTCCTGGATGCTCCTTATAGGCTGCTACTAACCTCCTACATGGTCCAGAACAGACTGATAGTTTTCACCAATACTTCTCAGTGTCAAGGTCAGTGGGGAACACTGTAGTGTTCTCAATGACTTTTGATGTTTATATAGAATTTTTCTTTTACGTTAACAAGATCTCCTTTTAAATAAATAAGAGAGACATTCAGATTACTAGCTAATAACAATGTCCTTTGCTTCTCCTTGACCTGTTCCTTACAGGTTGTCAGAGATGTATAGTATGACTACTGCTTGTAAAAGGAAACCATCTTGGGGCAGAAATAAGCATTATATGCATATAGAATACTAGAAAATGGAAAGAAATAAATTTCAAGAATAACCTGGAAGAAGTTAGCAGAGAACATTTTCTCAACCAGTGCCCAGCAGCAAAGCCTTTGTATAACTGTTGTTTTCGTTTTTGTTAGTTGGTATAGAGTCCACTCTAATTCATGGAAATCCTGTGTTTAACCAAATTAAATGTTTCCCAACCCTATGCCATCTTCATGACCATTGGTAATTGGACAACATTCCCCTGCAACTACTTTCTAGTAACCCTTTCCTTTGTGTTACCTTTCTTTGAATCTGGTCCAGCTCAAAGAAATCCATTATTCTTAGCTATGCAAGTTCCACTGTTGGCAATATTTGAGCTTGAAAAAGACCCATTCATAATTTGAAACTGAAAATGCTTAAGTGGAAGGCATGAAGCATTATTGATAGTACCACCAGTACATTCAAATCTTAAGCAATCTTTAATTTCTCAGAGGAAGTCAGAAATAGAAGACCACCAGTTTTCTCTTTTAACCATAATCACCCTTCTGAAAACTTGAAAAAGTATTGCAGAAACAGCCAAGATTCTGAAAAAGCTTTGAGGCTGAAAATCAATTCTATTTGCATTTTTTAGTAAGCGTAAGCATAAGCAGTAAAATGAAATGAATTCTAGCTAACACCAATGTTTAGTCAATACCTCTGGTATACTTATGACTGCACACATGTGAGTGCACACACACACACAAACACACACTACAATTCCAGTTGACAAATCATATAACACACAACTTAAGTCTGCTGTTTATTTTCCATTAGCTCCAAATCAGAGATTTCTTTCTGGTTACCTAGTGCTGCTCTGACAAGAAATATACTGCAAATGGGATGGCCTTAATAAACAGGAGTTTATTCTTACAATTCGGAGGCTTTAAGTCCAAGTTCAAAGTGCCAGGCTCTATGGGCTGGGTGAAAGCTCCTCAACTTTGGGGTCCAGCTCTGCCTCCTGCTTCTGGCCCACTGGAGCTAGAGACATTTCTTCACTCAGACAGCTGCTGGCTGCTGAGGCTGAGAAGCCCCAAGGCTGACAATTAAAAAGGTACAGTCCCGATATTACCAAACCACACGGCAGGCCATTAACTTAAGTTCATTGTAAGTCCCAAGGTCAGCATAGCATAGCAGGCTGCTGAGCAATGACACAGCTATATGAAGGGTTCAAGCGTGCCATAGGCTAGAGACCATTCCTAAGGCCATTCCTTATACACAGGAAGCAGCCCACATCCCAAAGGCAGCTACTCAGCTGCTTGTGGTAGATCCCACCATGGAGTTGATTGCCAGTCTCATCAAGGGGAAAAACTACCACCAGCTACCCAGCCACTCAAACCAGGCCCAGTCAAGTTGACACAAAAACATAACCAGGGCAACTTCCTACAAATATTTGTCTTTACAGAAATAATTCTACAATTACCACTCTTTTTGCCTAAAATCAATGAAAATCTCATATTGCATACTTAAACATCTGTATGCGAATGCACTTTTCCCTTTACCTTGGTTCCATGCCCAGCTTCTCTCAATACAACTGTCCCTTTATATTTGAAGGTTATCTTCATCCATAACTTAAAGTCCTTTCTTGGTTATACTTCTTGACTTGTAGCCAGAGAGGTGAAGATTTCAATGTGGTCTAGAAATGTGACTTGGACTTCTTTAACAATGCATAGGAATAACAAGTGGCTATGAGGAGAAGACATAAAGTAGTAGTGAGGAATTTCTTAAATGTTTCTTAAACTCTCTGTTGTTTTCATCATCAGAAAATTTAGAATAATGAATATTCTTGTGACTTTTCTGTGACATCACACATGTACAGCCCATATAATAATGCCTGTGACCTACAGCTATCTCTCATAAAGTGTCATTACTGATATTAACATCAGTGTAATCATCTCACATCCCCCCCCATAGAAACCTTATTATTAACCAATCATGATGATCAATGGATATGACACTTTTCCCTCCTTCCTCTGAGGAATCCCATCGACTTTCTCAGTTTTCTCATATATTTGACTCTGGCCTCCTAGGCTCTCCATTCCCATTAGCACTTTCACTAGCACACAAATTTTAACCAAAGAAATAAAACATTGATGAGAACTTTCTGTGTTAGTTTTGCCAGGGGAATATGTATTTATACAGATACTTACCATAAGCCTAACAGAATTCAGGTAATAGAATGTGAGATAACAGTTGGCCAGGAAAGAGGAAAAAAAACGGGAAATACAAAGTTCTTTGGAACTTCTCTGAAAAGAAACAACAGTGGTCATCTCAGTGCACTGTGCTAAATGTTTTCTAAGCAATAGAGATTGTTTTCCATTAAAAGAAAAAAAAAAAAACAGTCATAATTGAACTCATTAATTATGTTTTCTCCTGGAAAGATGAACAAGATAATTATTCTTACAACTAATAACCAAGTTTTTTGTTTGTTTGTTTTTGTTTTTTAATTGTGATTTAGGTGCAAGTTTACAGAGCAGAGTTTGTTTTATATTCAACATTTCAAGTACATTTGGTTTGATTTCCCCATTACCATCCCCAACCCTAACCCACTTTCCTCATCTCCCTTCCCAGTAACCTTCCCCTGTGCCCCTCATAGTTATACACTCTTGTGTGTCCTGCATTTCCTCTGTGCAAATGTTGCCCCTCTGGTGCCCCATGGTCAATTGCTCCAAGGGATGCATCTCCATTGAGTATGTGAGTGCATCAACCTGGGTTCAGTGGTCTTCATGTACATCTTACTTACTATTAAGCTGAGGGCCAGCCCCTGGGAGTGAGTTTTATTCCAGGCCTGAAGTGAATCCTAGGGCTGTAGTATTGGGGGTCTTACCAGACTCCATCTGACCAGTAATTCTGGTCATTATTGTGTTTTATTTATTTATTTATTTATTTAGTTCCATGTTTTTCTTCTCACTCTATCTAGGATCTCCAGTATTGATCGTTTCCTTAATGGTTGGCATTGGTAGCCAGGCACCATCTAGTTCTTCTAGTCTTGAGGTCCATCATGTCTTAGGGCTGATTGCTTCCAATTGCCCTTGATTTTTTGTACTCTTCTTCACTTCCAATGATAGGAGACCATTAGCTGCATGTTAGATGGCTGATGAAAGCTTTAAGACCCTAGTTGCTATTCACCAATGTAGGATGAGGAACAAGATTTTTATGTATTTTGTTGTGCCACTTGAGTCTGGTGTCCCCAAATGCTATGGTTCTGAGTTGAATAGCCAGGTTTTTTTTTTTTTTT
>NW_006921606.1:15357775-15362028 GCF_000298275.1 Orycteropus afer afer
TGCACCAGGTGCATCTCTCTGGGTTTTAACACCAGAGGCTCAGCCTCAAAACTCACGTCTACATGTCACCACAGTAGGACAAACTGACAGACAAGTTAGTTCTGCTGTTGGAGACCTCTCGTATCACCCCCACCTGGCTGACTGTTCCTCTGTCTGGCTTCCTGGCTTTTAATCCCCTTTCTTCTGCTCTTCTGTCCTGCTTCTTTGGGCGTCCCTAAGTTGTCTCTCCTCACCTGTATCCCTGGGGCTGACAGCTCTTCTGTCTGGGTTCAAGGCTTTTATCCCCTTTCTCATGCTCTTCTGGCCTGCTACTCTGGCGTCCCTGCGTTGTCTCTCCTCACCTGTAACCCTGGGGCTGACATAGAACAATATTAATATCACATACAAGTAAAATGTTACTGAAGATAATTCAAAAACATTTGCAGCAGTATATTGACAAAGAACTTCCAGAAATGCAAGCTGGATTCAAAAGAAGACATGGAATGATGGATATCATTGCTGATATCAGATGAATCTTAGCTGAAAGGAAAGAATACCAGAAAGATGTTTACTTATGCTTTATTGACTATGCAAAAACATTCTATTGTGTGGATCATAACAAATTGTTGATAACACTGAGAAGAATGGGAATTCCAGAACACTTGATTGTACTCATGAGGAGCCTGTACATAGATCAGGAGGCTGTCATTCAAACAGAATAAAGGGATACTGTGTGGGTCAAAATCAAGAAGGGAGTGTGTCAAGATTGTATCCTTTCACCTTACTTATTCAACTTGTATGCTGAGCAAATAATTTGAGAAGCTGGATTATATGAAGAAGAACATGGCATCAGAACTGGAGGAGCAAATATCTCTGTCGCTGCTCAGTCTGTGGTCTCCTGGCTTCTCTTTCCCCTGCTTCTTGCCTCTTGGGGGTGGGGCCTGTGTCTCTCCCCTTCCATATATATAATCTCCCCTTCCAGTCATAGAGGCTGGCAAGTCCCAAATTGCCCATATCAAAAGTCAAACTGGAGGTCTTTCCTGACTCACACACGTGCAGGGACTGACAAGCTCAAGGTTGGCAGGCAGTATACTGGCTGTTGACTTCTGCAGATGAGGAATTCAACATCACCAGGCAGAGTGTTCACTCACAGACTGTTGTAGACAGCACAACAGGATCCAGATCAACAGAAGCACTTACTGATAAAGATTAAAGATTACAGTCAGCAGTATGGATTACACCTCAATACAAAGAAAACAAAAACCCTCACAATTGGTCCAATAAACAGCTTCACAGCTGATGGAGAAAATATTGAAGTTGTCAAGGATTTCATATTCCTTGGTTCTACAATCAACACCAATGGAAGCAATAGTCAAGACATCAGATTATGTATTGCATTGGGCAAATCTGCTGCAAAATACCTCTTTCAAGTGATGAAGAGAAAGATGTATCCTTGAAGATTAAGATGTGCTGAACCCAAGCCATGGTATTTTCAACTGTCTCTTATGCATGTGAGAGCTGGGCAATGAGTAAGGAAGACCAAATTGTGATGTTGGAGAAGAATGATAAGAGTACCATGGTCTGCTAAAAGAACTAGCAAATCTGTCCTGGAAGAAGTGAAGCCAGAATGCTCCTTGGAAGCGAGAATGGCCAGACTTCATCTCACCTACTTTGGTCATGTTGTCAGAAGGAACCATTTCCTGGAGCAGGATATCATGCTTGGTAAAGTAGAGCGTCAATGAAAAAGGGGAAGCCCCTCAATGAGATGGACAGACTTGGTGGCTCCAACAATGGGCTCAGGTAATAGCGGGGATTGTGAGGCTGGTATAGGACTGGGCAGTGTTTTCTTCTGCTGTGTGTATGGGTGCTATGAGTCAGAGATGATTCTACAGCACCTAACAACAATAACAACAACCAGTTGCCATCAAGTTGATCCCAACTCATGGCGACCCCATGTGTGTCAAAGTATAATTTTTTTTCCCTAGGGTTTTCAATGACTGATTATTCAGAAGCAGATTGTCAGCCTTTTTTCCCAGGTGCCTCTGGGGGAACTTAAACCCCCATCTTTTGTTCAATATTCAAGCACTTAACCATTTGTGCCACCCAATAACTTATTTTTAAAACTTTTAAATGTTTTATTGTTATTATCTGAGTCTAAGAAAGTTTCAGCTAAAAAGAGATTCCTGCTTCCAGGAAATTAGGGGAAACAGAAAAGAAAGGCATTAATGAAAATAGATTTAGACCCATTGGAAGTAAAATTATACATACGTACACACACAGGAGCTCTGGTAGCATAGTGCCAGAAGGCTGGCGGTTCAAACCCACCAGCCACTCCTCGGAAGGAAGATGTGGCAATCTACTTCCATAGTGATACTGCCTCAGAAACCCAGGAAGGGGTCGCTATGAGTCGGTCTGACTCGAGGGCATATAACAACAACAACACACACACACACATAAATTCATGATAGCTAATTTCATCTATTCTTGAAGGTATTTTCTTTTTCCAGATCTATTAAAAAAACAAACAAATAAGAACCCTACAGGACAAAATTTTGTGTCATTCTACGTTAATTAGGAAAGCAGAACATTTACAAAATAGGAATTCCTAGAAATAGTTCAGAAATTCTTAAAAGAAGCTTTAACTGAAACTGAGAGAGAAGAATTTTTTCTTCTTTTAGTTGTAAGAAAAAGGCTGAGAATAATTTATTTCCAAAATTATGTGTTTGGAATCAAGTGCTTGATGGTCACATGTAATGTTTATGCCATGATGTGTCATGAAAAAAGAAAGCATATTGAAATATCTCTCTCTGGAATTATTGAGGTGTATAAATTTCTTAAAGAAAAAGAAAAGCTGAATATTGTATTTTCCTGTCTGTGAAAGTGATTTATCGTTAGCATGATGATTGCTGGCATTAAGCAAAGTCAGTTCTAGCTCACAGAGATGGACCATCCCCTGGTGATATTTCTCATGCCAAATCCAATGGAAACTACAGGAAATTTCTTGGCTATATGTTCCTTTGCTTGATATATTTATGTAATAAAGTCTCAGAAAATAACACAATTCAAAAATAATGTGGTTATAATTTGCAGTGGTTTTTATCAACCAGATCCAGAACCTGTACATGGACTCTCTGACCTACTTCTTTCTCCTATCGATCTCTATCCTGTCCCTCACATACATTATAAATCCACCAAGTGGCATGCCGTGCTGCTCTTCTGTAACATGAATTTATGCTAATGGCTGTCTGCATATGCTTATATCACATATCTATATTAAGCTTAATAGTCTGTTACATTGCTTCTTAACCCTATGTCCACACATGATTAACTTTCCTGATTTCTTTCAAAACCGTTATTAACGCAGTGTAGCGTTTCACTCAACATGTCACTGAGTTTCTCTGCCTAGTGGTAGAGTTGGGGTGATTAAAAAATGCCATAGCTCTTGCAAGTAAAATAGCATATAAAGAATTAAGAACACATGAAAATAGTCTCTTTTTTTGTGTTTGTACAACTTGAAGCTAACAAGAGATTAAAGCCTAACTCATAGGCAGTAAGCAATGTCTTTCCTACAGGTTAACAGAATAGGGTATAACAAGAATTGTGATAAAAATTAATGAGAAATAGAGCATTAGAATAAGGCAGACAAACACATTCAATGAACAAGTCCATCCTGATATCCTTCTCCTTTTAAGAATTTCAGGGTTGCAATGTATTTTGCATTAATATTTAAAATGTTCCACTATACCTAATAGTTGATGATGAATGGATAATTCTCAAACTCTTAGAAACTTTATCCTTACTACTATAGAATTTAGGAAAAATGAATGAAGATATACAAGCTATCAAAAATACCCAGGGAGGAAATAATCTTTGAAGTATTTACCATGGAATATCCTACATGTATATTCTTCATCCAATAAGTTTATAGAATATCTTATAGAGAACTTGAAAATTCTAAAATCATCAATATTTGAAGTTGATTATGTATCAAGGTGCTGGAAACAGTCAGTAACTAGGATTTAATGAATGTATGGTAGGAATCTGCTTATGCATCATACAACCCATGGGTTGTGACTCTGAAGTTAAGAAACTTAATTTAAGATGCATATTTGTCCACCATTGGGTTTCCAAGGCTGTAAATCCTTATGGAAGTAGATTGCCCCAACTTCCTTCTGCGCAGTAGCTGTTGTTGTTGTTGTTATGTGCCGTCGAGTCGGCCCCGACTCATAGCAACCCCTCCTTGGGTTTCCGAGGCAGTATCACTACGGAAGTAG
>NW_006921606.1:15362128-15364459 GCF_000298275.1 Orycteropus afer afer
TTTTTTTTTTTTTTTTTTTTTTTTTTTTAAGGCCAGGGCCCAGGTTAATGGGCCTGGAGCTCAGGGCCTGCTCTATTTCAAGGCCAAGGCCCAAGGTAGGCAAGTACACAGGGGTTAAGAACAACTAAGGGAGATGAACTTGTCTGTCAGTTTGTTGTCCTGTGGTGACTTACATATTGCTGTGAGGATGGAGGCTATACAACCAATGTAGAAAAATTCCAGCAGGGTTACTCATGGTGGACAAGTTTCAGTGAAGCTTCCAGCCTAAGAAAAACTTGGAAGAAGGAAGAGGCCATCCACTTTTCAAACAATAGACCAGTGAAAACCTTATGAATAGCAGTGAAACAGTGTCTGAAATATTACTGGGAAACTTTATAAATATCCCTGAAACATTGTTCAATATAGTGACAAAAGATGAGACTCTCAGGTTAGGACACACAAAATTTGACTGGGGAAGAGCTGACTTTTCAGAGCAGAAACAACCTTAATTATATGGATAGAATAAAGCTTTTGGGACCTCCATTGGCTGATGTGGCATGACTCAAAATGAGTAGAAACAGATGGAAACATCCATTAATAATTGGAACATGAAATGTATGAAGTATGAATCTAGGAAAATTGGAAGCTGTAAAAAATGAAATGGAATGCATTAAGATCAATATCCTAGGTTTAGTGAGCTGAAATGGACCGGTTTTGGCCACTTTGAATCAGACAACCATATGATCTATGATGCCAAGAATGAGAAGTTGAAGAGGAATGGTGTGGTATTCATCATCACAAAACATCATCACAAAAACATGATCACAATGTTTCAAGATCTTTCATGAGGTACAATGCTGTCAGTGATAGGAAAATATCCATATACCTACAAGGAAGATCAGTTAATACTACTATTATTCGAATTTATGCACCAATCACCAAAGACAAAGATGAGGAAATGGAAGATTTTTATCAACATCTGCAGTATGAAATTGACCAAACATGCAATCAGGATGTGTTAATTATCACTGGTGACTGGAATGCAAAAGTTAGAAACAAAGAAGAATCACCAGTAGTTGGAAAATTTGGTCTTGGTGACAGAAATAACACTGGAGATTGCATGATAAAGTTTTGCAAGACCAATGACATATTCATTGCAAATACATTTTTACAACAACACAAATAGCAGCTATATATGTGGCCTTCACCAGATGGAGTACATAGGAATCAGATTGACTACATCTGTGGTAAGAGGTGATGAAGAAGCTCAATATCTTCAGCCAGAAGAAGTCCAGGAGCTGATTGTGGAACAGACCATCAGCTGCTCATATGCAAGTTCAACTTGAAGTTGAAGACAATTAAAATAAGTCCATGAGAGCCAAAATATAACTTTCAATATATCCCTCTTGAATTTAGAGACCATTTAAAGAACAGATTTGATGCATTGAACACCAATGACCAACAGCCAGAAGAATTGTGGAATGACATCAAGAGCATCATCCATGAAGAAAACAAGAGGTCATTAAAAAGATGAGAAAAGAAGAAAAGACCAAAATGTATATCAGAAGAGACTCTGAAACTTGCCCTTGAACAGAGAGTAGCTAAAGTAAATGGAAGAAATGACAAGATAAAGGAGCTTAACAGAAGATTTCAAAGAGCAGTTCGAGCAGACAAAGCCAATTACTGTAAAGAAATACGCAAAGACCTGGAGTTAGAATACCAAAAGGGAAGAACAAGCTCACCATTTCTCAAGATGAAAGAACTGAAGAAAAAAATTTAAGCCTCAAATTGCAATATTGAAAGATTCTATGGGAAAGATATTGAATAATGCAGGAAGGCTCAAAAGAAGATGGAAGGAATACACAGAGTCACTGTACCAAAAAGAACTGGTCAATCTTCATCCATTTCAGGAGCTGGCATATGATCTAGGAACAATGGGATTGAAGGAAAAAGTCAAAGTTGCACTGAAGGAATTGGCGAAGAACAAGGCTCCAGGAATTGACAGAATACCCATTGAGATGTTTCAACAAATAGACGCTGCACTGGAAGCACTCACTCAATTATGCCAAGAGATTTGGAAGATAGCTACCTGGCCAGCTGACTGGAAGAGATCCATATTTGTACCCAATCCAAAGAAAGGTTATCACACAGAATATGGAAATTATGTTGTTGTTGTTGTTGTTAAGTGCCGTTGAGTCGTTTCTGACCCATAGCGACCCCATGCACAGCAGAACGAAACACTGCCCGATCCCGCACCAGGCCCACAATCCCTGCTATAATTAAGCCCATCATTGCAGCCACCGTATCAATCCATCTTGTTGAAGGCCTCCCCCTCTTTCTTCGACTCTCCAC
>NW_006921606.1:15371784-15386953 GCF_000298275.1 Orycteropus afer afer
CTTCCTTCCGAGGAGTGGCTGGTGGGTTTGAACCGCCAGCCTTCTGGTTAGCAGTCAAGTGCTTTAGCCACTATGCTGACCTTTTGGTTAGCAGCCAAATGCCTTATTCACTACACCACCAGAGCTCTTTGTATTTGTCCACAGCAGTCAACAACTTTGGACTGAAAAAATTTATGCAAATACATGTATGAATAATGAAAAGACAATAATCACTATATACAAAATTATTTATGTGTGTCTGTGTGTACTATGAGAACTAAAAAAGATACATATCTTTATTATTATTATTAAGGCATAACTGATTTTTGTTTTTATATTTTATGCACACACATACACATATAGTTATTTACATTATTTTAGTTTGTGCATCTTATCAGGAAAGACCAGTCACTAGAAAAGAACATCATGTTTGGTGAATTAGAGGGTCAGCAAAAATGAAGAAAATATTCTATGGTAGTTTGACGTTATGTGTCAACTTGGCTAGGCTGTGGTTTTGAGTGGCTGGACTGCTGGATTCAGGTATTCCACATGATGAGTTGGATGTGGTGGAATCTGCTGTGAGTGGCTAATTACTGCCTTCAAGGTGTGGCCTACTTCCAGTATATATGAGGAAGCTTTGAGGAAGTTCTCTAAGTTACATCCCATCTGGACCCTGCATTTAGCCAAGTCTTTATCCAGTGGCCTGCTGTGTTGCCTGCCAATTTTGGGATTGTTCTTGGATTTGAACCAGTGGCCTGTCATGTCCCTGTTGATATTGGGATTATGCCATTCTACTTGCTGATCTTGGTTTTATCATCCTCAGCAGCCAGCAGCTGCCTGATATAGGAGATTCCTGTAGCTCCAGTGGGCCAGGAATAAGAGCTGGAGCTGAAGCCCAATGTTGGGCCTTCACCCAGCCCCTTGAGCCAGCACTTTGAACTCAAGACTTCTAGCCTCCTAAACTGTAAGAGAATAAATTCCTGTTTGTTAGAGGAAGCAACTTGTGGTGTATCTATTATATCAGCACTGGAGAACCAAGACACTTCAAAGAGATAAACTAATCCAATAGCTGCAACAATGGGTTCAGACATAGCAGCGATGACGAAGAGGGCACAGGACTACCTAATGTTTTATTCTGTGACACATTTGGTTACCATGAGTCAGGGCTGATTTGATAGCAATTAACAACATTACCTGAAAAATAAATGATAAAGTTAGGATAATTTCTAAGTATTGCCTAAAGATAATTTTGAAATTGTCAACAAAATGATGAAGTTGAGCAGCAGGTGCCTATACTAATGACTCTCTGATGTCTACTTCAACCTCTTATATTTGCACATAGAGGACCTCAAAAAAACCAAAGTCACCACCACCAAGTCAATTCTGACTCATAGTCACCACCATGCTATATGAGTAAGCACAAGGCTGTAAATCTTTATGGAAACAGATCACCCCATCTTTCTTCACAGAGCAGCTAGAGAGTGAACCACTGATCTTTTGGTTAGCAGCCATTTGGCTAAATGCCTTAAGCACTACGCCACCAGAACTCTTTCATAACTGACTTAGCAAACACTGAATATGAATAAAACACAAAAGGAATTAAATTGATGAGGAAATGAATTTGGATGCGATTCCTACTTCTGCCACTGGTTAGCTGGGTGACCTTGAGCAAGTCACTCAACATTTTTGAGCTTCATTTTCCTCATCTACAAAATAGGAATATCACCTTAGTTAACATTGACTACTAAATGCCTCAAGTTTGAAATTAGAGCATTCTCACAATAAGTGGAAGGACTACACAAGTCTCTGGCTCCTGGATAATCCATCTCAAGGTTTATCGAATTCTAACCCTCAGTAAGACCAGACTGTAACTTTTTATTGGCTCCCATTTGTGGCTCAAATTTCCTTCAGGATCACCATTACTTAAAGTCCCTTTCCATTCATTCTCACACAGCATTTCTATCAAAAAGCTTTCATGTATAATGGGTTTTGCCAAAAGATAAGGAATAATGAAGGAATATTGTGACTTAATTAAACTCGGGAATAAGTTCAATTTGCATATTAGATCTCTCCAAGTTTTCTGAAGCATTTGCTACCTCAGGTAATTCATCACTTGGTAATTTTCTCACTAGTTTTTATCTACTACTTTGGAACCCATGGCCCTGAAGAAACTCTTCTTGCTCTACCTTCAAGCTGCTGCTCTAATACTTGGAATTTTTCTTCCCCTAGTGGAAGAGCAGTTTAACTTTCAACCTCCAACTCAGGCTAGGCATATCTCAATAGCTCAATTTATTTTTTTCACATTGTAGTTTTCCCTTCCCATTAGAGAAGATTTTTTTTTTTTTAATGACACTCCTCAGATGGACACATAGAGGCACATTAAGGGACAGATCTGATATTTTTCCTTACTAAACCCACTGCTATCAAGTCAATTATGACTGACAGCAACCCTATAGGGTAGAATAGAATTGCTCCATAGGGTTTCCAATGAAGTAAACCTTTAAGGAAGCAGACTGACTCGTCTTTCTCCTTGGAGCAGCTGGTGGGTTCAAACAGCCAACCTTTTGGTTAGCAGCCAAGTGCTTTAACCATTGCACCACCAGAATTCCTTAAGAGAGTAATACAACTTACAGTCCATATTCAATTTCCAGGGAGAAGATCACAAATTGTATTTGTTCCATAAATATCCATACAACACCTATTTTAATGTTCTAGTTTCTAGTTTCTTTTCTCAAATGTAGAATGCTTAGCACTTGGTCTAAGAATTGGGAACACACATATTATAGGTAACAAATATGAGAATGGTATTATTCCACAGGTGTTAGCTAGAATGTCAGTCCAGTGAGTTGTCATGTCCAATGTTGTCAAAGGTTCTGATTTCTTCAAGAAAAATATAAAACCTTTTTGATGTGAAATATTCTGATTTTTTCAATAATACTATACAAGAGGGAAAAAAAAGAACGAAATAGTTTGGATACTGGCTTTAGCCCCAAAACACTGTTGATTTGTGAGCTGTGGCTTAGGCTTTCACTTATATCTTTGTCTAATCCAATCCCAAGGTCCTCATTGTTTGCCATTTAGAGAAAACATCATAGGTCCCTCTGGTCTACTGTGGACTTAATTTGAGGTTAAATCCTGTGGCAAGCTGGAATTTGAAAGCAAAGATCTAATCCTTGAGCTTTTTCAAATATTTGAGAGACTGGATGAGCTGTTGAAGGTCCCAGAGAGGTTCTGTCCAACTGAGAACCACTAGGGAACTTATGTCTTGTATATAAAGTTCACTTCATCTAGCTTTTCTTCATATGATGCCTTGGTCATGTTTAAACATCGATATGAGTGTTTTTTACTCTAGTAAATATTCTGTATTGTAGGTTTTTGTTCCTGTTGATTATATTCATGTCTTTAACTTTAATATTGCTAACTCTCAAGGCTTATCCATCAATTAAACCATACTATACTACCTGCTGTTGTGTTATGAGGGGTACTATCATACTCTACCACCCAAAGTTAAAATATGAAAGTCCAAAGATTCTATGAATCCTCTATTAGAAAGATATTTACACATAATCTCAATTATGGGAAAAATTAAAAGAAAAGGAAAAGACAGAGATTAAAATTCATTCCATAATAAATGTACTATAATGTACTTTTCATGAATTTACAATGTAGCCATCTAATGCATAACATAGTCCATATTAAATACAATATTTATTTTCTTAAGCATTGCTATTTACATTAAAAGCATATGTGATACATATGCTAAATAAATAAAAGAAAACTCGTTTGCTATGAGATCAAAAATATCCCTGGTAATGAAATGTGCTTTCATTTTAATAAAGATATTTCATTAGTTTTCAGACCTGAATAAATTATTCATAATCATTGAGCCCAGAGACATTTTTCTATGATCAACTTGACTTGATCTCAATTTTTTGTCACTGCAAAATTCATGTGAGCACTGCATGATTGTATGTGAGAAAGAATACTTGGGAGATTCTTTTCACACCAACTTTCATTAATGGAACCAAGTGATTTTTTCTTAACCAAGTTTTCAAATGATTGTCTGCTCATTTCAAAAATCTTTCACATTGCCTATTTTTTTTTACCATTTGTGACCCTGCTACAGATTTCACGAAATAAGAGCAATAATAACAACTACAGTAAGAATTTTAATGCTGCAATAGTAGACTCAGTCAATTCTAACTGGAATTTGGACAATTTCAAATATCAGTGAGTTAACATGTGGAAAATGTTTCTCAGAACCTGGTAGCTTATTTTTATGTATTATTCAGTGAATATCATCTACTAATGTTTCAAGGACATTTTGCCATATTTTAATAGCTACATACTTTTTACCAATTAACAAATGACAGTGTTCCAATAAATATGGCATTAAACTAGTATTTATTTTCATGGCCTAAGTGATAAAGATGAAGAAAATACATTAATTTTGATTACCAAAATACTGTGAAGTTAAGATTTATAAAATATTTGAAAACAAGCTATCAATTAAAACATGGTAGAGACAGCAGATACTAATACAAGCAAGCATGATTCTTTGTACCAAATACCTAAGTATGGATCCTTTATCAGTAACTCATGTGTTTCAGGTTGCTTTTCCATTTGTCTTTTTAACTAGCATTTACTTTGATTGGACAGAGACCATTTCCATTTGTCTTTTTAACTAGCATTTACTTTGATTGGACAGAGACCATTTGAACAGTATTTTCTAAAACATGATCTCCAGGGGGAAAAGGATTTTTAAATCTAATAAGTGAAGATCAATACATACATATGCATTTAGAGTATCACAATGGATATTAGCACATAAAAGCTGTGAAGAAAGTTGTTTAGTCTTATTTGTCCCAAACATTTGGCCAAGGAAAACTAATTTTGAGTAAGCAATTGGTCAGGAAAGGGTTAACTCAATGGGCTTGATTGATCAAAGCCTGAACAACTCTAATGAACACAGATCTTCAGGACTGAGCATTGGTAGCCTCCTGGAAGATGAGCTCTGAGCCCTTGGAATATTATGCCGGAAGTGTTTTTGTATATATATATATTTTTTTTTTTTTTTGAGGCCTTTGATTATTCTGTACCATTTTGACAAGCTAAATTTATCTTAACTATGTGATTTATGATAAATGCCTGTTTTTGCTCTACAGGTCTAGAATCTGAGTAGCTAAGGCAATAAAATCCTAGATGCAAAGATTTGGGTGACTTTCCATGGTTAGCAACACTACATATAGGTTGTTGTAGTTATGTGCCATTGAGTCGGACCCGACTCATAGCCACCCCTCCTTGGGTTTCTGAGGCAATATCACTATGGAAGTAGATTGCCCAACCTTCCTTCTGAGAAGTGGCTGGTGGGTTTGAACTGACAGCCTTATGGTTAGCAGTCAAGTGCCTTAGGCACTACATTACCAGAGCTTCTCTTCACATATAGTATCACATATTATTGTTGGGAGAATTAAGCATGTCTCTGCAACTCTGCAGGGAGAGGATACCTGGAACCTTACTCCTGGTTTTTCTGGACTTCTCCTCCCATGGCTTTTTCCTTTGCTAATTATGATCTATGTCATGTCTTTGTAATAAATCATAACCATAACCATAAGTATAATAGCTCTTCTGAGGTTTTTGATTTCTTATAGTGAATTGCATGATATCCTTCTTCAGGGCAATTGATAACATGTCCAAAGTTTGCCAGACAATGTCTTGCCATTGCTTCTAAGGAGCATTCTGGCTTTACTTCTTCAAATATAGATTTGTTTGTTCCTCTGGCAGTCCATAGTATATTCAATATTCTTCTGTTGTAAATAAGTTGCTGTGGGTCAGAACCAACTTGATAGTATCTATCAACAACAAAGTAAATTATTGAGCCTGAGTGTGATGCTTCACATTCCCAACGCACCTATTCATTAATATCTGTAGAAAATAACATTTTGGAAGAAATGTTGAAGCCATTGAAATCCAACTGTTACAAAACAATTGTTAAAAGAATGATAATAATGGTAATATTGAATTCCCTCTGATATGAACTTAGGAGAAGAAATAAAACATCAAGTAGTACTGATGACCAAGCAGTCTTTGGTAAATTTGACTCTGGCTTGAACACAGACATTCCATACAGAAAATTAACAGATAAAGATTCTTGACTTTGTGCATGTCTCAAAATCTGAGCTACCACATCAAGATATATTACTGCCTTTTGTGACATAGTTATATAATATATATAATATATATATATATAATATTGTCATAGAGTCAATCCTGACTCATAGCAACCCACACTGGGTTTTGAAGCCTGTAAAAGGAAGAAGCAGACTGTCCCATCTTGCTTCCATGGAACAACCGGTAGGTTTGAACAATCAACCTTTTGGTTAGTAGCTAAATGCCTTAACCACTGTACCACCAGAACTCCTTAGATATGTCAAAGAGTGCTGTAAACAGGATAGGTATTCAAAGGTATAAAATGTGTCTATATTTTTGTTATTATAGTGATCCTTTTTTTTTTTCTTTTTGAGACTCCAAATGAAGTTAATTCTAGAATACTAAGATTAAAATTAACAATGATTATGAGGTAACTTTCAACATATTAACACATATACAGAATGAGATCCTTTTGTGATTGATGATATGAAACAGTGTCTACTATTTTGGCTTGAATCAACTAGTCAAATGTGAATAATTCTTGTTAAATCATACTAATGTCACTCATTTAGAATTTGACCTAAAAACATGTCAAACATATCTTAATTCTTTAGTGCTGCTATATCAGAAATACCACAGGTGGATGGCTTTGAAAAATAGAAATTTATTTTCTCACTGTTTAGGAAGCTAAAAGTCTGAATTTAGGGTGCTGACTCTAGGGGAAGGCTTTCTCTCTCTGTCAGGCCTGAAAGAAAGTCCTTGTCTCTTCAACTTCTGCTTTCTGGTTGCTTAGAGATCCCTTGACCTCTATCTTACCCCATCTATCCTCTACTTGCTTGTTTAATCTCTTTTATATTTCAAAAGAGATTGACTTAAGATACACCATTCACAACCCATTCCCAAAATGGATTCAAAACCACAGGCATAGAGGATAGGATTTATAACACATATTTTGGGGAGATATAATTTAATCCATAACATTCCAACCTTTGGTCCCACAAAATGCATGTCATTTCCACATGTAAAACACATTTACTCTATCATATCACCCCAAAAGTTTTCAATCCACTCCAAATTCAAAATCTCACCTTCTAAATCATCTAAATGAAATATGCATGGGTGAGACCTCAGGTGTATTCCACCCTGAGGCAAAATTCCTCTTTATTTGTGTATCTGTGAAATCTGGAATATAAGATATCTGCTTCCAAAATATAATGGTGGAACATGCAGAAGGTAGTTATTTCCATTACAAATGAGAAAAATGGAAAGAAGGGATAAAGGGCACCACTCAAAACCCAAACTCATTGCTGCTGAGTCAATTCCATCTCATAATGACACTATAGTTCAGAGTAGAACTGCCTCTTAAAGTTTCCAAGGTTGTAAGTTATTACAGAAGCAGACTGTCACATCTTTCTCCCATGGAGCACCTGGTGAATTTGAACTATTGAACTTTAGATTAGCAGCTGAGTGTTTAACCACTGCACCAACAGGGATCCTTAATGGGCACCAAACAAATACAAAACACAGCAGAACAATTTACAATAGCTCTTAAGGCTTGAAAATAATCCTATGCTCCCTAGGACTATCTAGGCAATGATCCTGCCCTCAAGACTCTGGATGTTGGCCACTCCATCTAGGTTTTGAGTGTAGGTCCCTAGGCCCTGGGCTTCAACTCTGCCTTCCACGTCAACTGAAAGAGCAAATTTGCTCCCACAATTTTGGGCAGCTACATTCTCCTAGTCCATAAGAGTGACTATTCTACCTCCTTGGCCCCTGTGCATTGCAGCCCTGTAGCTTGAGGTAGTGGCCCAATCCCCCTGACACACCTTAACAGTAGATCCACACACTGGAACCAAGTTGGTGAAAATTGGGCTCCAAAAACTAAGAGACCATGTTCCACTCATTGAAATTCAGAAAGCTGTGCTTCCTGTGCTCCTTCTAACAGTTCTCCTCATCTCCATGCTCCTCCATGTATGACTCTTTTCATGAAGGACAAGAAATGTAGTTGCTTTGGTATATTTCCTGCCTGCAGAACTCCACAACACAGACAGGGTTCTATCATTTTATTCTTTCTCTGTCCATTTTAGTCTAATCTGATGTTTTTTCTGTTGTGGTAGTTGGTTAGTCCCCCCATCACAGGCTTAATTTCTTTGAAAAAAGATTGTGTAGCTATATCTTTGGTGAACATTCTAGGACACATTCAATGAATATACACATTCGTTTGTACAATAGAATTTTCCAAATCTTTAAGTTCTGTTTTCATTTTGTACAGTTCATTTTTAAAATCTATCTCTTTCTTCTCACATTTTACTTTAAGATCTTGCTTAGAAATATCATCAGCCAGATATTAAAGTTAATCACTTACAAGTTCTATTTTCCACCAAACATTTGAATAACTGACAACTTCTTTACCATTGCATAGAAAGCATTACCCTTCCTCCATTGTCCAATCACATTTTCAACATTTCCTTTTAAAGCCTGACCAGAAACACATTTAACATCCAAATTTCTAACAACATTCTGTTGCTGGCAAAATATATATCCTTTTAGACAATAGCCTTTCCCTATAGCTCTCCTCACTTTTTCTGAACTCTCACCATAATTTCTTTTGACATCATAATTCTATCCACATCTCTTCAAGGCACTAAGTTTTTACTATTAGGCACCTTAAAAATCTTCAATCTTCTATTCATTTTCCAATCCCAAAACTGTTTTTCCCTTTTAGGTATTTGTTAAAGCAGAACCCCACTCCTGATACCAAATTCTATCTTAATTATGTAGTGTGGCTATAAAAGAAATGCCACAAATGAATGGCTTTAAAAAAGAGAAATTTATTTTCTCACAGTTTAGGAGTCTAGATGTCTGATTTCAGAGCACTGATTCTGGGAGAAGGCTGTCTCTCTGTCAGCTCTGGAGGAAGGTCATTGTCTCTTCAGCTTCTGCTTCCTAGTTCCATGGAGACCTCCATGTATCTTGGCATCTACCATACCCCATCTTTCCTCTGCTTGCTTGTTTAATCTCTTTTACACCTCAAAAGAGATTGACTCAAAATACACCCTACACTAACCCAACTCATTAACATAACAAAATCAACCCATTCCCAAGGGGATTATAACCACAGGCATATGAACAAAATGCACTGCTGTCAAGTTGGATCTAACTCATACCAACCCCTCCTTGAGTTTCCAAGTCGGTAACACTATGGAAGTGGATAGCCTAATCTTCCTTCTGAGGAGTAGCTGGTGGGTTTGAACTGCCAGCCTTCTGGTTAGCAGTCAAACGCCTTGGGCACTACGCTACCAGAGCTCCCAACCACAGGCAAAGAGGTTAGGATTTACAACACATATTTTGGGTGGACATAATTCAATCCACAACAAAGTAGTATAATGCAATAATAGGAAATATACCTCCTATACTTGACATATATAATTGACACAAAATGGTAACTGAATTATTTCAGATTTACTACAAACCAAAAAATAAACAAGTATTTTTACTGTTTGATATTACTTGAAAAATCAGGAAAAATATACTTTTATAACTCAAACATGAGAAAGAAGACACCCCAACTAGATTAACTCTTTTATTGGCATTCTCTGGATAAAAAGAGCATCATTGATGGAATAAGATAAGAACTCTACAAAAGTCAAATACACTGGAATGGTAGATAATTATGGGGATTGAGTGAATTGCATAGAAGAATAAAAAATGGAAAAGAAAATTAGACTTTTCACTACTGGAAAAAAATGACTAGGCAACTCTGGGATATGTTACAACAAGCTCCTGAATAAAATAAATAGGAAGTATTTTTCAGGCTCTGGGAATTGAATGAATGCAATCAATCTTCCTTGTGTGGGAACTGTATCGCTCCTACCCACAAGCTCCCTCTAGTGAATTAAAATCTCACAGCCACTCGACCCATAAGTAGTTGTCAGCCTTGGGCAACGGCCACTGAACTATGACAATATCCTGCAAGTAACCAGTCAGACCCATGCTGTAACCTTGTATGTTGTTATGAGCCTCTCTTACAGTAAACCAACCTTTTCAATCACACTTTCTCTCTTCCCTACATTATTTATACTGGACATGAATACTCATAATCACCTTCACTTTGACAGTAAGACAATTGTATTGATTTCAATGCCAAAAAATTAACCCTTTCTCCCCCACCCCTTTGAGTGTGTATATGCTTTTTCAAGATCTCAAATCTGTATAGTATAGTTATCTGTATCTCTTGAAAATAATCTTTAGTTAAATATAGTATAAATATTATGAGGTTTATTTAAGAGTTGATTGTCTCTTCAGACACTTCAAAATCCTTCACATTCAATGAATATACACTAAGTACACAGTACATAAAATTTGCTCCACTAAACCACCAAGGTGAAATATTAACTGCCTTTTCTTCTAATACATCTGTAATCCAGTCATGAAGGAGAAACACAAGTGTCTATACATCATTACAATAAATGGCAATGTATAAGAAAAATATAGACAAATATTTTTATTTCTGAAAACAAATTTATAAGCTTTTACAATCCCTGCTTCTGAAAAGGAAAACTTTCTCATCTGAGTTGATGGGCCATAGGCTTTGGCCAGAGCAGTATAATGCAAAGATTTGCTGAATTATACAATAACAAAGAGATGAGGTTGCTGGATATGAAATTATGAGAGAGAGAAAAAAAATCTAAATGGAAAAATTAGAAAGAAAAAAGGAATCAGAGGTTGCTTAAGAAGAGCAGGGGGTGCATAGGGATGGAAAAAATGTAGAAAGAAATAAAGTGAAGAAGGGAGAATGATTTGGACAATTGGCAAAAAAATAAAGACTTGGTAAAAAACAAAACATATATATATATATATCTTTTAAAGATACTTGCTGATTAATATGATATAAAATCCATCCACATCCCAAACAAATATTCACTAAGTATCTACATATTTCCTGGTTTAAAATCAGGAAAGATACATCAGGGTTGTATCCTTTCACCATGCTTAGTCAATCCATAAGCTGAGAAAATAACCAAAGAAGATGCACTATATGACATCAGGATTGGAGGAAGTCTTATTAATATCTTGCAACCTGCAGATGATACAACCTTGCTTGCTGATATTAAAGAGGACTTGATGCACTTAATAATGAAGATCAAAGACTACAGCTTTCAGTATAGATTGCACCTTAGCAAAAGGAAAACAAAAATCCTCACAACTAGGCCAATAAGCAATATGGTGATAAACAGAGAAAATTTAAGTTGTCAAGAATTTCATTTACTTGGATCCACAATCAATGTCCATAGAAACAACAGTCAGTAAATCAAATGACATATTGCATTGGGTGAATCTCCTACAAAATTCCACTTTACAGTGTTAAAGTGTTAAAAAACAAAGATAGCACTTAAGGATTAAGATGTGCCTAACCAAAGCCATGATATTTTCAATTGCCTCAGTTGTCTGCAAAACCTAGAAAAGGAATAAGGAAGATCAAGGAAGGATTGATGCCTTTGAATTAGTAGTGTTGATGAAGAATATGGAATATACCATGGACTGCGAGAAGAATGAACAAATCCGTCTTGAAAGAAGTATAGCCAGAATGCTCCTTAGAAGTGAGGATGGCAAGATTTTATCTCATGTACTTTGGAGATGTTGTCTGGAGGGACCAGTCAATGGAGAAGGACATCATGCTTGGTAAACTAGAGGGTCAGCAAAAAGAGAAAGATCCTCAGTGAGATGAATTGACACAGTGGCTGCAACAATGGGCTCAAACAGCAACAATTGTGAGAGTCGTGCAAAATTCTTCTGTTGGACATGGAGTTGCTATGAATTAGAACTAATTTGATGACACCTAACAACTAACGAATAAAATAATATCTACATTACTCTTCAATAGAGTAATTTCATATTTTGAAATAATTTGACATATTTTACTCATGTCATACATAATAAGTTCTCAATGATCTTGTTGAATTTAATCATGTGCTGTACTCATTTCATGGGAAATTGTTAAATTTCAAGTTTCTTCTGTTTAGCCATAAAATGACTGTAAGGAAGTGTAATTGGGTGAGATCCCTTGCTCAACACAGGCACTTATATAGCAGATTTATAATCTTGATTGGGGCAGCACTTAATGTGTTAAATAGGAAATGTTGTTACTGACAGCTGATGTTGAGTCAGCCCCTATCTATAGCAAACCCATACATAATGGAACAAAATACTACCCAATTCTATACTATCTGTCCCTGATCAGTTGAGGACTGGTTTTCATTGACTGATTTTCAGAAGCAGATCACTCACTAGGCTTTCTTCCTAGTTCGTGTTAGTCTGGAACCTCCACTTCAACCTGTTTAACGTCACAGCAATATGCAAACTTCCACTGACAGATGGTGATGGCTGCACATGAAGTATATTGGCTTGGAATCAAACCCAGGTCTCTTGCATGGAAGGTGAGAAGCCTACCACTAAATCATCACTGCCCTTCATGGATAGGAAAACTCACAGGATATTATGAAGTTGCAGCCAGCTAGCGGCCATGTTCAGGATTATATGGTCTACTCACAATATGTGATAGTGATGTGCCACCTCAAATTCAAGCATTTGGTCAAAGGAATTCACTCAAAGCTTGAGAAGAGAGTATAGAATTTGGAAGAATTCTGGAAAATTTTCTGTATCAGGGACAACAATTATTTCTTTATTTTTTTCATCCCTAGAAATATCCAGGGAGTCCTATATAAGTGTGACATACATTAAGCAGTGATATGCTAGTAAATAAGCTCTCTGAAGAAAATTAAAAATAAAAAAATAAGTTCCCTGATTTGTAGTATTTGCAATTTCCTTGGTATATATATTTCCACCACAGTTGATTTCAAGCTACCAATGGTTTAACAACTGGCTCACAGAAATCCTTAATATTTAACAATCTGACTCCAGCCCACCATTGACTTTGCACCTTTGCACAAGGCTAGAACATAGGTCCTGTGCTCTCAGTTGGTGAGTCCCCTAGCTGTCCATGGCTAAGTCTTCAGTTAGGTTTGGAGTTCAGAGTATTTTAGTTCTAGGGGAAAACCTTTGACTCCTCTTTATCTTGGTCATCTCCTTCTGTGGCATTCTTCCTGGAACAGCTTGGTCCTGGCAGTGAGGACCTCAGCATTGGTAAATGCGTCTTTCCGTGGCTAAGATGGAGATTTAGACAAAGCACTAAGCAGGGGAGGTCTTTTTACCATTCACTGCTTTGACTTGATGGCACATAATAACAACAACAAGTTTTAGATACTTTATCAATCCCATGGAGTTCCTAGGTGGTACAAATGGTTGTGTGCTCAGCTGCTAACTAAAGCATTAGAGATTTGAATCCACCCAGAGGTGTCTCGGATGAAATGCTAGGTGATCTACTTCTGAAAACTCATCCACTGAAAACCCTATGGAGCACAGTTCTACTCTGACACACATGGGGTCACCGTGAGTTGAGTCAACTCGACAGCATTTGGTTTTGATATAAATCACTTAACTTTTCTACACCTCAGTGTCCCTGTCTACAAAACCAAAATAATTCTATGTGTAAATTGTGAGGATAGCACATTAAACTAGACTTTTAAAAATAGCATCTTGAATCACAATCTGTGTTATTGTCTAAAATCTGTAAAACTGAGCTGTGAATTCATTAGAATGTTTCAAACAGGGAAATGGACTAGATGTTTACAGTTTTACCAGATAAAATGAAAGGAGTTAAGAGAAAGAAAGTTGCTGAGGCAGCAGAGGGTAGAATTAGGCCTGGAAGGAGGACAGGGGAGTTCACCAGCAGATTTTACCACTAAGGAACGAATGGGTAGGCAATGATTAGAGGTTTCAGTGGCAGTGATCAGACATTTCTGTCAAAAGATGCCATAACTTGCCCCTTTCCTTCCCTTCTCATTGTCTTCCACTTTCAGCTGTGAATAGTGAGAAAATGACTGCAGACAATGTGCTAGTTTACAGCATTTTACACTGAGGCTCTTTTTCCTTTGCTTTTGACTTGTGAATGACTGAGAATTGTTTTATTGTAAGAAGTTTCTCAGAGAAAAGGACTCTTATTTTACCTCATAATACCAGAATGGGCAGCAGGCAAACAGTCAGCTCCTTGTTTAAAGCTGCCACTCAGATCTCAGATGGTGGGATTGTTAGTGGTGGCTTAGGCTGGACTTGCACTACTTCTGCAGCTTTTCTGCCACTGGCTGTGCATCTGCAAGGGAGAAACACTTCACAGATAAGCTACTCAGTTCTCTTTAATTCCACCTTTAATTTGTCAGGCAAATATCAGGGGCTTTTAGCATCAAAATGAGAATCTCTTCTAAAAGCCTAATTCCCAGTGGAGTTGGAACAGAAAGGAAAAGAAAAGTCCTGTAATGGTTCCCTTATATAAATAATGAAGTGCTGAGGTAAAAGAAAGGGGAGGAATGGAAAGCTACCAGGGGTGCTCTTGGTCAAAAGCAGACACTAAGACTTATAAGTATACATGTTTTTGCTGTAGATTCATACTTGATAGCTAAATGTCAGCCATTTGTAGCTTAATCAGGCCTTTTTAACCCTTCACTGCCAAAGGGACATTAGGATAAGAAAGTGCAACATAAGAGGGGATTTACAATGAGTAATGCGGTTAGTCACATATGAAAACGTCAATCAGGATCCTTAAATGGGAAGAAAATGTAAAAACGTGATCTCAAAGGCTATAGTAGCATTTGATTCTTCAGAAACCAAGGATAAAGATATTCTCTAGAGGGCTGTCTAGCTTAGGTAAGTAGAAAGGCTTAGCCTTCTTTTGAATCCATTCTCACCAGCTTCATTTGTCCAGAATAAAAAGAAGTGTTGATGTCCTTTGCTTGTTTGCAGTTCACTGTGTTTCTTAATGGGTCTCATATATAAAATAACACTGTCTAGGACACATACAAAAAAGGAAAAGTGAGACTTTCAAATTTCCAATTACAATACTAAAATAACAATGGTTTATTGATTTCTTTTAATCAACTAAATAAATTATGGCCCTTTTGATTTTTTTTTTTTTTCTATTGTGTGT
>NW_006921606.1:15387255-15400183 GCF_000298275.1 Orycteropus afer afer
GGGTTTGAACCGCCAGCCGTCTGGTTAGCAGGCAAGTGTCTTAGCCACTATGCTACCAGAGCTCCCTCTATTGAGAATAGCATACTGAAATTAAGGATGTTAATTATATGCTAAAATTATGCTCATTGTCTACATGGGAAGATATATTTATGAAAGTAAATGTGAAATGTAACCAGGACTTTTTTCCTTGTGCATGAAAGATGCCTGTTCTCCAAAATCAGAAAAATTAAAGTGCAGGGACAACTCTCATAAATATGAGCCTCTTCATAGCTTTTTACAGTGGAGTAAGTCTTGGATTTAATTGTTATTATTTTTTCATGCTAATCCAGCCACCAATGGGCCAATGCTCCGACAGAGGCAGGAAGAAAGGGGTAAGGACATATGATGAGGCAGAAGAGCATGCGAGCCAAGGTGAAATGACTCTGAACTCATAATTTTACCCAAAGACAATATTGGATGGTACAATATTCACCTGGCATTTTCTATGCTATTTTTTGCAGAAGCAGAAATGACATCACTATGCTTCAATAAATGCTTGTATATATATGCTTGTTTAAAGAAGTCTTTTTACAATATCTACAACAGAGACAAGATAAGAAAATCAGAAAATGACTACTTCTAAACTAATCACATTCATATACATATAGCTGGTGTAAGAATTCGTAATCCATTAAAAAAATTATTAAACATATACTTCATGCTAGAACTGTGACATGCTCTTGAGACACAGATAGGATAAATAAATAATCACTGTCTATAGGTCTCAGGGAGGAGAAAGATGTGTAAGAATATATCATGCTTGAAGTTCAATAATAGATATGTGAATGGATGGCTATGGGTGACAGTAAGTCTGAGAGTAAGAATTGCAAAATCCTATGTTCTAGGAACTTTATATCAGTGGCTCCATGGTCCCAAACTTTGAATGGGAACTAGAAAATCATTAAATTAAAATAACTGCTGTTGCATTTTGCTTCTAGTAATGACAAGGTAACCCCTACCAGATACGCAAAAAATTATTATGAGAACTTCATATAAGACAAAAAGCAGCAAAGAGACTTGAGCAAAATGCACACTAGGGGGAAGAAAGTCAAATGAAGTAAATTCCCATTTTGGAAGCTTTTATGGTGGAAATATGAGACGGAGAGAATTCATGTATGGAGGACTAGAAACTTGAATCCAAGGAAGCCATGTTAGAGATTAGAGTCATCCTGAAATGGAAGAACCAGAAAGGGAATCCCCAAGTTCATTTGCCAACATGAACAATGCAAACATGGAAAAAACTTTAAGAAACTCAAATGAAAGAAAAAATCTTTCAGAAACCAGAGCTAATACTCAAGAGACAGAGTTTTCCATTCATGTCCAACAAAGACGATTCTCTAATAAAAACAAAGGAAGCACTATTCATTGAAGAACAGTACAGACTTAAAATCTCCAGAACTTAATTCCCACAATGTCCAAAAGCAGTAAAAAATTATCTGACATATAAAAAATCAAGAACATAGAACCTATTTTAAAAAGAAAAAAAAAAAAAATTAAAGCCAACTTGAAGACTACTCAGATATTAGAACAAGCAAACAAGGATTCTAAAGTAGGATATACCTAGTCCCCAACTTACGACATATTAAAGGTACAATGAATTACATTCAATGTCATCCAATTTTTGTGTTTTTGTTTGTTTCTTTTCATACATCTTATCATTAGTAATATGTATTACCTGCAATGCTGCAGTGTGTAATTTGCCAATGTTATAATTTTTGTGCTAACACTCAAAGACAAATAAAGATTGGATTTAAAAAGATAGTGAAAATAAAAAACAATAATAATGAAAACTTAAGAAAAAAAAGGAGGTATTCAACTTATGTCAGAACTGTTGTTGTTGTTATGTGCCGTCAAGTAGGACCTGACGCTTAGCGACCCTTCTTTGGGTTTCCAAGGCAGTATCACTATGGAAGTAGATTGCCTCATCTTCCTTCCAAGGAGTGGCTGATGAGTTTGAACTGCCAGCCTTCTGGTTAGCAGTCAAGTGCCTTAGGCATTATGCTACCAGAGTTCCTTATGTCAAAACTAACTTATGACAAATTTAGAGAATAGATTTGATTCACTGAACACCGATGACTGAAAACCAGAACTGTGGGATGACATCAAGAACATCATCCATGAAGAAAGCAAGAGGTCATTAAAAGAATGAGAAACGACAAAAAGACCAAAATGAATATCAGAAGAGACTCTGAAGCTTGCCCTTGAGCAGATAGTAGCTATAGCAAATGGAAGCAATGACAAGATAAAAGAGCTGAATAGAAGATTTCAAAGAGAAGCTAGAGAAGACAAAGCCAATTACTATAATGAAATTATATTATATACATATAATGAAATTATTATTACTATAATGAATACAGCTACCTGGCCGACTGACCAGAAGAGATCCATATTTGTACCAATAGCAAAGGAAGTTGATCCCACAGAATGTAGAAACTATCAAACAATATCATTAATATCATGTGCAAGTAAAATCTTACTGAAGATAATTAAAAAATGGTTGCAGCAGTATACTGACATAGAACTTCCAGAAATGTTAGCTGAATTCAGAAGAGGACATGGAAAGAGAGATTTTGTTGCTGATGTCAGGCGGATCGTGGATCAAAGCAAATGATACCAGAAAGATGTTTACTTGTGTTTTACTGACTATGCAAAACCATTTGATTGTGTGGATCATAACAAATTATGGGTAACATTGAGAAGAGTGGGAATTCCAGAACAATTAAGTATATTCATGAGGAATCTGAACATAGACGAGGAGGCTGTTGTTCTAACAGAACAGAGGTACACTGCATGGTTTAAAATCAAGAAGGAAGTGTGTCAGGGCTGTATCCTTTCACCATACTTATTTAATCTGTATGCTGAGCAAGAACCCAAGAAGCTGGACTATATTAAGAAATACATGGCATCAGGATTGGAGGAAGAATCATTAACAACCTGTGATATGCTGATGACACAACTTTGCTTGCTGAAAGTGAGGATGATGTGGAGCCCTACAGTCTGTAGTACAGATTACATCTCAATATGAAGAAAACACAAATCCTCACAACTTGACCTATAAGCAACATCATGATGAATGGAGAAAAGATTCAAGTTGTCGAAGACTTCACATTGCTTGATTCTACAGTCAACATCAATGAAAGCAGCAATTAAGACATCAGACAACATACATTGTTGTTAGGTGCCATCGAGTTGTTTCTGACACATAGCAACCCCATGCATAGCAGAACGAAACACTGCCCAATCCCGCACCAGCTCCACAATCCCTGCTATACTTGAGCCCATCATCAGAGCCACCGTGTCAATCCATCTCATTGAAGGCCTCCCCCTCTTTCGTGGACCCTCATGACATCCTTCTCCAGGGAATGGTCCCTTTTGACAACATGACCAAAATAGGTGAGACGAAGTCTGGGCATTCTCGCTTCCAAGAGCATTTTGGGTGCACTTCCTCCAGGAAAGATCTGTTAGTTCTTTTAGCAGTCCATGGTACTTTTAGCATTCTTCACCAGCACCACAATTCAAAAGCATTAACGCTTCTTTGGTCTTCCTTATTCTTTGTCCAGCTCTCACATGCAAATGAGGCTATTGGAAATATCATGGCTTGTGTCAGGCGCAGCTTAGTCCCTAAGGAGACATCCTTGCTCCTCAGCACTTGAAACAGGTCCTTTGCGGTTGACTTTTCCAATGCTACCCATTGTCTAATGTCCTTGGAGACAATATATAGCACTGGGAAAATTGGCTGCAAAGGACTTCTTTCAGGTGTTGAGGAGCAAAGATGTCTCCTTGAGGACTCTGGTGCACCTAACACAAGCCAAGGTATTTTCAATCACCTTAAGCAAAAATTAATCATAGTTGAAGATTTTTAGCACTATTCCCTCAACAATTGATAGGTAACTACACTAAAAAAACAAAACAAAACAAAACAAAAATGAGCAAAGAATCTGAGTAATGCTGTCAAATATTTTGATTTCAATAATATTTACAGAAGAAACAGTAACTACAGAGTGTATACTTTTTCAATTCTACTTAGTACAATTTACTAAAGTAAACCATCTGCTGGACCATAAAATAAGTCTTAGGAAGTTAAAGAAAATATTGAGAGCATACAGTGTATGTTCTTTTACCATATTGAATTTATACTAGAAATTATTAATGAGAAAGTAAAAGGTAAAACATCAAATATATACAAATTTAATACTGCAATTCTAATAATCTATGAATATTAGAAATCACAAGATAATCTAAAATGTAAAGAAGGAATTACAAGAGAAATTAACAAATATTTTGAATGACCAAGCACTATATCAAAATTTGAGAGATGTGACTAACGCAGTAGGAGATCTGGTGGCATAGTGCCTAAGGAATTTGACTGCTAACCAGAAGGCTGGTGGTTCAAACCCACTGGCCACTCTTGGAAGGAAAGTTGGGCAATCTACTTCAGTAGTGATACCACCTTAGAAACCCAAGGCGAGGTCGCTATGAGTGGGGTCCAACTCAAAGGCATTGTGTGTTTTTGTTGACTAATGCAGGTCTTAGTGGGAAAAATATATATACCTTTAAATGGGTATATTAGAAGAGACCAAAAATCCAAAACCAAACTCACTGCCTTCGAGTCAATTCTGACTCAGAGTAACTCCCTCTGGGTTATCAAGGCAGTAAATCTTTAAGGAAGTAGATTGCCCCATCTTCCTTCTGCAGAGCAACTGGTAGGTTTGAAACGTCAACCTTCTGGATAGCAGACAAATTCCTTAGGCTCCTTTTATTAGATGAGAAGAAGGAGCTCCATCAGAGCTCCTTCTATTAGATGAGAAGAAAGACCTAAGTCCAAACATTTAAGTTTCTACTTTATAAAATTAAGAAAAGGAGAATAATTTAAACCCAAAATATGTAAAGAAATTATGAGTATAAATTAGTGAAAGTAAAGAAATTATAAATTTATGATAAAACCAAAAGCTAGTTCTTTGAAAAGATTTTAAAAACAGACAAAACAAAACAAAACTGTAAGAAAAAAAAAAAGATAAGGGGATGTTCTAAATAAATTTATGCCAATATATTTGACAATTTAAATGAAAGTCACAAATTTCTTTAAAGACAAATAAATATTACCAGCTGTGATGGTTAAGGCTATGTGTCAAGTTGAGTAGGCTGTGATTCTCACTGGTTTGATAGACTATAGGCTGATTGCTCTTCTAGAATTTAATATAATGTAATTTTCCTCCGGCCTCAAAGCAACACTCAAGCCAACAGTACGACAAGCTGACAGAAAAGTTTGTCTCCCTTAGTTGTTCCAAATGGCTCTGTTCATTTCCTGGTCTCCCCAACCCTGCTCACTTGCTATCCTGTGAGTGTTGCTGTGACGCTGGAGGCTATGCCACTGGTGTTTCAATTACCAGTAGGGTTACCCATGGTGGACAGGTTTCAGCAGAGCTTCCAGACTAAGAAAGATGTGGAAGATGGAAGAGGCCAACCACTTTCAAAGAATTGTCTAGTGAAAACCTTATGAATTGCAGTGAAACACTGTCTGATATATTACTGGACAACTTTATGAATAGCACTGAAACATTGTGTGATATAGTGCTGGAAGATGAGCCCCTCAATTTGGAAGGTGCTCAAAATAAGACTGGAGAAGAGCTGATTCCACAGAGTAGACCTGACCTTAATGGTGTGGATAGAGTAAAGTTTTCAGGAGCCCATTTGCTGATGTGGCATGTTTCAAGATGAGAAGAAAGAGCTACAAACATCCATTAATAATCAGAATGTGGAATGCATGAAGTATGAATCTAGGAAAATTAGAAGTTGTCAAAAACGAAATGGAATGCATAAAGCTCTATATCCTAGGCATTAGTGAGCTGAAATCAACTGGTTTTGGCCATTTTGAATCAATCGTATGATCTGCTATAATGGGAATGATAAATTGAAGAGGAATGGCATGGCATTCATCATCCCAAAGAATTTATCAAGATCTATCCTGAGACAAAACTCAAAATCATTTGGAGGGGGAAAAAAAAAGGGGGGGGGATGGTTGGGACCAGGTTTGCTGGTCCAATAGAACCTGGTGGAACCACTGAGACTATGGCCCCTAGCTACCCCTTCAGGTCTGGAATTGAACCCACACCTGTGGTTTCCAGCTAAACAAAGTACAGGTATGTGAGTTGAACATTTACCTCAAGTAGACACACACCCTAGAGAGAACAATCATGGGAGAAGGAAGGGCAGCTTATGCACAGGGAGACAGCTCAGGGCGCAGGAGAGTATGGAGAGATGGACACTGGGAAGTGGTACTATGGGGAGGAAGTTGGAGGGGAGCTGTTCCATTGTGGTAAACTGTGGTCAATGACATGAGAAAAAGTATATGTGAACTGCTGTATCGAGAGTGAATTTGCTCTGTAAATCTTCACCAAAATCACAATAAAAAAAAAAAAAAAAAGATCTATCCTGAGGTAAAATGCTGTCAGTGGTAGGATAATATCCATGCACCTACAAGGAAGACCAGTTAAAACCAAAACCAAACTCACTGCCATCGAGTCAGATCCAACTCATAGCCACCCCTCCTTGGGTTTCTGGGACAGGATCACTATGGAAGTAGATTGTCCAAATTTTCTTCCAAGGAGTGGCTAGGGGGGTTTGAACCTCCAGCCTTCTGGTTAGCAGTCAAATGTCTTAGGCTCTATGCCACCAGAGAGGAAGACCAGTTAATACTACTATTATTCAAATTTATGCACCAAACACCAAGCCAAAGATGAGGAAACTGAAGATTTTTTACCAACTTTTGCAGTCTGAAATTGAACAAACATTGCAATCAAAATGTGTTAATTATCACTGGTGATTGGAATGCAAAGGTTAGACACAAAGAAGAATCACTGGTAGTTGAAAAATATGCCCTTAGTTATAGAAATGATGCTGGAGATCACATAATAGAATTTTGCAAGACCAATGACATATTCATTACAAGTACCTTTTTACAACACAGGCACCAGCTATACACGTGGAATTCACCAGAGTACACAGGAATCAGACTGACTGCATCTTTGGCAAGAGGTGATGGAGAAGCTCAATACCTTCAGCCAAAACAAGACCAGGAGCTGATTGTTCAACAGACCAACAACAGCTGATATGCAAGTTCAAGTTGAAGCTGAAGACAATTAAAACAAGTGCATAAAAGCCAAAGTATGATATTGATTATGATGTTGTTAGGAGCCCTCAAGTCATCTCTGACTCATAGCGAACTCGCTGCAGAATGAAACATCACCCAGTCCTGTGCCACCTCAGCGATCCTTGCTATACTTGAGCTCATCACCACAGTCACTGTGTCAGTCCATCTCTTTGAGGGCCTTCCCCTCTTTTGTCGACTCTCCACCTTACCAAGCATGACATCCTTCTCCAGGGAATGTTTCCTTCTGATAACATGACCAAAGTCAGTGAGAAGAAGTCTAGCCATTCTCACTTCCAAGGAGCATTCAGGCTTTACTTCCTCCCGGACAGATTTGTTGGTTCTTTTAGAAGTCCATGGTACTTTCAGCATCCTTTGCCAGCACCACAACTCAAAAGCGTCAACTCTTCTTTGGTCTTCTTTATTCACTGTCCATCTCTTACATTCATACGAGGTGATTGAAAATATCATGGGCTGTGTCAGGCACACCCTAGTCCTCAAGGAGACGTCTTTGTTCCTCAGCACTTGAAAGAGGTCTTTTGCAGCTAACTTGCCCAGAGCTATATGTTGTCTGATGTCTTGACTGCAACTTTCATTGGTTGCGATGGTAGAACCAAGCAATATGAAGTCTCTGGCAACTTCAATCTTTTCTCCATTTATTGCTATGCTGCTTATAGGTACATTTGTGAGGATATTTATTTTCATTATATTGAGATGTAATCCATACTGAAGACTGTATTCTTCAATCTCTATCAGTAAATGCTTCAAGTCATCCTCACTTTCAGCAAGCAAAGTTGTGTCATCACCATTTTGCAGGTTGTTAATGATTCTTTCTCCAATCTTGATGCCACATTCTTCTTCATATATTCCAGCTTCTTGGATTATTTGCTTAGCATATAGATTGAATAAGTAAGGTGAAAGGGATACAACTCCCTTCTTGATTTTAAACCATGCAGTGTCCCCTTGTTCTGTTCTTCAATCTTCATCAGTAAGTGCTTCATCATTGAATGACAGCCTCCTGATCCACATATAAATTCCTGGTGAGTACAATTAAGTGTTCTGGAATTCCCATTCTTTCCAATTTTATCCACAATTTGTTATGATCCACACAATGAAATGTTTTTGCATAGTCAATAAAATACTAGCAAACACCTTTCTGGTATTATTTGCTTTGAACCAAGATCCATCTGACATCTGCAATGATATCCTCTTTCTATGTCTTCTTCTGAATTCATCTTGCATTCCTGGAAGTTCTATGTCAGTATACTGCTGCAACCATTTTTGAATTATCTTCAGCAAGATTTTTCTTGCAAGTGATATTAATGATATTGTTTGACATTTTCTGTGGGATCACCTTTCTTTACAATTGGTACAAACACGGATTTCTTCCGGTCAGTTGGCCATGTAGCTGTCTTCCAAATCTCTTGCCATAGCTGAGTGAGTGCCTCCAGTGGGGCATCCATTTGCTGAAATATCTTAATGGGTATTCCTTCAATTCCTGAAGCCTTGTTCTTCACCAATTCCTTCAGTGCAGCTTTGACCTCTTCCTTTAATACCACTGTTTCTTGAACATATACCAGCTCCTGAAATGCATGAAGATATACTAGTTCTTTTTGGCACAGTGACTCTGTGTATTCCTTCCATCTTCTTTTAGTGCTTCCTGCATCATTCAGTATTTTGCCCATAGAATTTTTCAGTATTGCAACTTGAGGCTTAAATTTTTCCTCAGTTATTTCAGCTTGAGAATTGCCAAGTGTGTTCCTCCCTTTTGGTTTTCTAACTCCAGGTCTTTGCACATTTCATTATAGTAATTGGCTTTGTCTGCTCAAGCTGCTCTTTAAAGATCTTCTGTTCAGCTCTTTTATCTTGTCATTTGTTCCATTTGCTTTAGCCATATTCTCCAGTCAAGGGCAAGTTTTAGAGTCTCTTCTGACAACCATTTTTGCCTTCTCTTCTTTTCTTGTCTTTTTAATGACCTCTTGCTTTGTTCATGGATGATGTTATTGATGTCACCCAGCAATTCTTCTGGTTGTAAGTCATTGGTGTTCAATGAATCAAATCTATTAGTTAGATGGTCTCTAAATTCAGGAGGGATATATTCAAGGTCATATTTTGGCTCTCATTGACTTGTTTTAATTGTTTTGAACTTGCATATAAGCAGTTGATGGTCTGCTCCACCATCAGTTCTTGGCCTGTTTTTTGCTGATAATATTGAGCTTTTCCATCTCTTCTTGCCACAGATCTAGTCAGTCTGATTCCTTTGTACACCATCTAGTGAAGTCCACGTGTAAAACCACCATTTGTGTTGTTGAAAAAAGGTATTTGCAATGAATAAGGCATTGGTCTTGCAAAATTCTATCATGCCTTCTGCAGCATTATTTCTATCACCAAGGTCAAATTTTGCAACTACCAGTGATTCTTCTGTTTCCAACTTTTGCATTCCAGGCACCAGTGATAATTAACACATCTTGATTGCATGTTAGGTCAATTTCAGACTGCAGACATTGATAAAAATCTTCAGTTTCCTCATCCTTGGCTTTGGTGGTTGGTGCATAAATTTGAATAATAGTCATATTAACTGGTCTTCCTTGAAGGCATGTGGATATTATCCTATCACTGACAGCATTGTATTTCAGGATAGATCTTGAAACATCCTTTGTGATAATGAATGTGACACCATTCCTCTTCAAATTGTCATTCCTGGAATAGTAGATCATATGGTTGTCTGATTCAAAATGACCAAAACCAATCCATTTCAGCTCACTAATGCCTAGGATATCAATCTTTATGCATTCCATTTCATTTTTGACAACATTCAATTTTCCTATTTCATACTTCTTACATTCCATGTTCCAATTTTTAATAGATATTTGTAGCTATTTCTCCTCAATATGAGTTGTGCCATATCAGCAAATGGAGGTCTCGAAGCTTAATTTATCAGTAAGGTTGGTCATACTCTGATGATGCAGCTCTTTCCCAGTCGTATTTTGAGAGCCTTCTGACCTAAGGGGCTTGTCCTCCTGCACTGTATCAGATAATGTTCCCAGGTTATTCATAAAGTTGCTCAGTAATGTAACAGACAGTGTTTCTCTGCTATTCATTAGGTTTTCCATGGACAATTCTTTGAGAAGTGGATGGCCTCTTCCTTCTTCCAAGTCTGTCTCAGTCTGTAAGCTGCCTTGAAACATGTGCACCATGTGTAACCCTGCTGGCATTTGAAACACTGGTGGTATAGCCTCAAGCCTGACAGCAACATGCAAGCCACCACAGTATGACAAACTGACAGACAACTTTGTCTTTCTTAGCTTTTGAAACCTCTCCACCCTCCCTTTACTTGGATCCCTGCCACTGCTCCTGGGTCAGTCTGGTCACCCAGCTTTACTTTCCCCCATTTTCCTCCCTCTTAATTAATAATATGATAATTATAATGATATTGTCCAATAATTTCCACATTCTGTGGGATCACCTTTCTTTGGAATGGGCACAAATATGGATCTCTTCCAGTCAGTTGGCCAGGTAGCTGTATTCCATATCTCTTGGCATGGACAAATGAATGCCTCCAGTGCAACATCCCTTTGTTGAAACATCTCAGTGGATATTCCATCAATTCCTGGAACCTTGTTTTTCACCAATTCCTTTAATGCAACTTCTATTTCTTCCTTCAATACCATTGGTTCTTGATCATATACCACCTACTGAAATGGATCATTATCTGCCAATTATTTTTGGTTGCAATATTGAAAGATGTCATGGTCAATATGCTGAATGATACAGGAAACATCAAGAGAAGAGGGCCAGTATACACAGAGTCACTATACCAAAAAGAATTGGTAGGTAATCATCCCTTTCAGGAGGTGGCATATGACCAAGAACCATTAGTCCTGAAGGAAGAAGTCAAAGCTGCACTGAAAGATTTGGTGAAGAATAAGGCTCTTGGAATTGATGGAATATCCATTGAGATGTTTCAAAAAATGGATGGCCCACAGGAGGCACCCACTCTGCTATGCCAAGAGATTTGTAAGACAGGTATCTGGCCAACTGATTGGAAAAGATCCATATTTGTACCCATTAAAAGAAAGGTGACATCACAAAATGTAGAAAGTATCAAACAATATCATTAATATCTCATGCAAGTAAAATATTACTGAAGATAATTCAAAAACAATTACAGCAGTATATTGACAGAGAACTTCAAGAAATGCAAGCTAGATTCAGAAGGGAACATGGAGTGGGGGCTATCATAGCTAATGTTAGATTGATCTTGGCTCAAAGCAAAGAATACTAGAAAGATGTTTATTTGTGTTTTATTGACTATGCAAAGGCATTTGATTGTGCAGATCATAACAAATTTTGGATAGCAGTGGGAAGAATGGGAATTCTAGATCACTTAACTGTACACATGAGGAATTTGTACATAGACAAGGAGGCTATTGTTTGAACAGAGCAAGGGAATACTATATGGTTTAAAATCAGGAAAGGAGTGCATCAGGGTTGTATCCTTTCATCACACTTATTCAATCTGTATTCTGAGCAAATAATCCAAAAAATGGACTATATTAAGAAGAACATGGCATCAGAATTGGAGGAAGGCTCATTAACAACTTGAGATATGCAGACAACACAACTTTGCTAGCTAAAAGTGAGGGTAACTTGAAGCACTTACTGATGAATGTTAAAGATTAGTCTGCAGTATGAATTACACCTCAATATAAAGAAAACAAAAATCCTCACAACTGGGCCAATAAGCAGCATCATAATAGATGGAGAAAAGATTGAAGTTGTCAAAGACTTCATAATACTTGGTTCTACAATCAATTCCAATGGAAGGAGCAGTCAAGACATCAAAAGATATATTGCATTGGGAAAATCTGTTGCAAAAGAACTTTTTCAGGTGCTGAAGAGCAAAGACATCTCCTTGAAGACTAAGATATGTCTAACCCAAGTCATGGTATTTTCAATCACCTCATATGCATGTGAAAGCTGGACAATGAATAAGGACAACTAAAGAAGAGTTGAAAGTTTTGAGTGTGGTATTGGCTAAGAATGCTAAAAGTACCATGGACTGCTAAAAGAACTAATGAGTCTGTCCTATAAGAAGTGTAACCAGAATGGTCCTTGGAAGCAAGAATGGCCAGACTTCATCTCATCTACTTTGGTCATGTTGTCAGAAGGGACCATTCTCTGGAGAAGGATGTCATGCTTGGTAAAGTGGAGGATCAACAAAGGAGGGGAAGGCCCTCAACAAGATGAATTGACACTGGCTGCAGAGATGGGCTCAGATATACTAGGGATCATGAGGCTGACACAAGACCTGGCAGTGTTTCATTCTGTTCTGCATAAGATTGCTTTGAGTCATAGATGACTCGACAGCACATACCAACAACAACAATCTTCTTCCATGATGTGATCAACAAGTGATCCATAAATCAGTTGAAAGAGGAGTTTTCTTGGAGGATTTATCCTGCTTCTGGTATTTGAATGGGTGTGCTTGAAAAGTTCTTTCTCTGTTTCTCTCAATCTCTTTCTCTTGACTCAGCTTCTTCTTTCTTGCCTCTTTATTTTCAGTTCATGAGATGTAAGCCTGCAGAAATCTCCAGCTTGCTGCCTTACTTGCAGTTTTGAATTTGTCAGCCCTTGCTATCCTGTGAGACAGCAGATGTCCAGCCTGTAGCCTGACCTACGGACTTCCGTATTTATATATATATATATATATATATATATATATTTATATATATATATATA
>NW_006921606.1:15400312-15404124 GCF_000298275.1 Orycteropus afer afer
TAAAATTTCAACTGACCCCAGAAGAAATACAAAACTTGAATAGCTCTGTAACTTAAAAAAAAAATCAAATGCTAAATTAAGACTTTTCCACAAAGAAAACTCCAGACTCAGAAAGCTGTGTTGGTGGGAAAAACAAAACAAAACCAAACAAAAAAATCACTGCATAGAGACCCCTCCTTGGGGTTCCAAGGCAGTATCACTATAGAAGTAGATTGCCCAATCATCCTTCCAAGGAATGGCTGGTGGGTTTGAACTGCCAGCCTTCTGGTTAACAGTCAAATGCTTTAGGCACTACACCACCAGAGCTCTATCAAAATAATAGGGAAAAAATAATGCTAATCTTGAAAGATGTATTGATTATTGGTGATTGGAATGCAAAAGTTCCAAAAAAAGAAGAATCATTTGTGGTTGGAAAATATGACCTTGATGATAGAAGTCACTCTGGAGATTACATGACAGAATTTTGTAAGATCAATGACTTATTCATCGTAAGTACCTTTTTTTCCAACAACATAACTGGCAGCTATACACATGGAACTCACCAGATGGAAGTAATAGGAATCAGATCATCGTCTGTGGAAAGAGGAGATGGAGAAGCTCAATATCTTCAGACAAAGCAAAATTGTGAGCTGACTATGGAACAGACTATCAATTGTTCATATGTAAGTTTGAGTTGAAGCTGAAGAAAACTAAACATGAGAGCAAAAAAATATGGCCTTGATTATATACCACTTGAATTTAGAGAACATATGAAGCATAGATTTGACTCATTCAACACCAATGACTAAAAACCAGACATTGTGGTTTTATACATGAAGAACATTATACATGAAGAAAGCAAACTGTCTTTAAAAAGGCAAGAAAGAAAAAAAGACAAAAATGGATGTCAGAAGAGATTGACATTTACTCTTGAATGAAGAATAACTGAGTCAAATGGAAGAAGTAACAACATAAAAGGCCTGACCAGAAAATTTCAAGAGGTAGCTGGGGAAGATAATGTAAAATATTATAATGATATGTGCAAAGACCTGGAGTTTGAAAACCAAAAGTGAAGAACGTGCTCAGCATTTCTCAAGCTGAGAGAACTGAAAAAAATTCAAGCCTCAAGTTGCAATAGTGAAGGATTCTATGGGCAAAATATTGAATGATGCAGGAAACATCATATGAAGATCAAAGGAATACACAGAGTTACTGTACAAGAAATGTTCAACTATTTCAGGAGGTAGTATATGATCAAGAACCAATGGTATTGAAAGAAAAAGTCCAAGATGCTCTTAAGAAGCTGGCAAAGAAACAAAGATCCATGAATCGATGGAATACCAATTGAGATGTTTCAATGAACAGATGTAGTAGTGTTGGAGGCACTCATTCCTTTATGCCAAGAAATTTAGAAGACAGTTATTTGGCCAACTGACTTGAAGAGATCCATATTTCTGCTCATTCCAAAGAATGGTGATCCAACAAAATGTTGGAATTATCAAACAATACCATTAATATCAGGAGTTCTCATGGTGTAGTACCTAAGCCATTTATGTGCTAACCAGAAGGCTGATGGTTAAAACCCACCAGCCACTCCTCAGGTGGAAGATTGGGCAATTTACTTCCATAGTGATACCACCTCGGAAACCCAAGGAGGGGTCACTATGAATCAGATCTGACTTGACTTAAGTGGTTTGATTTTTGGATCACCAATATCACATGCAAGTAAAATTTTGCTGAAGATAACTCAAAATAGGTTGCAGCAGAATATTGACAGGGAACTTCCAGAAATGCAAGTGGTATTCAGAAAGAGGACATGGAATGAGCAATATCATTGTTGATGTCAAATGGATCTTGGCTGAAAGCAAAGAATTTCAGAAAGATGTTTACTTGTGCTTTATTGGTTATGCAAAGGCATTTGATTGTGTGGATCATAACAAATTATGGATAACATTGCAAAGAACATGAATTCCAGAACACTTAATTGTGTTTATGGGAAATCTGTACATAGGCCATCATTTGAACAGAACAAGAAGATACTGCATGGTTTAAAATCAGGAAGGATGTGTGTCAGAGTTCTATTTTATCACCATACTTATTCAATCTGTATGCTGAATGAGTAATCTGAGAAGCTGGGCTATATGCAGAAGAATATGGCATCAGGATTGAAGGGAGATGCATTAACAACATGTGATATCCAGATTATACAAATCTTGCTTGCAGAAAGTGAAGATGACTTGAAGCACTTGCTGATGAAGACAATGGATTCAGTACGGATTACAACTCAACATAAGGAAAACAGAAATCCTTACAACTGGACCAATAAGCAATACCACCATAAATGGAGAAAAGGTTGAAGTTATCATTATTTCATTTTACTTGGATCCACAATCAACACCTGTGGAAGCAGCAGTCAAGATATTAGATGTCATATTGCATTGGGGAAATCTGCTGCAAAAGACCTTTTTTTAAAGTGTTGAGGTACAAAGGCATCACTTTGAAGATTATGGTGCCCCTAACACCCTGTGATATTTTCAACAGTCTCATACAATGTGAAAGCTGAACAATGAATAAGGAAGACCAAAGAGTTGGTGCCTTTGAAGTGTAGTGTTTGGGAAGAATACTGAAAATATCATGGACTGCAAGAAGAAAGAATACATCTTTCCTGGAAGAACTGCAAATAGAATACTTCTTGGAAGTGAGAATGGCCAGACTTCATCTCACATACTTTGGTAATGTTTTCAGAAGGAACTAACTAGTCCCTGGAGAAGGATATCACACTTGTTAAAGTAGAGCATCAGGGAAAAAGGGGAAGACTTTCAAAAAAAAGTTCTTGACACAGTGGCTACAATGATGGGCTCAGTATAGCAAGGATTGTGAGGATGATGCACAACTGGCCAGTGTTTTGTTCTCTTGTACATATGAATCAGAGCTGACTCGGTGGCACCTAAAAACAACAACAGCAATCCTACAAAATCTCTTTGAGAAAACAGGAAGTCATTTTATGAAGGTAGTAGATACCCTCATATCAAGTATACCAGTAACACCAAAAGCAAACAAAAACCTTGCTCTTGAATATATACACAAAAATGCTTACCAAAATTTTAGCAAAATAAATCTGATAAGATATAAAAGACTAATGTATCATAACCAGGTAGAACTTATGCCAGGAAATCTATGTGATTTTGACATTGGAAAATCAAGCAATGTAACCCACCAAACTAGTAGATATATATATATATATATTTATTTATTTATTGTGATTCGGGTGAAAATTTACAGAGCAAATTCAGTTTCCATACAGCAGTTCACATACACTTTGTCTCATGACATTGAGTACAATTTAACACAATACAACAGCTCCCCTTCCACTTCCTCCCAATAGATACCTCTTCCCTGTGTCCATCTCTTCACTCACTCCTGTCCCCTGAGCTGTCTCCTTGTACATAAGCAGCCCTTCTTTCTTCCATGATTGTTTTTGCCAAGGAGTTTATCTACCTCAGTAAATGTTCAACTCATATGCCTGTGTTTTGTTTGGCTGGAAGCCACAGGTGCGGGTTCAATTCCAGATGTGAAGGGCAGGTAGGGGCCATAGTCTCAGTGGTTCCACGATGCTCTATCAGACCAGCAAACCAGGTCCCCCTTTTTTTTTCCAAATGATTTTGAGTTTTGTTCCACACTGTTCTCCTTCTCTATCCAGGATCTCCTACATAGATCCCCCTCTGAGTGGATGACAGTGGTAGCCGGGCACATCTAGTTCTTCTGGTCTCATAGTCATATAGGCTGCAGATCAGATGGTGTACCAGTCACTAGGACTAATTGTTTCCATGAAT
>NW_006921606.1:15404945-15407182 GCF_000298275.1 Orycteropus afer afer
TGTGCATATGTCTGTTCTTGTCATGACTCTAACTTCTTTAGGATAGATACCTAGTAATGAAATGGCTGGATCAAATGGTATTTCTAATTTGAACTTTTTAAGAAATCACCATACTCTTTTCCACAGTGGTTGTACCATTTTGTAGTCCTACCAGCAGTGTATGAGAGTCTAGTCTCTCCAAATCTCCACCAGCATTTGTTATTTTCTGTCTTGTTGCACTTTGCTACTAGTTCTGGAACAAAATGGTATTTCATTGTTGTTTGGATTTGCATCTCTCTAATAGCTAATGATCGTGAGCATTTCTTCATATATTTGTAGGCCGCCTGAATGTCCTCCTTGATTAAGTGTTTATTCATGTCTTCTGCCCATTTTTTAATTGGATTATTTGTCTTTTTGTTCTTGAGATTTTGGAGTTTTCCATAAATTCTAGAGATAAGTCCCTTGTCAGATACATCATTGCCAAATATTTTTTCCCAATATGTAAGTTCTTTTTTGACTCTTTTGGAGAAGTCTTTGGAAGCACATAAAAATTTAATTTTCAGAAGGTCCCATTTATCTAGTTTCTCTTCTGCTGTTTGTGCATTTTGGGTTATGCTTGATAGTCTATTTATACCATATATTGTTGTTGTTGTTGTTGTTATGTGCTGTCTATTCTGACCTGACTCATAGCAACCCCTCCTTGGGTTTCTGAGGCAGTATCATTACAGAAGTAGATCGCCCAATCTTCCTTCCACGGAGTGGCTGGTGGATTTGAACCACCAACCTTCTGGTTAGCAGTCAAGTGCCTTAGGCACTATGCCCTAAATTTGCCCCTAGTTTTTCCTTGAGCAACTCTATAGCTTTAGGTTTCACATTGAAGTCTTTGATCCACCTGGAGTTCATTTTTGTGTATGGTGTGAGGTACAGGTCTTGTTTCATTTTTTCTGCAAATGGATACACAGTTTTGCCAGCACCATTTATTCAACAAACATTCTCTTCCCCATTTAATGTATTTTGGCCCATTGTCAAAGATTAGCTGATGGCCTCATGGCTTCTGGCAGTCACACCCAAGGCTGGTGGTTCAAACCCACCATCTGCTCCCCACCAGGTAGCCAGGACATCCCTTTGGGAGCTCTGATAGCATAGTGCCTAAGGCACTTGACTGCTAACCAGAAGGCTGGTGGTTCAAACCCACCAGCCACTCCTTGGAAGGAAGATGGGGCAATCTACTTTCATAGTGATATTGCCTCTGAAACCCACAGAAGGTTCGCTATGAGTCAGGTCAGACTCAATGGCACATAACAACAACAGCATAGGTCAATGGATCTATTTCTGGGTTCTCAATTCTATTCCATTGTTCTATATGTCTGTCATTACACCAATACCAGGCAGTTTTGACTACTGTTGCTGTACAGTACGTTATGAGATCTGGCAGTGTGGGACCTCCTACTTTGTTCTTTTTCAATAGTGCTTTGTTTATTCAAGATCTCTTTACTTTCCATATAAAGTTAGTGATTAGTTTTTCCATATCCTTAAAAAATGTTGATGGAATTTGGATTTGGATTGCATTGAATGTATAAATTGCTTTGGGTTGAATTGACATTTTCACCATGTTCAATCTTCCTATCCATGATTATGGGATGTTCTTCCATTTATGTAGGTCTCTTATGGTTTCTTGAAGTAGGTTTTTATAGTTTTCTTTGTATAGGTTTTTATATCCCTGGTATTTTTATTCCCAAGTATTTTACTTTTTTGGTAGCTATTGTAAATGGTATTGATTTCCTTAATTCTTTTTCAACAATCCCTTTGCTGGTATAGAGGAATCCAACTGATTTTTGGATGTTGATCTTTTATCCTGCCACCTTGCTAAATCTCTCAATTAGTTCCAGTAGATTTTTGACTGAGTCTCGGGTTTTCTAGGTATAAGATCATATCATCAGCAAATAGGTATAGTTTGACTTCTTTCTTACCAATTAGGATGTCTTTGATTTCCCTTTCTTGCCTTATGGCCCTGGCTAAGACTTCCAGTACAATGTTGAATAGAAATGGTGATAGAGGGCATCCTTGTATGGTTCTGGTTTGCAAGATGCATGGTTTCAATCTCTCTCCATTGAGTATAATGTAGGCTGTTGGTGTTGCATAGATGCCTTTTATTATGCTGAAGAATGTCCCTTCTATTCCTATTTTGCTGGGAGTTTTGATCAGGAATGGGTGTTGGATTTTATCAAATGCCTTTTCTGCATCAATTGATATGATCA
>NW_006921606.1:15407513-15421209 GCF_000298275.1 Orycteropus afer afer
TTCAACTTTTCCACATCAGTCTGTGTTAGTTTAGGTAAGTGGTGTGTTTCTGGAAATCTGTCCATTTCTTCCAGATTTTCAAATTTGTTGGAGTAAAATTCTTCATACTATCCTGATATTATCATTTCCATTTCAGTTGCTTCTGTTGTGATGTCATTGATTTTGTTTCTTATTCGTGTTACTTGTATTCGCTCCCTCTTTTCCTTTGTTAAATTTGCCAGTGGTTTGTCAATTTTATTGATCTTTTCAAAAGACCAACTTCTGGTCTTGTTGATTTTTTCTATTGCCCTGCTATTTTCTGTTTTACTGATTTCTGCTCCAATCTACTATTTCCTTTCTTCTGGTGACTGTAGGCTTTTCTTGCTGTTCTTTTTCTAATTGTTGGACATGTTGGTTTAAAGTATTAATTTTGGCTGCTTCTTCTTTTTTGATGTGTGCATTTATCTCTATAAATCAGCTTGTGATCACTGCTTTTGCTGTGTCCCAACGATTTTGGTATGCTGTGTTTTCATTCTCTTTTGATTCAAGGAATGTTTGACTTTCAATTTTTATTTCTTCTCTTACCCAGTCTTTCAAGGAGGGAATTGTTCAGTTTCCATGTGTTTACTCTTTTTCCATTGATCTTTCTGTTGTTGATTTCTAATGTGATAGCATTGTGATCTGAGAAGATGGTTTGCAGTATTTCAATTTTTAAAAATTTATTAAGGCCTGCTTTATGGCCTAACATATGGTCTATCATGAAAAATGTTCTATGTGCACTGGAAAAGAATGTATATTGTGCTGCTGTTGGGTGAAGTGCTCTGTAGATGTCTATAAGGTCAAGTTGGTGGATTGTATTGTTTAGCTCTTCTGCATCTTTGTTGAGTTTCTTTCCAGTTGTTCTATCTTTCATTGAAAGTGATATATTAAAGTCTCCCACTGCGACTGTGGAGTCATCTATTTGGCTTTTCAACTCTAATAAAGTCTGATTTATGTATTTTGGGGCTCTTTCATTGGGTCCATAGATATTTATTATTGTTATATCTTTGTGTTCAATTGGTCCTTTAATCATTATATAATGTCCTTCCTTGTCTCATATGGTGGTTTCTGTCTTGAAGTTAATTTGATCAGAAATTAATATTGCCATTCCTGCTCTTTTATGGTTGCCATTTGCTTGATATATCTTTTTGCCACCTTTGATTTTTTGTCTATTTTTGCCTTTGTCTCTAAGGTGTGTCTCTTCTAGAGAGCACATTGAATGGATTTTGTTTTCTTATCCAATCTGCAACTCTCCACCTCTTGAGTGGTACATTTAATCCACTAACATTCAGTGTAATTATTGACAAGTATTAATTGTTTGCTGTCATTTTTTTATGTGTTTTTTTTCATGGTGTCTCTGGTTTCTTTGTTCTATATTATTTCTTGTGCTGAGTTCATTATGTTTATGAATTGTGTTATCATATCTTTGTTGCTGTTCTTTTAGTATTTGCTGAATATTTGTGCTTGTCCTCTTTTTTATTGTGATGTGAAGTTTTATCATTTGTCTTTGAGGTTGCACTCTGATTTATAATTTTGTCCCCAAGATTAGAACAGTCCATTTTATCTTATAACTCTCTTGCTTTCCTCACCATTTAGAAGTTCTGTAACTACACAATATTTCCCCCTTTTTGCTTTGTAGTTGTCCTCACTTGTCAATTGATGTCTTTGGTTCTCTGTTTACAATCTTATAAGATTATTTTACTTTGAATATGTCCATAGCTGTGGCTTCTGGGTTATGTTATCTTGTGTATTAATGGTTGGTTGTTATTTGCTATTTTTAGTTCTCTGTTCAAAGGACTCTCTTTAGTATGTCTTGTAAGTTTGGTCTGGATTCAACAAATTCCCTTAGCTTCTCCTTATTTGGAAATCTCCTAATTTCACCAACATATTTGAGAGATAATTTTGCCGGGTATATAATTCTTGGTTGAAAATTTTTCTCTTTCAGGGTTTTATATATACCATCCAATTGTTTTCTCACTTGCATGGTTTCTGCTGAGAAATCACAGCTTATTCTTACTGGTTGTCTTTGGAAGTAACTTTTTGTTTCTCCTGTGCTGCTTTCAGGATCCTTTCTTTTTCTTTGGTTTTGATGAGCCTGATGATGATGTGTCTTGGTCATTTTCTTTTGGGGTCTGTCCTGTTTGTGGTTCTTTGGACTTTCTGAATGGATATATTCTCATCTTTCATCATATCATGGAAGTTCTCCCCAAAAAAATCTTGGACAATTTTCTCAGTGGTTTTATCTTTCTCTTCCTGTTATGGAATTCCAATGGCACATAGGTTATTTCTTTTGATAGTATCCCACATGAACCTCAGGCTTTCTTCATTTAGTTTTGATCTTTTTTCTGATTCATCCCTTTCCAAAGAAGTATTCAGGTATTTGTCTTCAATTTCATTAATTCTGTCTTCCATTGCATCAATTCTACTCCTTTGCCTTTTCATTGTGTCATCTATTTCTGACAATTGAGTATTAATCTTCTGGATTTCTACCTGCAGATTTAGAATCATTTTTAATTTTTAATTTATTTTGTCATTTTGGTCTTGTACTTTTTCCAAAATTCTTCTAGGGTTTGGTCTGTGTTTTCTTTGGTCTGTCTCTCAATCCTTTGAAGATATCTAAATATAATTCTTTTGAATTCCTTATCAGAGAGTTCCAATTCTGCTTCTTCCTTAGAGATGTGTTCTGGGTCTCTATCCTGCTCCCTTGTTTCTACCCCTTTGTCTTGCTCCTTTGCATGTACTGTGATGGTCTGTTTGAGACAACATGGTGTTTTTGTATTTAGATCTCTGTTAACTGTTTGTGAAGAGCAGGCAAGGGTGAGTCAGTCTCTTCTTGGTAGTTGTTTATCATTACCCCTTGGTGAAGAAGGGGTAGTGGCTCTCACTCAGTAAGTGAAGTTACAGGAGGTGTGGGTGTAGTTGTGTCTTATGGAGATTGTTGCTGTCTTCTACTTAGACAAAAATAATAATTGAATAACCATCAAAAAAGTAAAAGCACATGGACAAAAAATACACCATGTAATCACACAGGAACAGTAACCAAAAAAAAAGGGGGGGGGGGTGGAGAAGAACAAGAAAAGAAAAAAGGATAAAAAACCTGCAATGTCTGGGGAGAGGGCAATAATAGAAAAAACATAGAGAAGGAGAATAAGGAAGAAAAAAATGGGAAAAATTCAAAAAGAAAAGCACAGATCAGAGTTGTCCATAAGAAAGAAAGGAAAAAAAAAAATTGCAACCAGGAACAGGGAAAAGAAATAAAGCTGAAAACTAGAACCTGGAAGGGGAGGAATAAATAATAATTGTAATAATGGCAAAAATAATAATAATAGTAGTAGTTTTAAAACAGACAAACTAAAAAACAGAAAAAATAAAATAAAAATGGAGCTGGGTGGGGCAGAGCATCCAGGCTCAGACTGGGATGGAACTCCTGCCAGCTCAGAAAATGGGTGGGAATGAGGGATGGCTGCACCTCTGTTCACCAAAAAGGTATGGGGTATAAAGGTAATAACCTTTCCAGAACATCACACCTTTCCAGTCAGTCCTCTGCATCTGTGTCTGAAAGTCCTTGGGGTTCCTGGCAAATGGAGCCTGTTCTTAAGTCTCTGGAATCTGGGAGAATGCTGTCACTTTAAATATCCAAAATGGTCAAACCATTTGTAAGCATTCAAAATGGCTGCACCCTCTGAACAGGCAAAAGTCCACAGCTCAACCCACCTTCCTCTTTGCTGCTTCTCCTTTTATTCCCCAGCCACCAGAGCAGTCCTTCATGCATTCCCTGGCTAGCAGGGCCAATTTTTAAGTTAATTCTTAGGTTCTACCACCACTTGGCAATATCTAAGCTGTCTGTGCCATCAGGATCACTGCCAACTGTAGCTACGTATGTCTCCTTTTTAAGTGTTTTCATACAAATTCTTCTGCTAGTTGGGGTTTAGTCCACTTCTATATCCTTCCCTTCAAGGCTCAGAGGTCCAGGATTATATTCTGTAGCTATGTTAATTTGTTCTCCTTTTCTTTGTTGAAGAGAGCCTGTGCAGTCTTTCTGCCTATTCTGCCATCTTACTGGAACTCGCCAAACTAGTAGATTAAAGAAAAATTGGGCAATCTACTTCCATAGTGATACTGTCTCGGAAACCTAAGAAGGGGTCACTATGTGTCAGATCTGACTCGATGGCAATGAGTTTGGTTTTTTTTTTTTTTTTTGGTTTATTTGAATATGATGTAATAGTTTTCAGAGGATATCTTGAAGATTCTAGGAAAACAAACTACTAAAAATAAAACTGCATTTAGTAAAGTTTTAGGAAAATAAAAGAAAAGCAGTTTAATTGCATTTCTCTAAACTGTACAATTAGATATTTAAATTTAAAAAATACCTCCACTTACAATGTTGTTGTTGTATGTCGTTGAGTCGGACCCAACTCACAGCAACTCCTCCTTGGGTTGCCAAGGCAATATCACTATGGAAGTAGATTGCCCAACCTTCCTTCCGAGGAGTGGCTGGTGGGTTTGAACCGCCAGCTTTCTGGTTAGCAGTCAAGTGCCTTAGGCACTATGCTACCAGAGCTCCTGGCATTGAAAAATAAAATAGGAACAACTTAAGAAGTGATATATGAGGTGTATATTGAAAACTATGAAACCCAGCAAAGGGAAATTAAAGAAGACCTAAAATAATGAAGAGATATACCAGACTCATGGATTGGAAGACTCAATGTAATTAACATTTTCCCTGATTGGTCTATAGATGCATTGTAGTCTCATCCAAATCATAGCAAATTTTTATAAAACAAATGAACAAACTGACATTAAAATGTATATGCAAAGGCAAAGGACGTGGAATAGCCAAGAAAATTTTAAAACATTAGAAGAACTTCCACTATTGATTTCAGTAATCAAGATCTACAGGTTAATGAAAAAGGAAAAGAATCAGAAATAGACCCACACAAGTATGGTAAATTGATTTACACAAATATGCCAAGCAAATCCAATGAGGGAAAAGGTAGTTTTTTCATGAAGTAGTGATTGATGTAACAATGAATATATGTATGGGAAAAATATAAATGCCTGTCTCTACTTAACATCCATAAATAAAAGTGAACAAAAAAGAATCTTTGAAAATAATGTACATGATATAACAACTAATTATATAGCAGAAAACTATCTTTATGTTATTTGTTTAGTCCCAGATTACTTAAACAATACACAATAAGCTAAACCCCCAAAATATAAAAAAAAAGTAATAATATAAAATAAATTTCATCAAAATTAAAACCTTTTGCTCTTCAAGAAACACAGTTAAAACAAAAAAACTATGCATGAGATGTCTATATTTGCAAAGAACTCTTACAACTAAATAAGAAGATCATTAACCTAATTAAATGGGCAAATAATTTTCATAAATACTTCACAAAAGAAGCTTTATGGATAACAAAAAAAAATACAAAAAGACACTTAACATCACTTGTTATCAGGCTGATAAAAATTAAAGCCACACTATCTAGAATGGCTATAATTCTAAATACTGTCAATTTCGTGTGTTGGTAAAGGTGGAAAAACTGGAACTCTCATATGCTGCTGATGGGTTAGTAAAATGATACAATCAGTTTTCACAGGAAAACTCCATGGTACTGTCTTATAAAGTTAAATTTAGAGTTATCATATAACCTCACAATCTGACTTCTAAGTATTTACCTAAAGGAAATGATAGCATAATTCCATAGAAAGACTTTTCTGTTCTTAGCACGTTTTTCTGAAGGATCCATGAGCCTTTAGATTCAACTTATTGAGAACGTTTCAGCGTCCCACGGGCATGGAACTCTGCAGCTGAGGCAAAGCCTGTCTCTGAAAGAACATCACTGTCTTCTTCCTGCTACAGCAGTGTCTCATGATCTGCTTGCTATCCATGCCTGGGTATCTAGTCAGCCACCTGAACAAGAACAGCTGGCAGATACTTAAGTTTTTTAGTATGTTCATAGCAATATTTTTCATAACAGCCGAAAACTGGGGAAAAACACTTATCAGCTGATAAATAAACAAATCATGGTATAGCCATATTTCTGTAATAAAAAGTAATTAAATATTAATATACATAATAAAATGAATGAATCTTGAAAATATTATGCTTAATGAAAGTAGTCAAATCAAAATGACAAAATAATGTCTAACAACTCCATTTGTATAAAATTCTAGAAAAGACAGAACTTTCATGACAGAAAGTATATCAGTATTTTGCCTATGAGTGGAAGTCAAGGGAGAAAATCAGCTGCAAACTGGCATAAGAAAACGCTAGAGTGATGAAAATGTTCTATATCTTGATTATTTTTGTGGTCCCGTGATAGTAGATAAATTACCAAAATTCATCAATTTTATATTAAATAGTGCAAATTTCAATGCATATAAATTATACCTTAATAATGCTGAAAAATAATAAATTCTGAAAACTATTAAAAAATAATAATAATTACAGCTCTTCGCATCTGCCAGCTGTTCTTGTTCATGTGGCAGACAAGACACCCAGGCTTTGGATAGCAGACCATGAGACACTGCTGTAACAGGAAGAAGACAGTGATGTTCTTTCAGAGACAGGCTTTGCCTCAGCTGCAGAGTTCCATGCCCATTGGGCACTAAAATGCTCTCAATAATTTGAATCTGAAGGCCCATGGATCCTTCATAACTGCTTGGAAAGGCTTTGCTTCTGAACTGTTTTGACATCTCATTTTTTGGAATTCTATGTGTCCAGATTGTTTCCAAGATTCCTTTCTACCCTGAAACTACAATAGAATTGAGGAAACAAACAAAAACTGCTAATAAATCTGACCTTTTCTTACAGGTAAGTGTAATTCACCAAATACACTTATTTCCCCCTTGTATTTTTATCTGAGAATTCCCCCCTCTATCATTTCCACAGAGAGCTCTTAGTTAACTATTGCTGAAATTGGAATCTCCAAAGCAATTCTGACTGAAAGAGCAACATTTCAATTAAACGAATAATCAAATTCAAAATGTTATTTGAATAATTTGAGTTCTTAAATTAAGCACACAGATTTTTTTTTCTTTTCACAACTAGGCTATAAATTACATTTTCCACTACATTGGCAGTAAACGGGTAATTAATATTTCAACTTTTGCTTCTCAATGTTGATTTAAAAAATAAAATTAAATAAGCACAGAACATAAATCAGCACAGCTATCCCAGATTAGATGTGATTGCCCATCTCCTGTTTATCCTACTTTCTCTGGAGTGGGTGCTTCCGTTTTGGAATGCAGCCTGAACTCAAAGAGAGCACATTACACACAAGGAAAGCGTTCATATCATTGTGGAAGCAGCATTTGAAAATTTAGGAACATAAAATCTATTAAATAATCAGTAGATATTTTTCTACGCAAACTGTATAAATAATTTTTATATAAATAGGGCACCTTGTATATTATTTCTATTGCATCATGTTGTCAGGTACCATTTAGTCAGTTCTGACTCAGTGCTACTGCATGTACAGAACAAAATACTGCTTGTTCCTGTGTTATTCTCACAGTCGTTACTATCTTCCAGACCCATTGTTATACCCACTGTGCCAATCTATCTCCTTGAGGATCTTCCTTTTTTTTGCTGGCCCTCTACTCTAAAAAGTATTATGTCGTTCTCCAATGACTGGTTCCTCCTGATTGCATGTCCTAAGTAAGTGAGATGAAATTTCTCCATCCTCACTTCTAAGGAGCATTCTGGCAGTATTTCTTCCAAGGCAGATATGTTCTTTCTTCTGGCAGTCCATGGTACATTCAATATTCTTTAACAACACCATAATTTTAAATTCATCAATTCTTCTTCAGTCTTCCTTATTCATTGTCCAGCTTTCATATCCACACAAGATAATTGAAAATGCCATGGCTTGAGTCAGGCACACCTTAGTCCTCAAAGTGACAACCATTATTAGATGGTAATTTAATGAGAAAATAAAAAGTTACTCATTAGAAGCTCCTAAATGCTCTCTTGGGAGCTCTGGTAGCATAGTGGCTAAGACACTTGCCTGCTAACCAGACGGCTGGCGGTTCAAACCCACCAGCCACTCCTCGGAAGGAAGGTTGGGCAATCCTACTTCCGTAGTGATACTGCCTCGGAAACCCAAGGAGGGGTCGCTATGAGTCGGGGCCGACTCGACGGCACATAACAACAACAACAACAACAAATGCTCTCTTATTATGTTAAAAGGGTCATGATTTTCTTTTTCTTTTAAGTAGTCATAAGAGTCTTATGTGAGTGCCAGACTCTGTTATGAGTGCTTTACAACTATTACGTTTTACAATAACCCTACAACTATGCTTACACTATGAAAAAGAGGGTAGCAATTTGCCCAAAGTTTCAGAACTGGGAAGTGGCAGAGTTGGGATGGACCATGGGCTACCTCTTACTAGAGAGTCTTAAATCTTCATGACAGAACCATGCTGTTTCCTACACTGAGCTGTCACTTTTGCAGCCATATGACCAAACAAGTTTTTCATTTCATGGGTCAATCAGCTACATTGTCTCTCTCCAGCCACACAAGAGTACTATCTGAAAGACTCCATAAGCACGTCTTGTTTCCTACTAAAAAAGCAATACTTGTCAACCAACTAGTGGTTTTCTAATGTTGTTGTTATTGTTGTTGTTGTTAGGTGCTGTCAATTTGGCTCCAACTCATAGTGACTTAATGTACAACAGAACAAAACACTGCCCAGTCCTGTGCCAGCCTCACAATCCTTGCTATACCTGAGCCTATCATTGCAGCCACTCTATCAATCCATCTCATTGAGAGCCTTCCCCTTTTTTGTTGACCCTCCACTTTACTGAGCATGATATAGTTCTCCAGGGAATGGTCCCTTCTGACAACATGACCAAAGTAGTTGAAACGAAGTCTGGTCATCCTCACTTCCAAAGAGCATTCTGGTTGCACTTCCTCCAGGACAGATTTGTTCACTCTTCTGGCAGTCCATGATACTTCAGTAGTCTTCACCAACACCGCAACTCAGAAGCATCAACTCTTCTTCAGTCTTCCTTGTTCATTGTCCAGCTCTCACATGCATATGAGATGATTGAAAATATCATGGCTTGGGTTAGGCACACCTTAGTCTTCAAGGAGATATCTTTGCTCTTCAGCACTTGAAAGAGGTCTTTTGTAGCAGATTTTCCCAGTGCAATATGTCATCTGATGTCTTGACTGCTGCTTCCATTGGTGTTGATTAGGGAACCAAGTTGTATGAAATCTTTAACAACTTTAATCTTTTCTCCATTTATCATGATACTTATTATTCCAGTTGTGAGGATTCCTATTTTCATTATGTTGAGGTGTTTTCTATAGTGAAGACTGTAGTCTTTGAGCTTCATCAGTAAGTACTTCAAGTCCTCTTGTTTTCAGCAAGCAAAGTTTTGTCATCTGCATATCACAGGTTGTTAATGAATCATCATCCAATAATGTGCCATATAGTCCAGCTTCTAAGATTATTTACTCAGCATACAAATTAAGTGTGGTGAAAATATGCAACATTGAGACACGCCTTTCCTAATTTGAAACCACTCAGTGACCCCTTGTTCTGTTTGAACAACTGCTTCTTGTTCTATGGACAGGTTCCTTTTGAGAACAATAAAGTGCTGTGAGATTCCTACTCTTTGCAATATTATTCATAATTTATTCTGATACACACAAGTCAATATCTCTTCATCATCAATAAAATACAGGTAAATATGTTTCTGGTATTCTCTGCATTTAGCCAAGATCTTTCTGACACTCCTTGTTCCACATCTTCTGAATCCAGGTTGAATTTCTGACAGTTCCCCATCAATATACTGCTACAACCATTTTTTAAGCTATCTTCAGCAAAATTTTACTTGCATGTGATATTGATGATATTGTTTGATATTTTTCACATTCTGTTGGATGACCTTTCTTTGGAATGGGCACAAATATGGATCTCTTACAGTAGATAGTCCAGGTAACTGCCTTCTAAATTTCTTGTCATAGACAAGTGAGTGTTACCAGCATTGCACCCGTATATTGATATATCTCAGTTGGCATTCTGTCATTTCCAGGAGCTTTACTTTTCACCAATTTCTTCAGTACAGCTTGGATTGCTTTCTTCATTACCATTGGTTCTCGATAATAAGCTACCTCCTGAAATGGTTGAATGTTGACCAATTCTTTTTGCTACAGTGATTGTGTGTTCCTTCCACCTTCTTCTGGTAGCATAATGCCTAAGGCACTTGATTGCTAACCAGAAGGCTGGTGGTTCAAACCCACCAGCCACTCCTCGGAAGGAAGATGGGACAATCTACTTCCATAGTGATACTGTCTCAGAAATCCAAGGAGTGGTCACTATGAGTCGGGGCCAACTCGATAGCACATAACAACAACAACAACATATCATTCAATATTTTGCCCATAAAGTCCTGCAATATTGCATTTTGAGGACTGCATTCTTCTTCAGTTCTTTCAGCTTGAGAAATGTCAAGTGTGCACTTCCCTTTTTGTTTTCTAACTCCAGGTCTTTTCACATTTCATTATCATACTTTATCTTCTCGAGTTGCCCTTTGAAATCTTCTGTTTAGCTCTTTTACTTCATCATTTCTTCCATTTGCCTATCTACTTTCCATTAAAGAACAACTTTCAGAGGCTCTTCTGACATCCATTTAGGTCATTTCTTTCTTTCCTGTTTTTTTAATTACCTTTTGCTTTCTTCATGTATGTGTCCTTGATGTCATTCCACAACTCTTCTTATTCTCATTCATTATTTTTCACTGTATCTAATCTATTATTGAGATAGTCTCTAAATTCAGATGGGATATATGTATGGTCATACTTTGGCTCTGTGAACTTATTTTAATTTTCTTCAGTTTCAGTTCTAACTTAAATATGAGCAATTAATGGTCTGTTTTTCAGTAGGACACTGTCCTTGCTCCTACTAACCAAAAACCATATACTACAAACCTAAAAATTCATGATTTGAACCTACCCAGAGATGCCACTGAAAAAAGGCCTGGAGATCTATTTTTGTAAAGATTACAGTCAATAAAACTCTATGGAGCTCTATCTACTTTTAAAACATTGGGTCACCATGAATTGCAATGGACTGCATGACAAGAAGTTTATTTTTATTGTTGGGAATGTGTCCCAAATCTTTGGTAAATTATAACTAAGCAGTCAGTGGAGACCCATGGGAAGGAGTTGGAGAATGGTACAGACTCACTGTTGGCTGAGGCATTGCAGAATTCTACTGTCTGGGCAACCCACACAAAGCCATTAAAAATCTGTGAAAAGTTAGTCTGGTTTCTCCTTTCACCTCTCCATGGCTGCCCTCTTCCTTCTGCAGAAACTTGAGGGATGAGAGCAGCTGTGGTCTTTCTTAATCTACTGGCATCTTCACTTTCTGGATGAATTTTATTTAGGTTTCTTTGTGATCTTGGGCCTATGATGGATTTTAAATAAACTACTATTTTTTAAAATCTTATCCAGCATATTTTAGTATTTGAGATGAAAGTAATAGCCTCTTTCAACTTTGTCACCCTGAGCCCAAGTAAGTGTCTGCTATTCACTGTTTAAAGCAATTAACTCTTGCCAAATGTGTCAAAACATTTTTCTAAGTTTGTCACTTACATTTTAAATTTTTCAAGTTATATTGATTTATAAAGTTATAAATCTTTTAAATCTTTTATCTTAGGTTTTATATGATATTTAGAAAGATCTTGCTTAGTTCTGGATTCCTTTTAAAAGCATCCTCTCATGTTTTCTAATAGTATTTTAATTTATTTATTTTTAGAATAAAATCGTCAGTCCATCTGGAGTTTATTTTGGTTGGAAATAAAGTAAGAATACAATTTTATTTGAGTTTTTTTCCCCCAGATGGCTACTATGTTGTCCTAACTCCATTTATGGACAAGGGATATGAACAGAGTTTTTCCATATATGTAATTTTTAAACATATGAAAAGATGTTCAACTGCATTCATAATTTCTTTTAAATAAAACTGCAAATAAAAACATAATACTATTTGACACTGTAAATCTAAACTAAATGCACTTACAATGTTTGACTTATAGTTTTATTTCTAGGAGACTATTTCTCAGATCTTAAGGCATTTGTGGTTCAGTAGAAGAATCTCACCTTCCATGCAATTCAATTCCTGGTCAATGAAGTTCATGTACAGCTACCACCTGTCTGTCAATGGAGGCTTGTGTCTTGCTAGAATGCTGGATCAATTTCAGCAGAATTTCCAGGCCAAGGCAGACTGGAAAGAAAGTCCTAGTGACCTACTTCCAAAACGTAGCCAATGACAGCTCTATAGAACCTGCTGGCTCCTGTACACAGTTGATGATGTGCAGGACCAGGCACATTTTTGTTCTATTCTGCATAGGGTCACCATGAGTTTTGGGTTAACCAACAGTAGCTCCCTACAGCATTTAGATGTACTCACATGTACTCATGAATAAATATATGCCAATGAAAAAGTTAAAAAATAAAGTATTTTATGCATGTAGTATGTGCTATCACATCACTGAAAGAGAAAACTTGTACACACACAATCACACACATACATATACAATTATTTATGCACAAACTATTCTGAAAAGACACCCAAGCACCTAGGCACAGTGGCAGACTTTGAGCAATTTGTTAGGGGAGTGGAGGTAGTCCTTCACATGGCCCAAATGGCTATTATTACTTTCCACCCCCACCTCATCCCCCACCCCCACTGCTCATATATTTGAGCTTTGGAACAAACCATTACATATTCCCCTCTGAAGCCCAATGGTTTGTTTAAATAAGGAGCAGGGCTAAAGAGATACAATTCTGGTCTAACAATTCCTGGCTAGTACTCCATATCTGACCCTATATACAATTAGCCCCCTCTTTACGTGTCCAGGCTGAAAACTTACATTGCATTCATTGCAGTGAAATATACAGTGAATATGCAGTGAAACGATAAATATAAAACTGAATGGAGGAAAACCTCAGGTTTCTTTCTCCATGCTGCAAAGAGAGGAGGTACCCTTAGTTGTTTTCCATTCTACCCATAAGGCTTGTGAGCTAGGGAAAACCATCATGATAGAACTTTTCCTGATATACATTGTCTGTTGTCTATGAATAATTTAAAATGACTTTCACTAGGAGCTCTGGGAGCATAGTGTCTAAGGCATTTGACTGCTAACCAGAAAGCTGGCAGTTCAAATCCACCAGCCACTTCTCAGAAGGAAGATGGAGAAATCTACTTCCATAGTGATACTGCCTCAGAAACCCAAGGAGAGGTTGTTATGAGTTGGGTGCAACTCAATGCCACATAACAACAACACAACACTTGCCAAATCTGTTAATGTGTTTTGTGTGTATGACTTGATGAGGATAAATAGTTATAACACCCATGGAGTGGTTGGTACCACTGGCTGGAATTCTCATCTCAGTACTCTGCTTGGTACTTGGCTTCTATAGACTGCCTTTATGGCAACCTGCATGTACAACAACACATTAAGAACTGAGAGACTTGGTGTGGGATTGAGAGATTCCCCCAAGTAATAATTAAAAAAAAAAAAAAAAGATTTTTGGGGAGGCGGGGCAAGATGGCAGACTAGGCAGAAGGATTGCACAGACCCTCTTCAACAAAGAAAAGGGAAACCAATTAACACAGACACAGAAGATAATCTTGGACCCCTGAGCCTTGAAGG
>NW_006921606.1:15428769-15444367 GCF_000298275.1 Orycteropus afer afer
TTGGTCAATGACATGAGACAAAGTATATGTGAACTGCTGTATGAAAAGTGAATTTATTCTGTAAATCTTCACCCAAATCCTAATAAAAAAAAAAAGGAAAAAAAAAAAGCATTCAAAAAAAAAAAAATGAGGCTTTTTTTTTCCCCCGAATGTGATACCAAGTATATTGCTGGCGTACTATCAAATCAATGCAAGAAACCGAAAGTCCACCTTGACAATTCTGCTGGTAAACTTTTAAATTAAAGCCAAGTCAGATTTTAAACACCAGAACAATGACAGGTTTCAACCTGCAAATAAAGTGTACTTAGCAGTTGCTATCAAGTTGACCCAACTTATAGGAACCTCAACTCATAGTGACCAGAACTCTAAGCAACTCCTGAGGGTGTATAAGAATAAAAATATGCTCCACAGGGTTTACAATGGCTGATTTTTTGGAAGTACATCTTCGGAGGCACAGGTAGGTGGACTCGAACATCCAACTTTTCATTTGGCAGCCGAGCACATTAAACTTTTGCACCTCCCTGGGACGCTCAGGTGTACTAAGTTTTACTCTTTAGCTAAATGCAAAGAGATAGAAATCTAATTTCCAACTTTTCTCTCTCTTATCACCACTATTATTAACACAGATACACACCTACTCATTCTGCCACACACTCATACATATTTTCTAAATCAGTGCTTTTCAAACTATACTTAGTGGAGACCTAAGAATTTTACATAGGTATCACCTGCTTCTCTGAGAAGGGAAAGAGGCAAGGGAAGCCAAGGAGACAACCCTCAACCCTCTGCTCCTCCCGCCCCATTGTTAACCTTCACACCTGCACTGTTGCCTTTTTTATTGATGGGGAAAAGGGAGCATTCTGAATAACTTTTCTTTTTCAGCTAATGAAAAGAGGAAATAAAATCCCACTTTTCTCTGCTATGTCATGTCAAGGAACACGATGTAAGTAATAAAATAATCTTATAAACATACAAAAACCTGAGGAGCTCTGGTAGCATAGTGCCTAAGGCACTTGACTGCTCACCAGAAGGCTGGCGGTTCAAACCCACCAGCCACTCCTCAGAAGGAAGGTTGGGCAATCCTACTTCTGTAGTGATACTGCCTCAGAAACCCAAGGAGGGGTCGCTATGAGTCGGGGCCGACTCGACGGCAAACAACAACAACAACAACAACATAAACCTGGCATTTTAGAGCCAAATGAGTCCTTATAGATAATATAGTCTTATACTCTCATTTAACACAAGAGGAAGACAGCAAAGTCACAGAGATTATGGGGCATGTCAAAGGTCACATTTGATTTACTGGTGGCAAAAGCAGGAATAAGTAGCCAATCTCCAATTTCCCAGGGATATATCCTGTATTTCTCATTGTAAATGATGACCCAAGCTCAACATATTGACATTGACAGGGAATTGAATCAATGTTTTATGTCTGTGGTTATAAGCCATTCAAGTGAACATACCCCCCAATTCCTCTCTTTGGGGAGTATCTTCTTTTCAGCTAATTTTTTTTTTTTTTTTTTTTACCATCTACCAGTCAAATTGTACCCAAGAAAGGCAACTGCTTCAACTAGCTGTCTCCTTTGACAGTTATGTATAAACCCCAATCCAAGTAATGTCAAAGCAGCTCCTTCAAGAGGGAAAATATACCTTAGCATAGGTCTGGAGGTAAGTCTTATGATCATTGTCTCTATCTATGCATTTGCATTATCATTTCATGAGGCAAAACAGAAGGTGGCAAAAGCCTACTGCCATCCTCTAGTTTTTGATGAAACATATTCATCAAAAAAGCATCCAGTCCCCTGAGCTTGCAGCCATATGCTACAGGAAAATGTCACCAGTTAAAGATGTATTCATTTGCTGTTTTGAAAACTCTGTTTGATATTCATGCATTCCAAGTGTTTTGACCTAGATTTCTGTAGAGGCATTAGATCCAGTCCTGTGCAGGCAACTGGACAGCTGTTGCTTGTGTAGTCAAAGGAGGAATGTAAAGTTAAAAAGAGAGAGAGAATGAAAACATTTATTAATGGGTGCCAACATTTTGCACAGCCAATATGTTTAATACTAGATTAACTAATATAAGCATATGGAGATGCATTTGTTTCAAAGCTTTAAAGAAAAGAACAAAGAAAAAAAGTTGGAAGTAGCTAAAGTTCAAGGGGAATGGAATTTGCACTTTCTCCTGTAAATGAAAGCTTGGTGAAATGGCAACATACTCTAATTATAAGCAAGTGGCTAATGTCATAGCATTTAAGATTTTTTTCAGACGGGATATATTATATTCAATGTTCTACACATATCTTAGATAAACCTAACTTTACATACAACAACAGATCCTTGAAATCTTTTTGAGATATCAATCTTGTTCTTATCCAGAGTTATCATTTTGTTGTTTATAAGGTCTGGTCAATTCAGCTATAAGTTAATATAAGATAGTCTAATAGTAATGAAAATAATAACTGTAAATACTGATTATTAAGATTTATCTCACCCCAGCAAGGGAGAAAAAGAAACATGTTATCCTTGTATCTAATCCTATGTTATATAACTATAAATTATTCCAAATTTTGCTTCACCACCCCCCTCCACCTCAGGTAGGATAGTAATCAGGTGAGTTATAACTAAAGAATATTTTAGCTACATATCTCCAGACTCTCTTTCTCTACTTTTTGAGCCTGAATATTGTAAAATGTATATTTGTACAGTGGCCAGAAGCATGAATCCATTCATCTACTTGACCACAAATAGTTGTTGAGACCTACAAAGTGTAAATAGACACTGTGTTAGATTCTGGAAACACAGAGGTGAAAGACAAAGCCCTTGTCTTGCAGTGGCTGAAAAATGGTAGATCATACGTACAAAATGATTTGGTACTTCCAAGTCCCTAGAATAGACTGGTTGGTTGACGTATGCTTTAGTTGGGAACACTGGAAGAGATGATGCAATGTTGATATGCCATGCAGAGTTGCTCCATCAAGCACAGCTGTTAGATAGAATGGAAACTGAGTTCTACATTGAGTTGGCTGCTGTTGTTGTTGTTATGTGCCATCAAGTCGGACCCAACTCATAGTGACACCTCCTCGGGTTTCTGAGGTAGTATCACTATGGAAGTAGGTTGCCCAACCTTCCTTCCGAGGAGTGGCTGGTGGGTTTGAACTGCCAGCCTTCTGGTTAGCAGTTAAGTGCCTTAGGCACTATGCTACCAGAGCTCCTTTGAGTTGGCTAGCAAACAAAATTTGCTGATTGACGCATAAGAATAGTGACTATAGTAAAGTTGATTATCACACATCAGCAGCAGATGAGAAGATATAAAGAACAAAGTTCAAAGTTCTACATTTGGGGTATGTCAATTCCTCTGTCAAAGGTTCAATATAAGTATGGCAAACTATAAACAAATTTTAGTTGGAAGGAAGGGATTAGTTACTACAAAAATATTGCACACATGTAATAAAGTTAAGTGAAAAATCACATTTTATAAGTAATACATAAGACTTCAAAGAAATTTTGAAGCCCGTGCTCACATCCTCTCCATCCTCCTGACACTAGGAGAACAAGCTCCATTTCATCTTCTAATGAAAGAATTTTAACATAAAATATTGAGAAGCTCTGATAAAGAATACTTCATTTCTCTAAGGGTTGAGTGTAAAGACTAAAGGACAGGTATGGGAAGAAAATGGCAAGAACAAAGAGATGGGGACTGACCTGTCTATCTGACCCTAAATACTTCCTGAATGGTGCTCTTATTAGTACTTTATCAGATTATAAGGGAGACCCAAAACTTTATTATTGTCAACAAAGAACCATCCTTTGATTAGTTAATGTAAGGTCTCTGTTTTCCAATTCACATTTTTTCAAGGATATAATTAACACAAAGTCCAAACTTGATGCAGGCAATTTCAAATGCCTCCACTACTACCAGTGCTCTAAATTAGAAAAGTTTCCTTTCTCAGTATAAATGACCATATTAATTTTATTAAAATCTCTCTACCAATTATGAGAAAATATTTGTTATAGTAGGTCAATTATTTGTGGTATCATTTTCAATTCTAATAGCATTCATTGACTATTTGTCATATGCCAACACTGATTTAATAGTACTGTCTGGTATGTATATCCATGTGTATGCATTCATACACACACACATATGCAAATGGTGAGAGGGCACTAATGGCTAAGTGATAGAATGCTTGCCTTCCATGAGAATGATCTGGTTTCAACTCCTGACCAGTGTACCTCATGTGGAGTTCATGGGTGGACTACAGAGTTAAGCATTCAACTACTAACCAAAAGGCTGAAGGTTTGAGCTTACCTTCAGAAGAAACAAACAAACAACACAACGCACTGCTGTGGAGTCAGATCCAACTCATAGCACCCCCTCCTTGGGTTTCCAATGTGGTATCACTACGGAAGAAGATTGCCCAACCTTCCTTCTGAGGAGTGGCTGGTGGGTTTGAATCACCAGGGTTATGTTTAGCACTCAAATGTCTTAGGCACTAGGCCACCAGAGCTCCCTTCAGAAGAAAGGCCTGTTGGCCTGGGGATTTGCTTCCAGGAGGTCACAGACATAAAAACCCTATAGATTGCAGTTCCACTCTGCAGCACCTGGGGTCGTTAATGAGTCAGAATCAACTTTTGTGATCTCACGTGCAACCCTCTGTCAGTGCATATTTGTATGCTGGTAGGTTTAATACACCAGCCTTCTGAATAGCAGTCAAATGCCTTAGGCACTGCATCACCAGAACTCCTTTATGAAGCTGAACTGGTTTCAGTGGCACTTCTAGAATAAGACAGACTAGGAAGAAATATCTGGTTATCTGTTTCTGAAAATCAATCACTGAAAATGCTGTGGAGAACAGTTCTACTCTGATATTCTGACACACAAGAAATCACCATGAGTCAGGATCAACTTGAAAGCAACTGGTTTATACATATACATAAATCCACACTAACACAATATGAAGTTTTCAAAATGGGGGAAATACATACTCAATAATCATCTTAATATGTGTTTTTTTTTTTTCCTTTTTTCATTAAGTTATTAGGACTTTAAGTCATGTGTTGCTCACTTAACATCACAAATCATTCTGTGAAATAGGGTATGTGATTTGGACACTGTGCAAGCACTGTATTATATATAGTCATTCCCTGGGTTATGAATGAATCCCATTTCTAAATTTGTCTTTAATTTGAATTTTTACATAAATTGGATAGAGTTCATATCTAACATCAGTTAGTCAAGTGTTTGTCTTAGTGTACAGTATACAGTGTACCTTCTTATGCATAAAAAACATTAAAAAAACACTTCCAAATACTCTAAAACATCTTTAATATAATACAGTGATAATGTTTCGATGTGTGTTGCAAAGTAGTGTTCACTTGTTATTATGAACCATTAAATGTACTTCGAATTTTCAATACAATAGCCTATACAGAGTGTAGTAGTTAAGTTCATATGTCAACTTGGCTGGGCCTGGTTGAGTGGCTGGGCAGCCGGATGTAGTATTCCCCATGATGAGACTGGTAATCAACTCCTTGGTGGAATCTACTGTGAGCAGCTGAGTAGCTGCCTTAGGGCTGTGGTCTACTTACTTCCTGTATATAAGGAGAAGTCTTAGGGATAGTCTCTAGTTTATGGCACAATTGAACCCTGTATGTAGCTGTGTCATTGTTCAGCAGCCTGCCACGCTCTGCCAATCTTGGGACTTCCAATGGATTTGAATTAATGCCCTGCCATGTGGTTTGGTAACATCAAGACTGTGCCTTTTTACTTGTCAACCTTGAGCTTGTCAGTCTCAGCAGCCAGCAGCTGTCTGAGTGAAGAAAAGCCTCTAGCTTCAGTGGGCTGGTAGTAGGAGGCAAAGCTGAAGCCCAAGGTTGAAGGGCTTTTACCCAGCCCCTAGAACCTGACACTTTGAACTTAGGCTTAAAGCCTCCAAATTGTAAGAATAAACTCCTGTTTGTTAAAGCCATCCCATTTGAGATCTATTTTCTGTTAGAGCAGCACAGAGGTAACCAGAACACAGGGTTTGAGACCATGGATGGCTATGTAACCACATGTAGCCCAAACAGATGTTATGTAGCACATGACTGTAGTAAGGTCTTTCACTTTTGAATTTGACAGCCTCAGTGAATGTGAGATGAAGTAACAATGTTCAACTGAATTAATGCCATCACATGTTTCACAACTCAAGGCCTTGGAACAAATGGTTAAGTGTTCCATTACTAACTAAAAAGATTTGAGTTTTGAACCTACCCAGAGGCAGTTAAGAAGGCAGGCCTGGCACAGCCTTAAAAACCCTATGGAGTAGTTCTGCTCTGACAAACATGGGGTCACCAAGAGTTGGAACTGATTCAACAGCATCTAACAACACTAACATATTTCACAAAATTCTGAATCCACAGTATAATGTTTGTCAGTCTGGCAACGAGTTAAAGCACCCATATGTAGTATATCCAGAAGTGGCAGAGATAAACCCTGTGCACAGTGAGAATGTACCACAATGGTACAGAGAAAGAGTTGTCAATGTACATTCACTCCTGATTGTTACATGTGCACACATGGGAGGCAATTTATTGCAATTAGGAATGCAAATCTGACAATTTCTCTATGAGCTGCCACATTAAGTTAAGAATAGAGGATTACAGAAGCCCAAATGTTTCTGTTTCAGCTCCAGAGTATTAATTTATTTTCTCCTTTTTTAAATTTGGCAAAGGAAGGAGACATGTAAATCTGAAAACAGAAACTGAAAAATCACCATCAATGCTTCTTAGTAAGTCATCATAAAGGTAACTGTTTACATACACACTGTTTGAGACTTCTGAAAAATGGAAGTGATCGAGGGTTGCTTGATTTCTCCTGATTTCCTATTTATCTTTTAAAATATGCCTCCTCTACCCCAGTAATTTAGATTACTCATGGACCTGGGAATAAAATGTTTTTGTTAATACTAGCCCTATTTCTAACCATAAAACGGTATGTCCTAATGTGCACCAATTTAAAACTACATGCAGTTAGCTGTATTACAGCCAATTTGAACAGATGGAATTAAGAGAATCAGAGTCAAATATATTTCTTTTTAGAATTTGGCTGCTTAAGTCACTCATGTTACTGTTATGGAGAGAGCTGAGTTACTGAAGCTGTCAGATGTTTACTCTTTTCCAAAACTATCTGGTAGGCTTTCCTTACTCCATTTCTAGGTACAATTACTGAGGAGATAAGCCTATTGAGAGAATTAAAACATTCTCAAGATCTGTTCTTTTCAGTGGAGTATCTGGCATGGAGGTAAGTGTTTGGGGCAAGGGAGCAGGCAGGAGATTGGCCTCAGAGAGATCCTAGCATATCTAATGAATTCAAAAGAATCTAGAGACAAGCGATAATCAGAATTCAAGAAAGACTGATAATCCGATAATTAAGTGTGGTTATGTAGGAGCAGGGCTCCAAGGACAGAAACGGAAAGGTAAGTTCTGAGACCAGTGAGTAGCTGGAACAAGACAAGATTCTGAGAAACTGACACTGAAGGCTAATAAGATAAAGAATTAGATAAAGAAAGAAATAATGGTGAAGCATTTACTAGAACTTGGGAGAAAGGCTGGATATAATTTAGTAATGAGTTAATATCAAAAGCAGTCAACTTGGGCAAGTAGAAATTCAGATGGGCCTAAACTCAATGAGGACCTGATGTTAATTTCACAAGATTATGCTGGGAGACTCTTCTAAAAACAAAAACAAAAACAAACCAACCAACCAAAAAAACTGCTGAACAACCATTTATGTGACATTCAAGCTGTTTTATCTGGAATTATTTTCTGTAATGTTACATTTTACAAGAGCACTAATTAAGTTTTCATAGAGGGTGACAACCACCTGTTGTAAAAACCACACTGGAGAATTCCCCACATCTCTGAGGTACATTCCACAAAGGAATTTTCATGTGCATTAAGCTTGAGAACTACTGGCTAGAACATAGAAAGGAATAAAAGAGGTGTCTTTTTTCATATCAGAACGTTCAAATCATTTCTCTATGAGATAATCAGCAAATTTCTCCTTGCAATTGGGTGATGTAGGGAGAGTGCTAATGTGGCATCTGGCCTACTTGCAGGGTTGTGTTAGTGGTGGTTCTGTGATAGATATGGTTTTACTATTAAGTTTCTCTGACTTGAACACATGTAAATAGATTTATGTCTTATTGTAATTAAAGAAGAAATTAAAGTTTTAGCTTACAAGAACATAAAATCGCATTTTATAAGGAATCAATATCCCAAAGTCTACAGGAAGCCAAACTGCTAAGTTATAGTTCCACTGTAATGTAATAAAAGTTCCATCAACTTCTGACATTAGCTTTAAAAATAATAAGGTACAAAATAGTCTGGCTACATCAAGCTACATATATTTGATTAATTAATTAACTTAAGCCTATCTATAAGCTGTAAGTGGGACAATATATCTATTTTACAGATTGAAAACTGAAGTTCAGAAATGTTGTGAGTTCCAAAATCATATAAATATTATGGAGTGAAACCATATTTAAAAAAAAAAAAAAATTCTATTTTTTTCATCTCACTTTCAGATATAATTTAATGCTAAAGTTATTTTTAGAATTGTCATAGTGACCTTGAAAACAGGTTTTAACAGCAAATAAGTCCAATGCACTCTTCTATTAGGTTTGCACTGAATATATCAACCTGGCTAAGGACCAGCCACATCCTTCTTGTAATATCTGTCCAACTTTCTAGGCCCAAATCAGCACAGAAATCAAGAATTCGTGAGGATCTAAACAATAAAAGAGGCCAACCATCTTGCCATCTCTGCAGAATAATGATAAAAAAAATTAAATGAGGAATATGATGTATAAATCTTACTTATGTCATTCAACTAATTTGTGGAAGAAGGAACTAAACTCCTAAATGGTAACTGTTGTTGTTATGTGCTGTCGAGTCGGACCTGACTCATAGTGACCCCTCCTTGGGTTTCCGAGGCAGTATCACTACAGAAGTAGATTGCCCCATCTTCCTTCCAAGGAGTGGCTGGCGGGTTTGAACCGCTAGCCTTCTGGTTAGCAGTCAAGTGCAATAGGCGCTATGCTACCAGAGCTCCCAAATGGTAACTGCTAGTTACAGCTAAATTTGTTTTCCACTATACCAAACTACATCCATATGAATACAAAATGAAGTGTTAAAAAGTAATCAGTAATCTGGTAGGGGAAAATCTGTCCTTCCTTTTAAATAATAGATTAAGAACAAAACAAGAGCAACAACAAGAACAAAAAAGAAAAACACTGCTATAAATCTTTGCAAAAGTAGATTTCCTCATCTTCCTTCTGTGGAGCTGCTGGTGGGTTTGAACCTCTGACCTTCTGGTTAGCATCCAAATGCCTTTTTCACTATAACACCACAACTTCTTAAATAATAGATAGGGGATCAAGAAACAGTGGTTTAATTTGAATATTTATTGATAAGATTCAATTTTCTGACTTCTGTTGAGACCTTTGTTTGCTTATTGTTAGATTTTGTTTTGTTTTGTTTACTTTTCACCTAAGCCTTGGGCAAATGGAGAAATCTATCTTATTATCAAGAATATGTGTATCTCCTCTGAATCCATTGTACTCTGATTTCATTAAGCAAATTACATGGCCAACACACTAGGCTTTGGAGTCCCTATAGCTCCTTACACAGTAACTTCTTATAACAGTATTTTGTAGTGTGTGTATGTGTGTGCACACGTTATATGTATATGTAAATATACATACAAATACCATATGAATTGTTCAAAATGGGAATAAAAATACACACTCAATACACATTTGAATGATTTCATGAAAATATCTCTTGGTTAATTACTCTCCTTAAATTAGCTATGCCAAGATAAATGAGAGTTAATAGATTGAATGGAGCCCCTGAGTGGTAAGCACTCAGCTGCTAACCAAAAGGTTGCTGGTTTGAGGCCAACCACAGCCACCTTGCAAAAAAAGTTTGGTGATTTAATTCTGAAATATCAGATATTGAAAAACCTATGAAGCATAATTCTACTCTGATGCACATGGCATTGCCATGAGTTTTAATTGACTTGACAGAAACAGATTTAGTTCTATGTTTTTTATAGATTGAACACCCATATGGAGCAGACACTACATTGAATGGTATCTAAACACAAAAGCATGAGTGCACTTTTGCATGTCACGATCAAGGATGGTATCTTTGAGAAGGTGGCCTGGAAGCAGGGGTCTAAGGGATGATTTTGTAGCAATCCCACACTGCGATATCACACATATCATGGATGAGTAAACTGAGATCTGGAGAGATCAAATAATGTGCTACATGTCTCAGAGCTATGGAGTGAAAAAGGTGGAATTCAAATCCAAGTGTGTTTGACTTAAAAGCCAACACCCTTCTCACGACATTAAATAAATGAGAGAATGATACAATTCCTAGAGAAACAGAGATGGTGGGAAGATTGTCACACAAATATGCAATTTGAGATACTCAGAAAGTGAATAGGTTATCATTTTCTTTCCTTTTTTTAATGTTATCGAGCCTGCTTTTAGCTCACAGAAATTTGTTTCATAACAGCCAAGTAAGAGAGGGACTACTCAGAGAGACCAAAGTTATCAACAGCCAAAAGAAAATGGGAAAATCTGCTCTTTCCTAACAAATTGGCTCTGGTTCTTCTAATATACACAAAAACAGAATGATGAAAAAGGAAGAATTTAGACAAATATTTATACATATGGTAGATGGGGACACCTGGCAGAGCAGGTGAATCAGCTACAAATGAATCGTTGCCTACAGATTCAACTACAAGGAAAAGTGACACATTTTACAGGTAAATTTGATGCAAACCTGTTCTGTGGTTTATTCCCAAAACTCAGTAGAAATGAGGGATACCTTTGTTTTCCTTTTATGTGAATGAGGAGATTTTAAAATTGGTGCTCTGATGAGTAGACCTTCCAATCTGCACAAACTAATTTAAGACAACAGACTCAAATTGATACATTTTGCCCAGACTTGGGATGACACCTATATCATCACAGAATAAAATCCAGCCTTTGCAAGAAAAGCTCTTGCCATTAGTGTAATGCACAAATGCAGGCAGCTGTAATGATTATTTAATTGAATATAGATGCTGGCTGAATACCAGTGCAAAACACCATGCATTTTAAATCAATCATGATCCATATTAATTCAGTACTCATAATAGGCTATTTCCTATAACAAATGGAAAAAGACAAAATCTCATATTTATGGGAGTTTATAACCCACATAAACACACTTTTCACATTTAACTCTATCATATTTCATTGAGAGATAAGGGGAGAATTTGAGAAAAGTTTTAATTTTGGCTTAATGAGCAATTTATTTTGCTTAATGAATATAACAGTTCTGAGAAAGCATTCTAAATCCTTGTAGTATTAATAATTGTTTCTTTGGTCATTTTTTCACAAATATTATTGTGACACTGTTTTGGATTGAACTGTGTTCCCCTAAAAAATATGTGTTATAAATCCTAATCTCTACACTTGTGGTTATAATCTCATTTGAGAATGAGTCTTTGAAAGTTAATGAGACAGGATTAACATAGTGAGTGTCTTGAGTCAATCTCTTTTGCAATATAAAAGAGATTAAATGCAAGTTGGCAGTGGATTTGGGAAGAGAGATGCCAAGCAATATCAAAACTGCCCAGGAACAGAAGCTCAAAAGAGAGAAGGACATTCCTTCAGAGCTGACATAGAAAGAAAGTCTTCTCTTAGATCTGGCACTCTAAATTTGGATTTCTAGCCTCCTATACTTTGAGAAAATATATTTCTGTTTGTTAAAGCTACTCACTTGTGGTATTTCTGTTACAGCAGCACATCATAACTAAGATAGAATTTGGTACTGGAAAAGTGATGTACTGCTCTAACAGATGCCTAAAATGCGGGAGCAGCTTTGGAATTGCGTCATGGGTAGAGGCTGGAAGAATTTTAAGGTGCCTGAAAGTAAAAACCTGGATTGCCATGAAGAGAGTGTTGGTAGAAAGGGTGAATTATCAATGTCAAAAGCACTTTAGATGAGGAAATGAGGAGAGCTATAGCAAAAATCTCTATTGTATTAGAGCCACATATGGCACCAAAAACAGAATGTTTCTAGAAATGTGGACAATATATGTGATTCTGGTGAGGTGTTAAAAGAAAATGAATATGATGAACATGTGATTGGACAATGGAAGAAAGGTGATGCTTTTTATGCAGGGACAATGAACTTGTCTGAATTATATTCAAATGTTTGTTGTCAGGAACTTGTGGTGAACTCACTGAGATTTCTAAGCAATTTAAAAGAGGTCACATGGTTTCTCATTGCTACTTACAGTAAAATGTAAGATGAAAGAGATGAACTTAAAAAGGAACTCTACAAAATGAAAACAGAACTGCTTCTGGCCATTCCTGCTTCTAAGGAGCTTTTCGGCTGCACTTCCTCCAGGACAGATCTGTTAGTTCTTCTAGCAGTCCATGGTACTTTCAGCATTCTTCACCAGCACCACAACTCAAAAGCATCAACTCTTCTTTGGTCTTCCTTACTCATTGTCCACCTTTCCCATGCATATGAGGCAATTGAAAATATCATGGCTTGTGTCAGGTGCACATTAGTCCTCAAGGAGACATCCTTCCTCCTCAGCACTTGAAAGAGTTCCCTCACAGCTGACTTTCCCAATGCTGCATGTCGTCTAATTTCCTGACTGCTGATTCCATTGGCATCGATTGTAGAATCAAACAATCTGAATTCTTTGACAACCTCATCTTTTCTCCATTTGTCGTGATGCTGCTTATTGGTTCAATTGTGAGGATTTTTGTTTTCTTTGTATTGAGATGCACTCTGTAGTGCAGACTGTATTCTTCAACCTTAATCAGTAAGTGCTCCAAGTCATCCTCACTTTCAGCAAGCAAAGTTGTATCATCAGCATATCTCAGGTTGTCAATGATTCTTCCTCCAATCCTGATGCCATGGTTTTGTTTAGACTAAAGATGACAGAAAATGAATGAAAGGAAAGAAATCTGTCTCCCTCTTGGAATTACATGGACAGGAAACAAGCCAAAGGAACTACATCTATTATCCTTCAAGAAAAGAAAAGGACAATCCATGAAGCAGCTTAGAGATTAGTAGAACTCTTGGAAGAAGCATGAAACCTTTTCCATTTCAAAGGGTGTGGGGCCACAGTCCCTTGGACTTCAAAAGGTGGGGCCATACCATTTCAGGTTTCAAAGAATCAAATCTTTGCCAAATTAGTTCCGGGTTGTGGGGCTGCCATTAAGTTGTGCCAGCGGAATGAATCTGCCACCCAAAGCTGAGGGAGAGGGGCTGCCATGCCCAAGTGACAGAAGAACACCTACTGGGGCCAAGGGCATGAGGTCATCATCCAGATGGACTAGGACAATGGTGCTGTCCAAAGTTGAGGGAGCAGAGTTGCCATCCCAGTGGTCCTGGAAGGTGGAGCTGAAGCCCAGGGCTTAGAGGCCTTCATCTAGAATCCAGAAAATGTAGCCAAAAACCAGAGTCTGGAGGGCAGAGACATTGGCCATACAGTTTTAGGAAAAAAGAGGATTACTTTCAAGCTTTGGGAGCTAATGTAATTTGTCCCGCTGGGTTTTGGACTTGCTTGGTGCATATTGCATCTTCTTTCTCTCCAATTTCTCTCATTTCTAATAGAAATATCTACCTGGTGCCTGTTCTACAATTGTACTTTGGAAGCTGATAACTTGTATTGTAGATTTCACAATTTCACAAATGAAGAGGAATTTTGCTCCAGACTCACCCACCTTTGATTTAATGATCTAAAAGATGAGATTTTGGACACGGAATTGATTTAAGACTTTTGGGATAATGTGTTACAGTGAATGTATTTTACACGTGAGAAGGACATGAAATTTTGGAAGTTAAAAGATGAAATGTTTTGGAATGAATTTTGTCCCTCAAAATATGTGCTGTAAATCCTAACTTCTCTGCCTGTGGTTAAAATGCCATTTGGGAATGAGTTGTCTTTTTTATGTTAATGAGACAGAATTACTGTACAGTGTATATTGATTCAATAGCCTTTGAGATATAAAAGAGATTAAATATAAGCTAACAAGCAGAGATGGAGGAAGAGATGCCAAGCCATGTGAAGATTGCTCAGGAGCAGGAACTCAGAAGACACATGGATCTTCTTACAGAGCATACAGAGAGAAAGCGTTCCCATAGACCCAGCACCCTGAATTCAGACTTCTAGTCTCCTCAACTGTGAGAAAATAAATTTCTGTTACTTAAATTCATCCAGTAGTGGTATTTCTGCTATAGAAGTACTAGATAATTAAGACAAATACCTACTACATACCAGACAATATTCTAGTTGCTGCTTGAAGAGAAATGAACAACAAAAAAGGCCTTCTTCTATGAAATTTATTCTAATGGTGAAAACAAATAAATGAATTGTAATAAAGTGGAGAATGATTACTGGTATGACAAAAATTTAAAGAAGATAAAGAAAGTAGAAAGTGGAGGTGAATTCTGCAACTATAAGGCACTCAGAGATCATCTTTCTATAAAGATAATATTTGGCTGTAGATTTGAAGGTGCTATGGAACTAATCACGCTGATGTCTGTAAGAAGAGTATTCTGAAAGAAAAAATGCAAAAGGTGGACATGGTGCACTGTACATACAGAAGGAAGGCCAGTGTTAAAACAGATGCATTTGGGTGGATCTGGCACACTGTAGATAGAATAAGAAGGTCAGTGTCAGAAAGATACACTGTAGTATACTTGGTGTGCTGGAAATTGAGCAGGAAAGCCAGTGTCACTAGAATGGAGGGAGCTGGGGGTGGGCAGGGAAAGATGAGATCAGAGAGGTGATGTCAATCAAATCATGGAGGGTCTACAAGACTCCAGTAATGACTCTGGGTTTTTCAGTGAGTAAGATGAGGGGCACTTTGAAGATTCTGAGCAGAAGGATGATGATTTTAGATGAATACAGAGTAGAATTCCTGGATAGCAAATGTCCATCATTTGAAACTTGTAGAACTTAATAGTGAAGTTTCTGAAGACTGATATTTTTAGTCCTTACAAACAATACAGCTGAGTAAACAATAACAAGTACTTTGATGTACTCATTCTTCTATCTCTATGTCTGTCCCACTTAAATTTTGACTATGGTAATATTTACATAAATATCCCTGGTGGAAGAATGGTTAAAGTTATCAGCTAAACAGTTCTCACCCACCAACCATTCCACAGTAAAAAGATCTACCAATCTACTCTTATAAAAGTTACACCCTAGGAAACTCTATGGGGGCAGTTCTACTTGGACATATAGGGTTTACACTGTACAGCACACAACAGTATTTATATGATTGTATTTTTAATGCATTTTATTGAAATATAATTTATGTACAGTGAAATACACAAAACTAAGGTGACATGGGTCAATGCTTTTTTTTTTTTTTTGCAGTATTCCCTCCCTTTCCTCCCACTCCTGGCAACCAACAAAGAAATTCGCTCCATATATAAACCTTTCCTTGACTCTCCAGGTTCATCCATATTATGCGGTGTTTTGCAGACCTACAGTATTCTTTAGTGCTGCGTAGCATTCCAGTAT
>NW_006921606.1:15444467-15444924 GCF_000298275.1 Orycteropus afer afer
GGAAGGACGGTGGGGCAATCTACTTCCGTAGTGATACTGCCGCAGAAACCCAATGAGTCCGGTCCGACTCCATGGCATATAACAACAACAACAACAATATATATATATATATTCCAGTGTATATATGTACCATAGTGTGGTCATCCACTCTTCCGCTGATGGCCACGTAGGTTGTTTCCATCTTTTTGCTATTGTAAATAGTGCTGTGATGAACATGAGCATACATGTATCTGTTCCTATCCTGGCTCTCACCTCTGTAGGATATATACCTAGTAATAGAATTGCTGGGTCAAATGGTATCTACAATTCCAGCTTTCTAAGGAATCGTCATATTGTTTTCCACAGTGGTTGTGTCATTTCACAGTCACACAAGCAGTGTATGAGAGTCCCAATCTCTTCACATCCCCACCAGCATTTGTTATTTTCTGTCTTATTGAACCTTGCCATCAGTGCTGGG
>NW_006921606.1:15449509-15470299 GCF_000298275.1 Orycteropus afer afer
TTATTCCTTTTAATGGTATCCCACATGAACCTTAGGCTTTCTTCATTTTGTTTTGATCTTTTTTCTGATTGATCCCTTTCCAAAGAAGTATTAGGTATTTGTCTTCTATCTCATTAATTCTATCTTCCATTGCATCAGTTCTACACCTTTGCCCTTTCAATGTGTTATCTATTTCTGACAATTTAGTATTAATCTTCTAGATTTCTATCTGTAGATTTAGCATCATTTCTAATTTTTCATTTATTTGGCATTTTGTTCTTGTATTTTCTTTCAAAATCCTTCTAGAGTTTTGTCTATGTTTTCATTGGTCTGTCTCTCAAACTTTTGAAGATACCTAAATATAATTCTTTTGAATTACTTATCAGGGAGTTCCAATGCTGTGTCTTCCTCAGGGATGGGTTTTGGGTCTGTATCCTGGTCCCTTGTTTCTTCTGCTTTATCTTGCTTCTTTGTGTGGACAATGATGCTTTCTTGTCTCTGAGGCATTGTGATGTTTTTATGTTGATATTTAATTGGGGATTATATGTTGGAGTGACTTGCCCTCAATTTTTGTTTTCTTTATATGTTATCTATACAGGCAGGGTACTGGGCTGTGTTCCTCTATTCACTAATTGACAGCACTTACACACTCACCACCTGTCTCCTTTCCTTTGTCAGCCTCTCATATCTCCTTGCCAACCCTGGCAAACAGAGCCTGTTCTTAGGTTCCTGGAATTCAATTGAGAATGCTATCTGTTTAAAATCCAAAATGGTTGCCACTTGTAAACATTCAAAACGGCTGTGCCCTTGGTAACTTAAATATCCAAAATGGCTACACCCTCCAGGTAACAGAAAGACCACAGCTCAGTTTGTCTCCCTCCTTGCTATTTCCCTTCCTAGTCATAGGCCACCAGAGCAGTTTTCCCTGCAGCCATTGGCGACTGGGAGTGATCTTTAGGTCAATTCTAAGGTGTCAACAGCACTTGGAAATATTCAGGCTGTTGGTTTCCTCAGAGTAGCTGACAGTCCGCAGCTCCAACCTTCTCTCTACTCACTGTTTTCGTTCAGGTTTTTCCACTAGTTGCTGCCTAATCCACTTCTGTATAGTTCCTTTCAAAGCTCAGGGTTCCAGGATTATCTTCTGTATCTCTGTCAACTGGTTTTTCTTTTCTTTGTTGATGAGGGTCTGTATTACTTGTTTGCCTATTCCTCCATCTTACTAGAAGTCCAAAAATCTGTTTTGTGCCATGTCCAGGAGCAGAGTCAATACATCCTCTACATGATTGTATTTTGCCAGATGTGGAGTCCTAATGTGGAGTAGGGTAGAGAGGGAGGTATTCAAGAGACTAGAAAATTCTCTCCTACCTAATTCTTTGACCATGTTCAACTCATGTTTCAATGAGTATTGAATTCTTACATTTCCAAGCACATTACCATACTTTATACTATTTTACTTTCCCACTCAATGAAAGTAAATATTATTTATGTTCTACATTATAGGTTGAGAAAACTGAGGCACAGATTTGTGCTAGAGTGAATATGCACTTTGTCAAAGTAAAGTCAAAAGCTTTATTGAAAGTCCAGAGAATGTTCCAGATTGGGCAATATTCAGAATTACAAAGTAAAAATGGGTGCACCAAAGAGTAACAAAGAAACAGCCATTCTTATGGGGTTAAAACAGGAACTAAAACTACAATATTATTATTGACTGAAAGGCAATCAGATGAGTTGGAGGTGGGCTATTTTTAATCTGGGGGCTTAGTGAGATTTGTTGATAACATATATGTGGGATTACATGATTGGTTAAGGGTACATAACTGTAAGCATATGTGTTTTTCAGAAGATTACAGGGTGGTTCCAAGACAATTATAGAACATGCTTTTCTGGGGATATGCTATTAAAACTGCATTCTCAAGCATGTTTTTTCCTGAGAGTCTACTGCAAAGATGACTTGTCGATAATGTTGTGTGACCAGAACCCTAGACCCTTCAGGCATAGGCTATCAACATCCTGCATCTGCTTGACCACAGAGGAAAGACCCTCTGGGATCAGGCTGTCATATCCTGCATCTGTCTATTCACAGAGAAAAAATATTTCCTTTAGGGTATATGGTTAAATCAGTACAAAGTTTAACATCTGTGGGGGCTAAAATAGCAAGGAAAATGAATTCAGCCTTTAGCATTAGGTTGGCCATTTTACTTTAGGTTCAAAGCCTCAGATTTTAGAGCAAAAACTCATTCCTTCATTTAATTGAATATTTCATTGACCATATTGATAAGAATGCTTTCTTCTCTATGGCCTTGGGCAATATCCTAGGTGGCAACTCATTTCATTTGACATTTTAAGACCTCAAGCATCATTGTTTGAATGACTGTACATCTCCTGGTTCTTCACCATACTATAGCTTAGCATCCTGTTTCTGTGATCATGTGTGGAGAATGACACTGTGATGGACTAAATACAAGAAACATTTGGGCCATTTTTCAAGTGACTAAAATAAGGAATGAGTCTTTTCAAAAGTTTTACACACACACACAAAAAAAAACTCACTCCCATCAAGTCGATTCTGACTCATAGCAATGCCCTTTGGTTTTCCAAGGTGGTAAATCTTTATGTAAGTAGATTGCCCAGTCTTCCTTTCATGGAGTGGTTGGTGGGTTTGAAACACCAGCTTTCTGGTTAGCAGTCAAATGCCTTAGGCACTACACCACCAGAGTTCCTTAAACTTACTCTTTATTTATTGACATGGTCAGTTTCCAGACCAAGTGATTATGTGAAAATTGGCATTATGCAAAAATTAAGATAGCCTAGGCCTAACTTAAGGAACTCTGGTGGCACAGGGCCTAAGGTATATAACTGTTAACCAGAAGATTGGTAGTTCTAACCCACCAGCTACTCCATGGAAGGAAGACTGGACAATCTACTTCTGTAAAGATTTAAGGCCTCAGAAACCCAAAGAGGGTTGCTATGAGTCGGCATTGACTCGACAGCAGTGAGTTTGGTTTTAGTTTATGAGTATCATTAGATAATTTAACATTACTGATCTGATTCATGATCCAATCCTTCACAGTAACCAGTTAAAAATATATTAAAATAGGAGTTGAATATGGAGAGTGCTTGATGCCAATTAGCCTTTTGGCAGGCTTGTCTGATATCTTGTTGTTCTTTTGCTGAAGTATTTATCCAAGTGCAGCAGGGGTTATTGGCAACTACACAGACTCTTCATTGCTTGGCTAGAAGAAAATCAACAACAATTCTATGATCCAGTATAACTTTAGCTAAAGAACTTAGAGACTTTTTTTGGGCCTCTATGGTACCAGTAGTAAGCTTATCAGTTATTTGGAGCATAGTAGCAGATACACTGAGAATAGATTTTTCAATTCCAGGAATACCAACAAGAGCTAGAAATCCTTGAAGAAATGCCCATCCATTATTGGGTCTGTAGCTAATCACCCAGAGAGATGCCACAATTTCACACATGTGGTTTGCCAAAAGGTGATATTAAAGTTTATGGTAGCAGGGGGGACACAATATATAGTTCAATATGGGAGAAGTTAATGGATCTGAATTTCCAAGGCCAGATTTTGGAATTTGATGGCAAAGCAAGTAGTCAGACATGTCACTGGCCTTGGCCACTTCTTGAGCAAGTTTAACAAATGCATTTTCATGTCAGGCTTCAACACCAAAAAAAAAAAAAAAAGAAAAAAGAAAGAAAGAAAAAGAAACTCACTGCCGTGGAGTCAATTAGACTCATAATGACCCTTCCTTGGGTTTCTGAGGCTGTATCTCTGCAGAAGTAAATTGCCCAATCTTCCTTCCAAAGAGTGGCTGGTGGGTTTGAACCACCAACCTCTGGTTAGCAGTCAAATAGTCTGGTGCCACTATGCCACTAGAACTCCTTCAACTGTTGTTATTGTTTGCTGTTATATGCCGTCGAGTTGGCCCTGACTCATAGCGACCCTTCCTTGAGTTTCCGAGGCAGTATCACTATGGCAGTAGATTGCCCAACCATCCTTCTGAGGAGTGGCTAGTGGGTTTGAACCACCAGCCTTCTGGTTAGCAGTCAAGTGCCTTAGGCACTATGCCACCAAAACTCCTTCAACTCACAACAAGGAATATAGCCCAGAAAACATAAATAAGCAAATAATGATGATAACAAATTAACTCCAGCAATAAAGGGCATAAATCAGTATACTAGAACTATGATCAATTAGAGAGCAAAAAATGAGTAAAATACTAAGAATAAAAAATATAGTAAAACTTCAAAACACATGAAAATTACCAAGGTAGTAATAACTAGCATTAAAGATTAAAGGCAAGGAGTTTAGGTTCACAGTGAAAGAAAAAATGTTAAAGCAAGGAATGACATTACCAGTCTACAATAGATCAATCACAATGGTAACAGTAACAATTAGCAGGAAGCAAAGTACAAATCTTCTAGCAAAATACATTGGAATCTTGGGTTCTTGGACCAACTTTCTACCTCTAGCATACTCATCTGCTTTTGAGTGCTAACGCACCTGAATTTTAGTTTGAGCTCAGTAGGTGGAACAGTCCAGTAAGGTGCTGCAGTCTTCTGTAATTGGAGAGGTGGATCCAAGTCATAACTCATGTAAGGTAGTAAAGATAACTACATATAGTCCCTTCCAATAAGGATCCATGAAATCTTATAGCTGATGTCTTTTTTTTTTTTTTTTTCAATGCATGGTCCTCTGGACTGATATCAGGCTAATTTCGGGATTTTGGGTTTTTGAATTTTAGTTTTTCTGTCATCAAAGTCTCCTTGGCCTGTGAAAACATTCCTTAGGCTATTGGATTAAAGATTGACACTGTTTAACAATATTAGAGTCAGTAAAAGCAACATGAAGAGGATCTTTCCATATTGAAGAATTACTTCTCTTCTTATGATCATTTCTGTATTTGGTACCTGGAGTCCATGGTTACAATCATTTCAAAATATTCTGAATGTATGTAGTTTAATTTTGACCTGTATTATAACATTTTTAAATCCTATATGAGGTACAAACATAAATTAAATGACTGAAATATAGATTTGGACTAAAGAGGGAAAGAAAAGAAAATGGTTTCTTATATCTAAATAATAGAACATTGACTATCAGCAATATTTTAATATAAACCTTACAGTAATTCTTTTGGTTCACTTGGTGCAATGTAGCTGAATTTTGTTTCATGAAATTCTGGATCAGTAGCAGTCTGAAAACCTCATCTGCTTTTCCAGAATAGTCCTAGAAGTCTTGATTTAGTTCAATAACATTAACATTTGAAATATTATAGTTCTCTTTATAAATGTGATATAGTTCATTTACGTTAAAATATTTTCATCAAATATTTTCAGTGTATCAGTAAAACAAAATTTATCTGTAGATGACAAACAAAAGGGCTATGATTAACTTTTGATAATAATAATACTTTTTAAAAGTGCAAGGTTTAATAGGAATCAATTATAAAAGTAATGTAAAGTCAAACAAAACCAATTAAAAAAAAATAAATGTCAGGCAAAATATCTCTAAAATTAATGATTAATATTTTTTCAAAGAGCTTCACGTATAACATATAATAATTGAGACATAATCAAATATGTTATTGTTATTGTTAGGTGCCATTGAGTCAGCTCTGACTCATAGCGACCCCATGTACAACAGAATGAAACATTACTCAGTCTTGTGCCAACCTCATAATCATTGCCACACCTGAGCTCAGTGTTGCAGTCACCATATCAATCCATCTTGTTGGGGGCCTTCTCCTTTTTTATTGATGCTCCACTTTACCAAGCATGATATCTTTCTCCAAGGAATGTCCCTTCTGACAACATGAACAAAATAGGTGAGATGATGTCTGACCATTCTCACTTCCAAGGAGCATTCTGGCTGCACTTCTTCCATGACAGATTTATTAGTTCTTTGGGCAGTCCGTGGTACTTTCAGTATTCTTTGTCAATACCACAACTCAAAGCATCAATTCTTCTTCAGTCTTCCTTGTTCATTCCCCAGTTTTCATATACATGTGAGGCAATTGAAAATACCATGGCTTGGGCTAGGCACACCTTAGTCTTCAAGGATACATCTTTGCTCTTCAGCACTTTTTAAGAGGTCTTTTGCAGCATATTTTCCCAGTGCAATATGTTCTCTGATATCTTGACTGTTGCTTCTATTGGTTGACTGTGGAACCAAGTAATATAAAATCTCTAACAATTTCAGTCTTTTCTCCATTTATCATGATACTGCTTATTGGTCCAGTTGTGAGGATTTTCATTTTCTTTATGTTGAGATGTAATCCATACTGCAGACTGTAGTTTTTAATCTTTATCAGTAAGTGGTTCAAGTCATCCTCAGTTTCAGCAAGCAGTGTTGTGTTGTCTGCATATTGTAGGTTGTTAATGAGTCTTCCTCCAATCCTCATGCCATGGTCTTCTTCATATAGTCAAGAATGTACCAAGATTATCAAGTCTAAATATCTGTATAGTAATAAAAATTCCATGAGTGAACTATATGAATTCATCAGTTAAATTTATTGGCTTGAAGATCCTAGATTTAAAGGAAAATAAAGTAATCAAGTTACAAGTTAAAATAATAAAATTATAATGTTATGTACTTTTTTAATATTTAAACCAAAACAAAACAAAAAAAAAAACTTGCTGCCATTGAGTTGAATCTGACTCATAGTGACCTCTCCATGTGTTTCTGAGGTAGTATCTCTATGGAAACAGATTGCTCAATCTTCCTTCCCAGGAGTGGTTGGTGAGTATGAACCGCCAGCCTTCTGGTTAGCAGTCAAATGCCTTAAGAACTACAATATTAGGCAAATTGACAAAAAATTTTTGACACTGCTTTTTTGGAACAACATAATTCATATATTTTATAACATATTATATATATATATATATATATATATATAGCATTTTTCTCTTTACAAAATTGAAACTGTTGTTTTGAGGTTTTCTACAAAGTTTTGCTTCATAAGATTTTCACTGACTATGAAACAGCATTTAACTGTGTGGGTCATAACAAATAATGGATAACTGCAAAGAATAAGAATTCCAGAACACTGAATAGTGGTCATGAAGAACCTATACACAGACCAATAGGCAGATGTTCAAACCGAAGAATAGAGTGAGTGGTTTATAACCAAGAAAAGTGTGAGTCAAGCTTCATACTTTTACCATACTTATTCAGTACAAATGCTGAGCACATAATCCAAGAAGCTGGACTATGTGAAGGACTGAAGGTAGATTCATTAACAACCATGGAATGCAGATGACACAACCTTGCTTGCTGAAAGTGAAGACAACTTGAAACACTTATTGGTGAATATCAAAGACTACAGCCTTCAGTATTAATTACACCACAACATAAAGAAAACAAAACTAGACAAATAAACAACAGTGTGATAAACAATGAAAGATTAAAGTTGTCAAAGATTTCATTTACTTGGACCCACAATCAATGCCCATGGAAGCAGCAGTCAAGAAATCAAATGACATATTTCATTGGAAAAATCTGTTGAAAAAGATCTCTTTAAAGAGATAAAAAAACAAAACAAACAAACGAAGAAAAACCAAAAAAGGTAAGATGGCGGAATAGGCAGAAAGACTCCACAGACCCTCTTCAACAAAGAAAAGGGGAACCAATTAACAAATATACAGAAGATAATCCTGGAACCATGAGCCTTGAAGGGAAGGATATAGAAGTGGAGTAAACTCCAACTAGCAGAAGAATTTCCATGAAAATTCCAAAAAAGGAAACATACAGAACTGTGGTCTGGTAGGGATCCTGAAGGGACAGACAGCTTGGATATTGCCGAGAGGTGGTAGGACCTAAGAATTAACCTAAAAATCTATCATGCTAGCCAGGCACAGCATGGAGGACTGCTCTGGTGGCTGGGGAATAAAAGGGAAGGCAGCGAAGAGGATGGCAGGCTAAGCTGTAGACTTTTGTCTGTCTGGAGAGTGCAGCCATTTTGAATGTTTACAAGAGGCTTGATCACTCTGGATATTTAAACAGACAGTGTACTCCCAGATTCCACAAGCTTAAGAACAGGTTCCACTTGCGATAAGCCCAAGGACATTCTGGACCTGGATGCTAGAAAGTTAACAGAGATCTAAATACAACTCCAAGATGTCTTGGAGACAACAGATCATCACAGTCTACACAAAGAAGCAAGATAAAGTAGTAGAAACAAGGGAGTAGGATACAGACCTAGAAAACATCCCTGAAGAGGAAGCAGCATTGGAACTCTCCGATAAAGAATTCAAAAGAATTATATTTAGGTAACCTCAAAAGACTGAGAGGCAGATCAAGGAAAACATAGACAAATCCCCAGAAGAGTTTTGGAAGAAAATACAAGAACAAAATGACAAAATAAATGAAAAACTAGATATGATTCTAAATCTACAGATAGAAATCCAGAAGATTAATACTAAATTGTCAGAAATAGATAACACATTAGAAGGGCAAAGGAGTAGAAATGATGCAAAAAGACAGAATTAAGGAGATTGAAGACAAATACTTGAATACTAATTGGAAAGGGATCAATCAGAAAAAAGATCAAAACAAAATGAAGAAAGCCTAAGGTTCAAGTGGGATACCATCAAAAGCAATAATCTATGTGTCATTGGAATTCCAGAACAGGAAGAGAAAAATAAAACCAATGAGAAAATTGTCCAAGATTTGTTGGAGAAGAACTTCTCTTATATGATGAAAGATGAGAATATATCCATTCAGGAAGTCCAAAGAACCCCGAACAGGATAGACTGCAAAAGAAAATTAACAACACATATCATCATCAAACTCATCAAAACCAACGAAAAAGAAAGGATCTGGAAAGGAGTGCAGGTAAAACAAAAAGATACTTACAAAGGAAAACCAGTCAGAATGAGCTCTGATTTCTCAGCAGAAACTATGCAGGTGAGAAGGCAATGGGATGGTATATATAAAATGCTGAAAAAGAAAAATGTTCAACCAAAATTGTATACCTGGCAAAATTGTCCCTCAAATATGATGGTGAAATGAGGAGATTTTCAGATAAGCAGAAACTAAGGGAATTTGTTAAAACCAGACCAACCTTACAAGACATCCTAAAGGGAGTCCTTTGATCAGAGAACCAAAAATAGCAAATAACAACCAACCATTAATACACAAAGTGACATAACACAGAAACCACAGCTATGGACATATTCAAAGTAAAATAAGTTTACAAGACTGTAAACAGGGAACAAGAGACATCAACTAGCTAGTGAGGACAACTACAAAAAAAAAAAAAAAAGAGGGAAAATAATGTGTAGTCACAGAACTTCTAAATGGTGAGGAAGACAAGAGAGTTGCAGGATAGAATGAACTGTTCTAAACACGGGGAGAAAATTATAAATCACAGGGTAACCTCAAAGAAAAATGATACACTTTCATGTCACAATAAAAAAGGGATGAGCACAAATATTAGCAAATACAAAAACAACAGAAACAAAGGAAATGATAGCACAATTCATAAATATAAAGAGTTCAGCACAAAAGATAATATGGAACAATGAAAGCAGGGACACCATGAAAAAACACATAAAAAATGACAGCAAACAATTCAGACTTGTCAATAATTACACTGAATGTTAATAGATTAAATGCACCACACAAGAGAAGGAGAGTTGCAGATTGAATAAGAAAACAAAACCCATCAATATGCTGCCTACAAGAGACACACCTTAGAGATAAAGACAAAAATAGACTAAAAATCAAAAGTTGCAAAAAGATATATCAAGCAAATGGCAACTGTAAGAGAGCAGGAGTGGCAATATTAATTTCTGATCAAATTGACTTTAAGACAAAAACCATCATACGAGACAAGGAGGACATTATACAATGATTAAAGGATCAATTGAACAGGAAGATATAACCATAATAAATATCTATGGTCCCAATGAAAGGGCCCCAAAGAACATAAATCCGACTGTAAAAGAGTTGAAAAATCAAATAGATGACTCCACAGTCATTGTGGGAGACTTTAATATACTGCTTTCCATGAAAGATAGAACTGGAAAGAAACTCAACAAAGATGAAGAAGAGCTAAACAATACAATCCACCAAGTTCACCTTATAGACATCTACAGAGCACTTCACCCAACAACAGCACAATATACATTCTTTTCCAGTGCACATGGAACATTTTCCACAATAGACCATATATTAGGTCATAAAGCAAGCCTTAATAAATTTAAAAACACTGAAATACTGCACAGCATCTTCTCAGATCATAATGCTATCAAATTAGAGATCAACAATAGGAAGATCAATGGAAAAAGAGTAAACACATAGAAACTTAACAACACTCTCCTTGAGAAAGACTGGGTAAGAGAAGAAATAAAAATTGAAATTCAAAAATTCCTTGAAACAAATGAGAATGAAAACACAATATCCTAAATCTTTGGGACATAGCAAAAGCAGTGATCAAAGGCCAATTGATAGCAATATATGCACACATCAAAAAAGAAGAAAGAGACAAAATCAACACTTTAAACCAACCTCTACAAAAATTAGAAAAAGAAGAGCAAGAAAAGCCTACAGTCACCAAAAGAAAGAAAATAATAAAGATTTGAGCAGAAATCAATGAAACAGAAAATAGAAGGGCAATAGAAAAAATCAACAAGACCAGAAATTGGATTTTTGAAAAGATCAATAACATTGACAAACTACTAGTAAATTTAACAAAGGAAAAGAGAGAGAGAATACAAATACCACAAATAAGAAACGAAATGGGTGACATTGCAACAGAATCAACTGAAATAAAAAGGATAGTATCAGGACACTATGAAGAACTGTACCCCAACAAATTTGAAAATCTGGAAGAAATGGACAGATTTCTAGAAACACAACATTTACTTAAACAAACACAGACTGAGATGGAAAAGTTGAACAGATCCATAATGAAAGAAGAAATTGAACAGGTCATAAAAAATTTACCACCACCAACAACAAAAAATTCTGGCCCAGATGGTTTCACTGAAGAATTCCACCAAACATTCAGAGAAGAACTGACACTAATCCTACTCAAACTATTCCAAAGCATAGAAAAGGATGGGATCCTCCCTAATTTTATGAAGCAACCATAACCTTAGTAACAAAACAGGGCAAAGACATCACTCAAAAGGAAAATTACAGACCAATATCCCTCATGAATATAGATGCAAAAATCTTCAACAAAATCCTAGCCAATAGACTCCAACAACATAGCAAGAAAATCATTCATTATGACCAAGTGGGGTTCATATCGGATATGCAGGGATGGTTCAAAATGAGAAAAACAATCACTGTCACCCACCATGTAAATAAAACAAAGGAAAAATCACATGATCATATCAATTGATGCAGAAAAAGCATTTGACAAAATCCAACACCCATTCCTGATTAAAACTCTCAGCAAAATAGGAATAGAAGGAACATTCCTCAAAGTAATAAAGGCCATCTATGCAAAACCAACAGCCAACATTATTCTCAATGGAGAGAGACTGAAAGCATTCCCCTTGCGAACAGGAACCAGACAAAGATGCCTTCTATCACTACTTCTATTCACCACTGTACTGGAAGTTCTAGCCAGAGCAATAAGGCAAGAAAGGGAAATCAAAGGCATCCAAATTGGTAAGGAAGAAGTCAAACTATCCCTATTTGCTGAAGATATGGTCCTATACCTAGAAAACCCAAGAGACTCAGTAAAAAATCTACTGCAACTAATTGAGAGATGTAGCATTGTGGCAGGATACAAGATTAACATCCAAAAATCAGTTGGATTCCTCTACACCAGCAAAGAGATTGCTGAAAAAGAAATAAAGAAATCAATACCATTTACAATAGCTACAAAAAAATAAAATACTTGGGAATAAATCTTACCAGGGACATAAAAGACTTGTACAAAGAAAATTATAAAAACCTACTTCAAGAAACCATAAGAGATCTACATAAATGGAAGAAAATCCCATTCTTGTGGACAGGAAGATTGAACATTGTGGAAATGTCAATTCTACCCAAAGCAATCTATACATTCAATGCAATCCTAATCCAGATCCCATCAATATTCTTTAAGGATATGGAAAAACAAATCACTAAATTTATATTGAAAGGAAAGAGACCTCAGATAAGCAAAGCACTATTGAAGAAGGACAAAATAGGAGGTCTCACACTGCCGGATCTCAAAACCTACCGTACAGCCACAGTAGTCAAACTGCCTGGTATTGGTATAATGACAGACACACAGACCAGGGGAATAGAATTGAGAACCCAGAAACAGATCCATCGACCTATGATCAACTGATCTTTGACAAAGGGCCAAAATCCATTAAGTGGGGAAGAGAAGGTTAGTTTAATAAATGGTGCTGGGAAAACTGGATATCAATTTGCAGAAAAATGAAACAAGATCTGTACCTCATACCATACACAAAAACTAACTCCAGATGGATCAGACTTAAATGTGAAACTAAAACTATACAGTTCCTCAAGGAAAAACTAGAGACAAATGTAGGGTCCCTAATATATGGCATAGGAGCTCTGGTAGCATAGTGCCTAAAGCACTTGACTGCTAACCAGAAGGCTGGAGATTCAAACACCAGACACTCTTTGGAAGGAAGATGGGGCAATCTACTTCTGTAGTGATACTGCGTCGGAAACCCAAGGAGGGGTCACTATGAGCCGAGTCTGACTCAACGGCACATAACAACAACAACAACAACAAAAATATATGGCGTAAATAGACTACCAAGCATAACTCAAAATGCACGAACAGCAGAAGAGAAACTAGATGATTGGAACCTTCTAAAAATCAAGTTTTTATGTGCTTCCAAAGACTTCTCCAAAAGAGTCAAAAGAGAAACTAGACTGGGAAAAAATATTTGGCAATGACATATCTGGCAAGGGACTTATCTCAAGAATTTATAGAAAACCCCAACACCTCAATAACAAAAAAGACAAACAGTCCAATTAAAAAATGGGCAGAAGACATGAATAGACACTTCACCAAGGAGGACATTCAAGTGGTCAACAAACATATGAAGAAATGCTCATGTTCATTAGCTATTAGAGAGATGCAAATCAAATCAACAATGAAATACCATCTTTCACCAGCACTAGTAGCAAAGTTCAACAAGACAGAAAGTAACAAATGCTGGCAAGGATGCGGAGAGATTGGAACTCTCATACACTGCTGGTGGGACTATAAAATGGTAAAACCACTGCAGAAAGCAGTATGGCAATTCCTTAAAAAGTTGGAATTAAAAATACCATTTGACCCAGCCATTCCATTACTAGGTATATATCCTAAAGAAGTGAGAGCCAGGACAAGAACAGACATATGCACACCCATGTTCATCGCAGCACTATTTACAATAGCCAAAAGATGGAAACAACCTAGGTGTCCAACAACTGAGGAATGAAAACCAAACTATGGTACATACACACAATGGAATACTATGCAACCCTAAAGAATAATGTAGAATCTGCAAAACACCACATAATGTGGATGAACTTGGAGGACATTATGTTGAGTGAAATAAGTCAATCACAAAAGGATAAATATTGTATTAGTCTGCTATTGTAATAGTCAAGGAAACATTTATCTATAGAAGGTCATTTTTTTTGTTGGTTACCAGGGGTGGGAGGGGAGGTAAGGAATACCTTGTTAGATAGATAGAGATAAGTGTTGATTTGGGTGAAGAAAAGGGCAATACACCAAATGTGAGTGATCAATATAGTGGCATTGAGGAAGAGAGAGACATAGAAAGGTATGTGGAAAGTACAGACAACAAAGATGAATCTTTTTGCACAGACAGTACTGCATCGTCAGTGAAGGCAAACATGGGTATACGGGTGGATAGATGGGTGGACAGGCTGAACTAGTAGATACGCCTATGAAGTGGGGAGTGTACCTAAGACCATGTATAGGGTTGGCAGACAATGGTCATATAAGTTTATTTGTATGATCTGAATTCCCAGGTGTATAATGGGGCTGACAAGGGGCAAGGTTGCAGTCATTGCTTGGTCACAGCCAGCTACCCAGAGTGACAGAGTAGTTGAACCTGTGGGCTCGGGACCATGGTCGCAGAGGACATCAAGCTCTATTGGCATAACATACTACACAAAACATTGTTCCACCTCCTACCTTGGTGAGTAGGAACTGGGATCTTAAAAGCTTGCAAGCAGCCAGCCATCCAGATGCAACAATGGATCTCTCCTTGTCCAGAGCAAAGAGGAATGTAGAAAACCAAAAATTCATGGAAACAATTAGTCCCAGTGACTGGTACACCATCCAATCTGCAGCCTATACAACTATGATACCAGAAGAAATAGATGGTGCTCGGCTACTACTGTCAACCACTTGGAGGTGGATCTATGCAGGAGATCCTGGATAGAGAGGGAGAACAATGTGGAAAAAAAACTCAAAATGATTTGGATTAAAAAAAAAAAAAAAAGGGAGAACCAGGTTTGCTGGCCTGATAGAGCCTGGTGGAACCCCTGAGACTATGGCCACTAACTGCACTTCAGGTCTGGAATTGAACCCACACCTGTGGCTTCCAGCCAAACAAAAGACAGGCATATGAGTTGAACAATTACATGTGGGAGATACACTCCTTGGAGAGAACAATCGTGGGAGAAAGAAGGGCTGTTTATGCACTGGGAGACAGCTCAGGGGGCAGGAGTGCATGGAGGGATAGACACAAGTAAGAGGTAACTATCGGGAGGAAGTAGGAGGGGAGCTGTTGCATTGTGCTAAATTGTAGTCAATGTTATGAGACAAAGTGTATTTGAACTGCTGTATGGAAACTGAATCTGCTCTGTAAATTTCCACCCAAATCACAATAATAAATAAATAAGAGTAGGGAAAAAAGGAAGACATCACTTTGAAGACTAAAGTGCACCTGACCTAAGCCATGGTATTTCCATTTGCTTCATATGCATTGCAAAAGGTGAACAATGAATAAGGAAGACTGAAGAGGAATTGATGCCTTTGAATTATAGTGTTGGCAAACATTATTAAATATACCAGGATTGCCAGAAGAAAAAAACAAATCCATTTTGGGAGAAGTACAGCTAGAATTTTTCTTTGAAATGAGACTTTTGAGACTTCAGTTCATGTACTTTGGATACGTCATCAGAAGGGTCTAGTCCCTTGAGAAGGAGATGATCTCTGGTAAAGCAGATGGTTGGTGCAAAGGAGGAAGATTATCAATTAGATTAACTCACACAGTGACTGCAACAATGAGTTAAAACATAGAAAAGATTGTGAGGATAGTGCAGGATTGGACTATGTTTCATTCTATCATACATAGGGTCACTATGAGTTGTAACTGACTCCATGGCACCTAACAACAACAGCACAAAGTTTCAGAGTTATCATGAATATATTATAGACTACTAAGATACAGTACATAAGTTATATATAAAAAATATTTCAAAATGAAAACCTTGCTTTTTTCAAGAACATGCAGCTTGCTTTCCACTCAGGAATCTTATTCTAATGAGAGACCAAATTCCTCTCTTTTAGGCAGGTTACATAAAGAATGAATTAAGTCTTGAACCCAGTTATCAAAGAAAAGTTTCTTATTTTATTTTCATTTCAGAAATGTATTATAAAACATTTCAAACAGAAACTAGTATAATGGACCACCTGGTGCCCATAACCAAGCTTCAAAAAGTATCAACTAATGGCTAATCTTCTTTCCCTTGTTTTTAATTAAAAAAAAAAAAAATCAAATTCCTTCACCCATATCAATCCTGTCAACATTCCCCTCTCCTCCCATACCTTCTAACCACCAAAGAAAGTGTTCTCTCTGTGTAACCCTTTCCTTGGCTTCACAATGGTGGACTCATATAATATTCATCTTTCTGTGATTGACTTATTTCATTCAGAATAATGTCCTTCAAGTTCATCCATATTATGAGATGATTCCCTCATTTTTCATTAATCTTCAGTTTTGCATACTATTCCATTGTGTGTATGTATCATAGTTTTGTTATCCATGCATCTGTTGATGGGCATTTAGGTTTTTTCCATTTTTTTTGCAATTATGAATAGTGCTGTGATGAACGTGGGTGTGGATATATTTGTTCGAGTCCTGCCTCTCACCTCTTTAGGATATATTACTAGTAATGGAATTGCTGGATCAAATGGTATTTCAATTTCCAATGTTTTAAGGAAGATTTGTACCATTTTCCATACTGGTTGTACCATTTTACAGTCCCACCAGCAGTGTATGAGAGTTAAAATCTCTCCACACCCTCACCACCATTTGTTGGTTTTCTGTACTGTTGAACTTTGCTATTAATGCTGGAGTTAGATGTTATCTCATTGTTTTGATTTGCAAGTTCTTTATTTTAATGTTGTTGTTAGCTGCCATCAAGTTGACTCTGATTCACAGAGACCCTATGTACCACAGACTGAAACACTGCCCAGTTATGTGCCATCTTCATCTTATTTTAATATTAAGAAATAATTGCTTTATCAGTTATTTGACACTAAAAGTTCTTAAACACTTCATGCAATAACACAACAAATTTTAGTCAGACTGATAAAAGCTTTCATTATATCAAATAAATTCTTTTTCACAAATCTTTAACTTTGTTTTTTATAGTACTTTTCAAATGACAATAATGAACATACTTATCAGTCAACTTAAGAATATGCTGTAATAGGGTTGCTATGAGTCAGAACTGACTCGACAGCACCTAACAACAAACATGTATGGTATTATTGTTGTTAGGTGCCATTGAGTCAATTCCAACTCATAGTGGCCCTATGTACAACAGAACAAGACACTGCCTGGTCTTGTGCCAACCCCACCATCCTTACTGTACTTGAGCCCATAATTGCAGCTATTTTGTCAATCCATCTTGTTGAGAGCCTTCCCCTTTTTTGTTGATCTTCAACTATACCAACCATGATATCCTTCTCTGGGGAATGATCCCTTCTGACAACATGACCAAAGTAGGTGAGATGAAGTCTGGCCATTCTTGCTTCCAATGAGCATTCTGGCGGCATCTCTTCCAGGGCAGATTTGTTAGTTCTTCTGGAAATCCATGGTACCTTCAGCATTCTTGCTAACACCACAACTCAAAAGCATCAACTCTTCTTTGGTCTTCCTGATGACAAACATCCATCCATACAAATAATTATATTTTCTCTGTGACATAAAAAGCAAAAGAAAGTAAATTTGGTTATTAACTCAATTTAATATCAGAAAATTTCCCTAAAACTCTTGGATATTATTTTTAGCCTACATACCACAAAACATTATTACAGTTTAGGTAAACTTTGATAAATCATCAATATATTTATTTAACATGTACCATTTCATTGAGATGTGTGTCGTTGTGCTTTCTATATTTTGGCTTCATATAATTCTTCTACAATTCAAATAACTTGTTTACATTTCTTTCATGATGGAGATCTAGTTGATATCTTTTAAGTAACAGTAAGACATTTTATTTTCTTTTGTCTTAAAAGATCCTCACTTAGTTGTGAGAGGTCATTCTAAAGTAAATTCATAAAAATTAGAGTCATCAATAAACAAATTTGGTAAATCTCTTTCCTTATTCATCGTAAGAGCTAACATAATTTGGGAGCAACTTGTTTAGCTGCTGTCTGAAAGGTTGTTTCCTTTAGTTTCCCCACTACACATTATTTCTAAAAGTCAGAAGATCTAGGCAAGACTGGCAGAGCCCTCAGATAATCTGAAATTAATAAAACTTATTTCTCTGCTTTAATTTAGACACATTTCATATAATACCTAGCTTATTTTGAAAAGTTTTGTTTTTAAGATTGACATAGCTCAGAGCATAAAAATCTTTGTCAGAACAAATTCATTTCATCAATTCCTGGAAGCATTTGGACTATTAAACTTATAAAAGTGTTTATTTATCATTTAAAACAGTCAGAGTAAGTTCTTTGAAGAAATACCATAATATAATTTAATAACACTATCTGGAGATAGAAAATTATTATATTTCCATAAATCTATCTTCTGCATACTTTATAGTACCCTTTAGAGAAACAACTAAAAATAAATTGTTCTTTTTCAGTACATTTTTCAAATATTCCAATTTACATCAAAGTTTCTGAAAGTTGCTATTAGAAGCCCAGACACAATAAGATTGCATCATGAGGGGAAGATAAAAAACAAACAAACAACAACAACAACAACAAAAACTAACAACTGCTAGTAACAGTTTCCTTAGAGAAGATGGGGGGAAAAATTAGAAACAAAATGACAGATAATTACACAAATTCACCAGTCTATGAGGCCAGCTCACAAACCAGGCTATTCAATACCACACAAGAAAGATAATGGGGAAATCTTTTGAACCTAATGCATTTTGCCAGCCAGAGACCAACTCTTTTATTTTAAATGTATTAGTCTAATTGGAAAGTACTTAAAAGGTTGCAATTGATTTAACAAACTGTTGGTATAGTGCCTAAGGCATTTGACTGCTAATGAGAAGGCTGGTTCAAACCCACTAGCCACTCCCTTGGAAGGAAGACTGGGCAATCTACTTCTACAGAGATACCACCTTGGAAATCCAAAGAGGGGTCACTATGAGTAAGATTCAACATGACGTCAGTGAGGTTTTTTTTTTTTGTTGTTGTTGTTAATTGTTGTCAGAGTTCAGATGAACAATCAAAAATAGGTATCTAACTGAGTTAGGTTATTTCAGAGGCCCTTAGATTCTAATTTACTCTACAGAAAGGTGAGTTTATGTAGGTCAAAAGTGCCTGAGATCAACCACTGATCCTCTAAGGAATAATCTTTGGTAAATGAATTCCGGAATTTACTGTATAATACAGTACTTGGGCTATATGCTTACACATACCACTGGAGTATCTGAGGGAGGTCCAGCTAGATTATTAGACATAGCACTCCCCATTTTACCAAGTAATAAATTGGGTTTCCTGAATACAAAACTAGTGTGTTTCTTTAATTAGCACATGGACAGAAAAGAGAGAGAAAAAATTTCAGCTGTACTGACAACTCTTGGCCACGAGATGTCAGTCCAGTCAAGTCTGATTTGGCTTTGCTGTGATGACAAACAGGAAGAAAATGAAAGCAAAAAGTAAAAGGACTTTCCAAAAAATTTTGATCTAGACGATCTGTCAAAATGCAATAAAGCAGAGGTTTGGGGTTTGAGAGGGCTCACTGGAACAGATTTTGAGAGCTAGGACACAACTGAGCCAAAGGGCCCTGGCTTAGTTCCAATAGCACTCAGTCCAGTCATATTTCAATGCTGCTGCTGGTGAGACACCTTCAAATCCTGCCAGCTACGCCAGAGAAACATCCTAGAGTGAAAATGCACATTTTATACAAGTAAAATTCAAGAGATTTATTGATACTCCAGACAATGATCTGGACTGGGGAACACGCAGAATCACAACGCGAAAATGTGTGTTCCAAAGAGCAACAAAGAAAAAGCTATTCTTACAGGTTAAAACAGGAACTAAAGCTACACAATTATGATTGGCTAATAGGCAATCAGGAGAGTTGGAAGTGGGCTATCTTGAAGTGAGGCCTCAGCAGTGATTTGTGAGTAACATATATATAGGATTACATGACTGGTTACGGTTACATAATTGCAAGAATATGTGCTTTTCAAATGATTACAGCTGATTCTGAAACAATTACAAGACATGCTTTCCTGGGAACATGCTATGAGTACTGCTTTTTCAAGCATGGCTTTTCCTGGAGGTTGATTGTAAAGATTTGTTGAAAATGCTGTGCATGAAGACCCCTCATACCCTTTGGCTATAGGCTATTGACATCCTGCATCTGCTTGACACAGAATAAAGACTCTCATTGAACAAGCTGTCACATTCTGAATCTGTATAACTACAGAGGGAAAAAATATATATGTTTCCTTTAGGGTATATGGTTAACTCAGCAAAATGGTTAACATTTGCAGGGGCTAAAATAGCAAAAAAGAAAAAAAGAATGCAGCTTTAGCATTGTTTATTGTTCTTATGTGCCGTCAAGTTGGACCCAACTCATAGTGACCTCTCCTTGGGTTTCTGAGGCAGTATCACAGTGGAAGTGCATTGCCCAACCTTGCTTCCAAGGAGTGGCTGGTGGGTTTGAACTGCCAGCCTTCAGGTTAGCACTCAAGGGCCTTAGGCACTATGCTAGCATTGTTGTTGTTGCTGTTAAGTGCTGTCGAGTTGTTTCCCACTCATAGCAACCCCATGCACAGCATAACGAAACACTGCTTGATCCTGCGCCAGCTCCATGATCACTGCTATACTTGAACCCATCACTGCAGCAACTGTGTCAATCCATCTCTTTGAAGGCCTCCCCCTCTTTCGTCGACCCTTCACCTTACCAAGCATGACATCCTTCTCCAAAGAATGGTCCCTTCTGACAACAAGACCAAAATAGATGAGATGAAGTCTGGCCATTGTCACTTCCAAGGAGCATTTTGGGTGCACTTCCTCCAGGACAGATCTGTTGGTTCTTTCAACATTCCATGGTACTTTCAGCATTCTTCACCAGCACCACAACTCAAAAGCATCAACTCTTCTTCAGACTTCCTTATTCATTGTCCAACTCTCACATGCATACAAGGTGATTGGAAATAACATGGCTTGTGTCAGGTGCACCTTAGTCTTCAAGGAGACATCCTTGCTCCTCAGCACTTGAAGCAGTTCCTTCGTGGTTGACTTTCCCAATGCTACACATTGTCTAATGTCCTGACTGCTGCTTCCATTGGCATCAATTGTAGAACCAAGCAATGTGAATTCTTTGACAACCTCAATCTTCTCTCCATTTATTGTGATGCT
>NW_006921606.1:15472179-15480714 GCF_000298275.1 Orycteropus afer afer
CAGACCTGACTCATAGTGACCCCTCCTTGGGTTTCCAAGGCAGTATCACTATGGAAGTAGATTGCCCCATCTTCCTTCTGAGAAGTAGCTGCTGGGGTTGAACTGCCAGCCTTCTGGTTAGCAGTCAAGTGCCTTAGCCACTATGATACCAGAGCTCCCTCAGACTACAGAAGTTGATAAAATTCTTCAATTTCCTCATCTTTGGCTTTGGTAGTTGGGGCATAAATTGGAATAATAGTTGTAGTAATGGGTCTTTCTTGTAGGCATATGGACATTATCCTATCACTAAAAGCATTATACTTCAGACAGATCTTGAAACATCCTTTGTGTTGATGAATGCCTCACCATTCCTCTTTAAACTGTCATTCTTGGCATAGTAGATCACATGGTTGTCTGATTCAAAATGGCCAAAACCAGTCCATTTCAGCTCACTAATGCCGAGGATATCAATCTTTATGTGTTCCATTTCACTTTTGACAATTTCCAATTTTCCTAGATTCATACTTTGTACATTCCATGTTCCAATGATTAATGGATGTCGGCTGCTGTTTCTCTTCTATTTGAGTGGTGCCACATCAGCAAATGGAGGTCTCGAAAGCTTTCCCTTATCCATAGGAGTAAGGCTTGGTTTACTCAGATGATGCAGCTCTTTCTTTCTCAGTCCTATTTTGAGAGCCTTCTAACCTAACCAGACTATTCATAAAGTTGCACGGTAATGTATCAGTGTTTCTTCATTATTCATAAGGTTTTCCCTGGCCAATTATTTGAGAGGTGGATGGCCTCTTCCTAGTCTGTCTCATTCTGTAAGCTGGGGTGATACCTGTGCACCATGTGCATCCCACTGGGTTAGAAACACCAGTGGCTCAGCCTCAAATCTCACATCAACACATCACCATGGTAGGACAAACTGACAGACAAGTTTGACTCCATGCTGGAAACCTCTTGTATCACCCTTACCTGGATCCTTATGACTGACTCCTCCTCTGTCCAGATTCCTAGGCCTTTTAATCCCCTTTCTCCTGCTTCCCCGTCCTGCTGGTTTGGGCGTGCCTGAGTTCCTCTCCTCACCTGGATCCCTACAGCTGCTGCTTCTCTGTCCGAGTTCCTGGCTTTTAATCCCCTTTTTCCTGCTCTCCCTCACTGCTGGTTTGGGCATGCCTGAGTTCCTCTTCTCACCTGGATCCCTGCGGCTGACTGCTTCTCTGTTCAGGTTCCTGGCTTTTTTTATCCCCTTTCTCCTGCTCTCCCGCCTTGCTGCTTTGGGCATGCCTTATTTCCTTCTCTTCACCTGGATCCCTGCGGCTGACTGCTTCTCCGTCAGGGTTCCTGGATTTTAATCCCCTTTTTCCTGCTCTCTCGCACTGCTGCTTTGGGCATGCCTGAGTTCCTCTCCTCACCTCGATCCCTGCGGCTGACTTCTAGCATTAGATCACCCATTTTACTTAAGGTCCAAAGCCTCTGATTTTAGAGCATTAATTCAGATCTAGACAACTTTCCTGAGTTCATGTTTGTAAGTTCATAGTCTGTAAGAAGCACAACATCATGGCTGCCTCTCTTAGAAAAGGAAAATTAACTCACATAATGAGAAAAGAGGGAGCTCTGGTAGCATAGTGCCTAAGGCACTTGACTGCTAACCGGAAGGCTGGCAGTTCAAACCCATGGGCCACTCCTCGGAAGGAAGTTTGGGCAATCTACTTCTGAAGTGATACTGCCTCGAAAACCCAAGGAGGGGTTGCTATAAGTCAGGTCTGACTTGATGGCACATAACAACAACAACAAGGAGAAAATAAGAAAACTAAAGGAAAAGTGAGGGTTCAAAGAAAAGAATAACACTCTGAGGCAAACAGTTTGGCAGTCCTTTAAATTTTAAATAGAATCACCATTTGATCTAGTAATTCCACCCCTAGGTTTATACCCCAAAGAATCGAAAGCAATCATTTAAAAACTCATACATGGATGTTTATAACAGAATTATATACAATAGTGAAGAGGTACAAAAAACCCAAAGGTCCATCAATTGATGAATGGATAAACAAATGTGGTATATTCATACAATGCATCTATTTTTATTCAGCCATAAAAAGTAACAAATTATTGGTACTTGCTTCAAAATGTATGGACCTTAAAAACATTATATTAAGTGAAAGAAGCCTGGATATAAAAGGTAAAATTTTATGATTGCTTTCATATCAAATATCCAGAATAAGCAAATCCATAGAGGCTAAATGCAGAAGGGAGAATGGGGAATAACTGATTAAAGTACAGGGTCTCTTTGGGAGTTGATGAAAATGTTTTGGAATGTTACAGAGGTGGGGGTTGCACAACATCATGAATGTAGTAAATGCTACAGAGCTGTACAATTTAAAATGGTTCATTTTATTTGATGTGAATTTCACTTCAATTTTAATGAAAGAATAACAAAGTAAAGTGAATAAGTAAAGGGAAGAAAATGAGTGATAAGGGGTCATTCACATTCAGGGTTTTTGGAAAATGGTGGAACACAAAGTGTTGTTGTTTTTAGTTGCCATTAATTCATTTCTGACTTGTGGCATCCCATCTGTTACACAGTAGAATTGTCCCATGAGGTTTTCCTTAGCTATAATCTTAAGAGAAGCAGATAGCCAGGACTTTTCTTCTGTGGGCTCAGACTTCCAACATTTAGGTTAGCAGTCATATGCCAACAGTTTGTGCCACCTCAGGATCTTCAGAACACAATTCAAGCTGTGTATGTGCTCTCCATTGATTCCATCATCTCATGCATGAACTCAATGGATCATTATGCTGAAGTATTATAAAGATATATCTATTCTTAACTATGTTTTCTGATGTTATTTTATAATTCAAATCCCATACAATCTCATTGTTTAAAAATTTAAATGTAGGAGTGCATAAAACAGCAAAAAAATAATAAAGTCCTCTCCCATTTCCACTCCACAGTAGTAACTACTGTTAACAGTTTGTCATAATTTTATTTTATTTACTGACTCTCTGGGTATTCTCTGGTCTTAGAAAAGTATTATCATAGTTTGAAACTCATGACACTTTTTCAAGAAAATCTATGTGGGCTGAGTCTGATTAGGATTTATAAATAGCATATGGACACATTCCCTATGATACTTTTCTTCTTGCTAGCTGGCTAGCTGGCTAGTTACATTTCAGTGAAAATTCATAAAAAGAAAAAGAATAAAGAAAAAAAAAAACTAGCATGACTAGCAGTTGGCCTAGTTAAATGAACTGAGGACTGTGGGTTAAATTGAATAGACTGCCATTCTACTGCACTAAAGATGGCAAACCAACTGAAACAGATGTAGAGGCAATGAAAGTAAATGAGCCCAAAGATCTTGCAAATAAACCCTGCTTCACTCTCTCAGAAAATACATAAACCTCAGATATACTGTTGCCTTTTCATATATGATTATTCTGCTGTATCACAAGTAAAGACTTCTCATCTGAGTGATCACTAGTTTTGATAATCCTGAACCTAAGAAGCTTTCCTTCTAAGAAAAGTAAAGTGAGTTCTCATAAAGTCAAATAAACATCCCCTATTGATATTATTATTAGCTGAAAAGCAGCCAAAAATAAGTAAAAATAAACTTCACACACCATTTTTAGTTATACATTAAAGATTCTACTAGTTATTAAATTTAGTATAAGCAGTATTTTTTGCTGTTTGGGTTCCATACATCTTACTTGCACAGTCTCATGCCCAAAAGGGTGTCATTTACCTTATTTATATTATTAGCATATTATCCAATCCTTTTGGTGGCCCCAAGCATCTCACATTTGTACCCAATCATTGATGGGAGTCATAGTAAATAATTCACTGCATCACAGCAGTTGAAGTTATGATAACACAGGTAACATTGTCACATGGAAACTTTTTTCTCCTCTATGTGTAAACTAACTGAGGGTTATTTTTGTATCTTTGACTAAATGGCAGGAAGGCATAAAATTTTTTGTCTGAATTAAATACTTCAATCAATATCCTTGTTAATATACCTTCTGGTTATCTGTGATCTACTAAAATCTGTGAAGGGAATATTGAGGTCTTTTGGTTTCTCAAAGATTTCAAGAAACTAAATATTTATTCTCACTTATATAATATATGCATTGTGGGATTTTTGTATAAATTATAGATCTTAAATGTCATTTGGGCTCCCAAATAGTATTTTTGATTATGTACTAAGAAAATGATCTAGAAATACTCTCTTGCTGAAGTAAATCTGAAACAGTTAAGCAAATATTTTAGAAAGTTCTGCACTGAGTTTTGTTTAAAAAGAAAAAAAAAGTTTTCTGAACCTTCAGATACTATTGCTTGACAGAAAAAAAGTGTGCCTCAGGAAAAAAAAAAAAAAAAAAAAGTAAGGATGATAACATTTGCCAGGTGCTAACTTATACAAAGATACTTTAAGCTGAAATTCAAGAGAGCAAAAGAATACTGGCATATGAAATAGAATACTCTAATATTGCCCAACACATCAGGTGAGACGTGAAAATAATTATAAAATATTATCAACCTTGACTAGTCATAAAATTACCTGGGGAGCCTTTAAGAATCCAAATATCTAAGCAGAAAACTTTGAATCTGGGATTCTGGAAAGGATTGTTTTTAGAGTTCTTCTAGTGATTCTAATGTTGATCCAAGGTTGAAAACTACTGAACTATAGTTATGATTGAGAATAATCTTAAATGTCTATGTATCAATATTCGGGATATAAGTAATAACCAAGTTACAAAAATGTCATTCAAGCTTGATTAGATCAGATTTTCCTGGGCAATATTAATCTCTTCTGCTATGCTTTCACAGAGTGTCACAGATAACTGAACAGTGTTGTAATTGGGTATTTAACTTTGCCTTTCTTCCAGTAGATGACAAACTCTCTAGGGATATGGACAAGGTCATATTTTTATAGTATCTGTATCTCAACAACATACCAAAGTGTTCAGCATATAGGAGGTTCACAATAAATATTTGTGAAAATGACAAGTGTCCTTTTATCAAATTTGTTCCTAACTTTGTCCTGAAGTTGTTGGTCACTTCAGCAAGATCAAAATCTAAAAGGAATAATAAGGATGTTGTTATTATAGAGCTAAGATAGAGTGAAACAATAAAAACAAAACAAAAAAAGAAAAACAGGAGAAAGATATTAAACTATATATGCCAGTTCTGAACTGGTGTACAAAGATGGTGGTGAATGTGGCACCTATGAGGCTGTGGGGATAAATGAGAAAAGAAGCTTTTGAGGATTGACTCTTGCCTCATCCCAGTATTATTGCTTGAAACAGTCACTGTCAGATAGTTAGCGAATTTGTTTACTGGAGTAAAATTTAGTAGCTCAGAAATTGTTGAGTGTATGGTCAGTAACTGCAACTCCCCAAAATGGCTTCCAAATTCCATCTTGTTTAGCCACACTTATACAAACTATGAGCCATTTTCCCTATCTCTCTTTGTCACATATTCCCTTCCTCCCTCCATCATGTATTAACCACCTACCCTGTAACATATTAACCCACCCTTAGAATAGTTTTAAACCACAAAGCTTGCAGCATCTTATCAGAGCACACACAGGTGGTGGTTGTAGGGTATTGCCCGGGCCCCCTCCTGATCACGAACTGGAGCCACCAACTCTGAAGCCAGTCACGTAGCCCTCCACTCCCAGTCAAGTGGCACCCCATCCCCAATTCTTCAAACTTAGGTATAACTATCCCCGGAAAGTGGGAGGGGGTTAATGGTCATCTTGGATCCTTTCTAGCCTTCAGTCACTGGATGCTAAATTGCTAGCAATGTTTGTAAGCCTGCTTTCTTTATCTTTTTAACCCTTTCTCTCCCTATTCTTTTTGTTTCTATTCTGAATAAACGTTCATGTCTCTGACTATGCCTCTGGGGAAGTTTTTCGGACTTTTGCTATCTACTCAGGAGGAAGTTTTCAGTTCCTTGGAAAATTCACGCAACAAGGAGAGAGAGAAAGTAAAAAGATCTCATTTGACAGCCTTGGAAAGTCTTTCTTTCCCATTGCTACTGCTTCAAACTCATGGAATTGGTGACAACAATATAGCTTTACTGGTGGTGATGTACTGAAAGTGAAGTCCTTATTGGAATTGTTTTCTGGGGTTAGGAGTGATTAACTGCAGTTTTCTGGTGCATGGAGATGTATCAATGCCAGGTCTTATCTGTCTCTGCAGATGTATGGGCAGAAAAAACTCCTTAGAAGTGAGAATAGCCAGACTTCATCTCATATACTTTGTTATCAGAAGAGACTATTCGCTGGAGAAGAGTATCATGCTTGGTAAAGTAGAGGGTCAGTGAAAAAGGCGAAGACCCTCAATGAGATGGATTGACACAGTTGCTTGAATGGGTTCAAACATAGTAACGATTATGAGAATGGCACAAGACTGCACAGTGTTTTAGTATGTTGCACATAGGTCTCTATGAGTCAGAGCTGACTAGGTGGCATCTAACAACAACAAGGGTAGCTACATTAATTTCAGTCTGTTAATAAAGAATTTAACCTTGCCCAAAGATAGGTCTGGTATTTCACTTCTGCTTTTGGGAGATGATCTCTAAGCCTTTGGGATGTCGTACCTGTGAGAGAGTCTTTGTTTAACTGGAGGTTTTGAGTCATACCAACCACGTGATTTTTAAGAGCTGTTTGTGCAGTGGTCAAAGCATTCAACTGCTAACCAGAAGGGTGGAGATGGAACCCACCATCCACTCCAAGGGAAAAAAATGAGGCATTCTGCTTCCATAAAGATTTGCAGCCTTGGAAAACCTATGGGACAGTTCCACTCTGTCCTACAGGGATGCTATGAGTTAGAACTGACTAGATGGCAGTGGGCTTTAACAGTGTGAGTTAGGATGGGAACCTTGGGCCAACCGGATAGTAATAATGTGATTTAGAGTAAAGGCTTTGTACAATACCAACAGTGTGATTTAGAGTAGAGGCTTTGGGTTACATCACATCATCTCAACCTTCTCAGGAGCTAGAAACACATCAATCACCTGGCCAGTCAAACATACCTACATACTGGAGACCCAGTAAAGACTCAGGACACCAAGGCTCAGGTGACCTTTCTTGATTGTCAATAAACTTTGTGCCTAATAACGCAGTGATACCTGGAGAGTGACACTGCCCTAACTATGTAGACAGGACTACTGGAAGCTCCAGAATTTTGCCCTATTGTTCCCTTCTTTAGCTAATTTTAATCTGTATCTTTTCCCTGGAGTATACCATAATTGTGAGCTCCAGTGAGTTCTGTGAGCCCTTCTAATGAATTATAGAATCTGATGGAAGTTTTGAGAATTTCCCAATCTTGCAGTTAGTGTCAGAAGTTAAGTGTTCTTATGTGGACTGCTCCCTCTAATTTGTCAGTTGGATAACTTTGACATGGGCAATTCAGAATTTAGAACAAGTAAGACTATCAGGGATAAAGAGGGACATTGCATAATGATAAAGAAGTCAGTTATCCAAGAGGACATAACAATCCTAAACATGTAAGCACCAAACAATATAGTGTCAACATCCATGAGGCAACAACTGATTCAACTAAGATGAGAAGTAGAGAAATTAATTTTTATATTTGGATACTTCCACATTCAGAAAGTTAGTAAAGGTATAGAAGGTCTGACAGCAATATGAATCAACTTGGTATAAATGACACTTATAGCATGCTCCATCCAACAACCACAGAATGCACAATCTTCACAAGTACACATAGAATATTTACCAAGATAGACTGCATTCTTGGCCATAAACCATACATTATCAAATTTCAAAGAACAGAAATCAAACAAAATACACTCTCAGATTATAAGAGATTCAAACAAGAAATCAATAACAAAAGATAGGTGTAAAATATCCATGTATTTGGAAATTAAATAAATTCCTTTTAAGACCCAGCCTAAGTAAAAAAATTACCTACAGAAGTTAAAACCAAAAATCCAAACCTGTTACCGATGAGTCATTTCTGAGTAGAATTGCCCATAGGGTTTCCAAAGCTGTAATCTTTATGGAAGCAGACTGCCACATCTTTCTCCCATTAAGTGGCTGGTAGGTTTAAACTGCCAATCTTTTGGTTAGCAGACAAACACTTAACCAGAGTGCCACCAGGCCTCCTTAAAGAAGTAAAATGCCTTGAAATAAATGAAAATAAAAATTATAAAATCTGTAAGATGCTGGTAATACAGTGCTTAAAGAGAAATGTATACTATTAGATGCATATATGAGGAAAAAGAAAAATATTAAACTAATAACTTGAGTTTTTTACCTTAGGAAATTAGAAGAGGAAACACAAGCTAAACCTAAAACAAGAAGAAAAAAGGAAATAAAAATAAAATAATAAATCAATGGCATTGAAAACAAAAACAATAGGGAAATTCAACAAGCAAAAAGTTTTCTTGGTTCCGGCAAGATGGCAGACTAGGCAGAAGGACTGCACAGAGGCTCTTCAACAAAGAAAAGGGAAATCAATTAACACAGACACAGAAGATAATCTTGGACCCCTGAGCCTTGAAGGGAAGGATACAAAAGTGGACTA
>NW_006921606.1:15485817-15505069 GCF_000298275.1 Orycteropus afer afer
GGCTGGCGGTTCAAACCCACCAGCCACTCCTTGGAAGGAAGGTTGGGCAGTCCTACTTCCGTAGTGATAACTGCCTCGGAAACCCAAGTAGGGGTCGCTAGGAGTCGGGGCCGACTTGATGGCAAATAATAACAACAATAACATACATATGATATTATGGAAAAGACAAAATCACAGGAAAATAATACACAAGCAGTTATTAGGGCCTGGTGTGCCATGGGAGGGTTCAGTGTAAAATTGCACCAGGAAATGCTGGTGGTGACAGCTTGTTTTCTATCCTGTGTTGGTGTTTACCTGACTATGTACATTTAGAAGAATTCATGAAACTGTCTGTCAGAAAGTGAAATTTGCTGTATTTAAATAAGAAAACTTGTTTTATAAAGAACCAAGGCTTTCATTTAACCAGAAATATTCTTATAACCTATAATTTCAATAATTAAAAATGAAAACACAAAGAACATCAATAATAAAAATAATAATAATAAAACATTAACAGAATTTTGGCTGTATTGTTATTCAGGTTGATAAATTTAATAGTAAGATTCTAGAATTTGTAGGTAAGCTTGGCCTGGCAAATTTTTTATCTAACTAAACTCTGTATTTGAGAATAACTAAGTGATGGATTTAAAGCCTTAGAGCTAGTAAGTAGATGAACTGGACTTGCTGCCTAGCATCCTTACCTGATACTTTTCAAACATATCTGAAGTATTGTACCTAACTTTTTTTTTTCTGTACCTTAAATGAATCATACAGAGAGGGTAATTTAGACATGAGAGATCTTGAAATTATATCACTTGAAGAATGATTGATGAAATTGGTAACGCGTGGTCTGCAGAGAAGAGATTGTTATGTGTGGGAGGAGGTCATGAGAACATTTTCAGAGATTTGACAGACTCTTATAAAAGGACTAGGGCTGCCTCACATAATAGTGAGTGTACTACTATTGAAAGGATTCAAACAGAGGTTGCATAATGAGTGTCTAAGACCTTATGAAAAGGATAGTTAATGCTTGATAACTATTAAAATCTCTTCAAATCCTTCACATTTGGATTTGAATTGGAACTCTTCATTGACGACATAAGGCTACCTTACAAAATAGTGAACTTTTCTGAAAAAGCTCTTCAGAAAGAGAGCTCTGGTGGCTTAGTGCCTAAGGCATTTGACTGGTAACCAGAGGCTGGTGGTTCAAGTCCACAAGCTGCTCCTTGGAAGGAAGGTTGGCTAATCTACTTCCATAGTGATACCACCTCGGAAACCCAAGGAGGGGTTGCTATGAATCAGATATAACTCGACGACAGTGAGTTTGATATTTGGCTTTGGTTCAAGAAAAGTCTCAGAAATCTAGTGTCCCATGTGAAATTAGTTCAGATGACTTTTAGGTTTCCCATCAATCCAGAAATTTGTGAGATATATCTGGAATGTTACAGCAATTCTTTTCTGGGTGAGAGGTGGGACTTGGTAACTGTTTTGACTTTAATAATCTATAGATCTTGTGAAACAATAAGAAACAAGTGTCCTCAAAAACTAGAGGACTCACATTTGGGTTATGAAAGTAGAAAACAATGAACCATGATGTTTCCAATCTACCTTCTTACTGATATACTAAATAAATACACATACACACCCAAGCAGACACAGGTTCAAGAATATTGATCAACAGCATGCCTAACCACAGTAACCACAACATAGATGAGGTGCTGAGGCAGAATAGATAAAGAAAGATAAACAGATAAAGGTAGATAAAGAGGATATTTCTGTCTATAAAGTGCATCCTTAACTGACAGAGAGGAACTTTCCCAAGCAGAGGGATGGAAGTACAACCCCATGCCCCGCCGCCCCCTACTACATGCAAAAACCTCAGAAACCTCAGAAGTGATTTTAGGCAAGTAACTGTTTCACCTTTGCACTAGCGCTCTGGATCTCTACTACTCAGCTCTGAAACACAGCTGTGGGTAGGGTAGAGAGTTGAGAGATGGCATGCAAGGAAGCAGATGTACTTTGTATGGCAAGAATAATTCACCTAACATTTCAGAAGGAATAAAATAGGCATTAAGAAATCACTTAAGCCCCCTTCTCTGAGACATTTCATTCACTTGACAGTGCAAGTCTCTCTTACCCTACTTCCAGTAGTTCTGTTATTGCATTCTAGGTCTACCTCTCCAGCTTTATTTTTCTGCATGAGACTTTCTTGACTGTTTTCAGTCCTCTCTATTTCTTGTTTCTCCCTCTGCCATCAACCACTTAATAACTTTGTGACCTTGCTGAGTCTCAGTTTCCTCATCTGAATGAAGCTAGGAATAGGAATTATTATCAAGACTACATATGTAGGACACTTACAACAAAAAAATAATTAAATGATAAAATTATCCATAATTCTGTGCTATTTGTATTCCTCTCTTATTTCCATCATCTTACCCTTTCTTTTTCTTTATTTTGAAATACATATTTCAATATATTATACAGATATCAAGCCACCTAAAATATCCACCAGAAATATAAAAAAGGTTCTATGAATAGCAACATTTAGCACAAAGTCTGGGTCCTTTATTTCATAATGTGGATCTTCCATCAGGTTCTTAGGTAACAGATAAAACACAAGAATAATAGATGAGTAGTAACTTCTTTGTACCCAAATGAAGACAAAATTTTGAAGATCTGGAAATCTGTTGAAAGAAATTTCTTTTTCTTTAGTGTTTTTCTTCCCTCCAGTATGTGGGTTTCCTTTACACCCTTTAGGTGAAATCTTTTGATGCACATAAGGTCTAGTTTTTAGGAAGTCCCAATCATCTATGCCTTGTGGTGTTTGTACATGTTTACTTATGCCATGTATTGGGGCCCTGTGATAGTTAGAGTTGTGTGCTAGCTTGGCTGGGCCATGAGTCTCAGTGGTTTAGCAGTTGTAATGTAGTTATTCCTCATGATGAAATGTAATAACCTCCATGATCAGATCGACTATAAGCAGTTCATCAGTTGAAAGGGAGTTTCCTTGGGGATGTTGCCTGCTTTCAATATACATATATACAGAGAGAGAAAGCGATGCTCTGATGAAATTCTCCAGCTTTTTGCTGTACCTGGATCCTGCATCTGGCTCACCATCTTCAGTTCCTAGACTTGAACCACTGGCCTGCTGTATTGCCTGTTGCTCTTGGGTTTGTTGCCTTCAAAATGAGCCAACAATCTGTCATTTTACCTGAAATCATGAGTTCCTCAGTCTCTGAAGTAAGTGGCCAATTGCATTGACTGCCAGTCTTGGGTTTGTCAGCACCTGCAGCTACATGAGTCAGAAGAAGCCTCCAGCTTTATGTCTGACCCACAGACTTGGGATTTGCCACCCTCTAAAACTGTATGGGGAGCCCTGGTAGCATAGCGCCTAAGGCACTTGACTGCTAACCAGAAGGTTGGCAGTTCAAACCCACCAGCCACTCCTTGGAAGGAAGATTGGGCAATCTACTTCTGTAGTGATACCACCTCAGAAATCCAAGGAGGAGTCACTATGAGTTGAGTCTGACTTGATGGCAAATAATAACAACAACAACTATATGAGTCAATTCTTTGTGATAAATTCCCCTTTCTTCCTCTCTTTCTCTCTCTCTCTCTCTCTCTCTCTCTCTCTCTCTCTCTCTATATATATATATATATATGTACATTTAACTGGTTTTCTTCTCTAGAGAACCCATCCAGAGACTTTTAGTACAAAGAATAGTTCTAGGGAAACAAAATCATAAGGATGAGTTTTCTAAATTGGCTCTCAAGTCTATTTAGTGATAAAGGCGCTGATGAGTCTGTCTACATTAGTAATGAAGGTGCTGCTAATCCATGGTGTGAGGTGGCAATATTAATACACAAAATAGATCAAGTATTGATGAGTAGTGGAGCTCTGAGGGATCTTTCATAGCTCTCTGCAATTTTGTCAGAATGAGAATTATGAAGAAGCTAGTTGGTTGGTCCTACTTACACTAGAGAATGCGGTGGAAGAATGAGATGAACTCAGGGCTTTGGAGTCACAGCTCAAGCACAACATAAAGACCTCAATGTTTCCACTTGTGCCCTGAAAAAAAAACATTATTTCTTGTAGTAACAGAGCTGATATTGCCAAAAAGCAAACCCAGAGTCTTATCAAAGAGTAGCAGAATCACAATGTCAAATGAATTGCCAACCTCAAATGATGTCTGAAGTTAAAAGTGATTGGGAAAAAATAGGATCCTGAAACTTAGGATGTGGACATATGGGCTGATAATAAGGAACCTGGGGATATTGAGCCCTTCAATTCCATCAAAGTATTCCTGCCAGCAGAACCAACCTTCTTACCCCCACCTGATGAGACTAACCCAGCTGTGCCTGCTGAGTCATTATCTGAGATATCACCTGGGGCAACATCTAAGGCATTGTTTGAGGTATTTTCAGGGATTACTGGACCCTAGTTCTGAATTGACACTCATTCTAGGAGACCAAAAATGTCACATTCTAGGAAGCCCACCAGTCACAGAGGAGGTGTTTGGAGGTCAAGTTATTGGCAGAATCTTAGCTCAGTTCTGTCTCACAGTGGGTCCAGTGTGTCCCTGAATCCATTCCGTAGTGATTTTCATAGTTCCAGAATGCATAATTGAAATAGATATACCTAGCAACTGGTAGATACCCTATATTGGATCCCTGACATGTGCAGTAAGGGTTATTATGGAAGGAAAAGCCAGGTTGAAGCCATTATAATACCCTTACCTAGAAAAATAGTAAACCAAAAGCAATATTGCATTCCTGGAGGGATTGCAGAGATTAGTTTTACCATGAAGGACTTGAAGGATGCATGGGTGGTGATTTCCACATCTCCCTTTAATTCACCTATTTGACCTCTGCATAAAATGGGTAGATCTTGGATAATGACAGTGGATTATTGTAAACTAAACCAGGTAGTGACTTCAATTGCAGCTGCTGTTCCAGATGTGGTTTAATTGCTTGAACAAATTAATTCATCTCTTGGTACCTGGTATGCAGCTATTGATCCGGCCAATATAATTTTCTCAATTCTGGTTTTGAAGGATCACCAGAAGCAGTTTGCTTTCAGCTGGAAAGTCCAGCAATACCCCTCCAGAGTCCTACCTCAGGGTTATATCAACTCTTCAGCACTATGTCATAATATAGTCTGCAAGGAACTTGATTGCCTTTACCTTCCACAAGATATCACACTGGTTCATTACATTGATGACATCATGTTCATTGGACCTAGTAAAGAAGATGTAGCCATGTTGTATGGTCAGTAACTGCAACACCTCCCCAAAAAATGGCTCTCAGATTCCATCTTGTTTAGCTTGTAAGAACTATAAGCCATTTCCCCTCTCTCTCCTTGTCATGTATTCCCCTGCTCCCCCTGTCAAGTATTAACAACCTTAGAATACTTAGAATACTTGACAACGTATTAACCTGTCCTTAGAATAGTTTGAAAACATAAAGCTTGCTAAATGGCATCATCTTATCAGAGCACATACAGGTGGTGTTTGCAGGGCACTGCCCGGGGCACTCTCTCAATTGGGACCTGGTGCCATAAGTCTGAAGCTAGTCATGTAGCCCTCCATTCCCAGTTACATCCCCACCCCCAATTCCTCAAACTCAGGTATAAGTATCCCCACAAAGTGGGAGGGAGTTAGTGATCATCTTGGATCCACTCCAGCCTGCTGTCACTGGACGCTGAATTGCTAGCAATGTTTGTAAGTCTTCTTTCTTTATCTTTTAAATTCTTTCTCTGCTGAATCTCTTTGTTTCCATTCTGGATAAATGTTGATGTCCCTGCCTATGCCTCTGGGGAAGTTTTCTGGACTTTTGTTACCTACTCACGAGGAAGTTTTAACCTCCTTGGAAAGTTCACATAGCAATGTCATTAGACTTATTGGTAATGCATTTGTATGCTAAAGTATGGGAAATTAGCCCAACAAAAATTCAGGCCTCTGACCTCAGTGAAATTTCCAGGGTTCCTGTGGTATATGGCATGTTGAGATAGTCCTTCTAAAGTGAACAATATGTTATTGTATCTGGCTCTAACTAAAAAGGAGTTACAAGGCCTCATAGGCCTCTTTGGATTTTGGAGGCAACATAACCCTTGTTTGGTTGTCCTACTCTAGCAGATTTATCAAATGACTTGCAAAGCTGCTAGTATTGAGACCTAGAACAATAGAAGGCTTTGCAACAGGTTCAATCTGCTGTGCAAGCTGGTTTGCCACTTGAACCATATGATTTGGCTGATTCAATGGTTTTTGAATGTCAGTGGCAGATAAAGATGCTGTTTGGAGTCTATGGCAGGCCCTTATTGGTGAATCTCAGTGCATACCCATAGGATTTTGGACCAAAGCCCTGTCATCCTCTATAGACAAGTATTGTCCTTTTGAGAAACAGTTTTTGGCTTAGTAAAAACTAAACTCACCTAACCATGTATGACAAAGTCACTATGTGGCCTGAGCTGCCCATCATGAACTGGGTGTTGTCTGTCCCACAGAGTCATAAACTTGGATATGCACAGCAGTATTACATCATTAAATGGAAAAAGTATGTAAGATTATAGGGCTTGAGTAGGACCAGAAGGTACAAATAATTTGCATGAGGAAGTGGTCTAAATGCCTGTGTTCTCCACTCCACTCACATTACTTTCTCTCTCCCAGTCTGTACCTATGGCTTTATGGGGAGTTCCTTTTGATCAATTAACTGAAGAATAGAAAATTTGTTCCTGATTTACAGATAGTTATGCATGATATGCAGGAACAACTTGAGAGTTGACATCAGCAGCACTGCAGCTCCTTTCTGGGACCTCCCTGAAGGACAGTGGTGAAGTGAAATATTTCCAATGGACAGACATTGAGCAGTGCATCTGGTTGTTCACTTTGCTTGGAATGAGAAATGGCCAAATGTGACAGTATACTGATTCAGCAACTATGGCTAATGCTTTGGGTGGACAGTTAGGTACTTGGAAGGAACATGAATGGAAAATTGGTGATGAAGAGGTACGTAGATAGACCTCTCTGGTAGTCCAAAGAAATGAAGATATTTGTGTCTTGTGTGAATACTCACCAAAAGGTGACCTCAGCATAGTAAGATTTTAACAATCAAGTGGATAGGATGACATGTTCTGTGAAAACCAGTCATCCTCTTTCCCCAACCACCCTGGTCATTGCCCAATGAGCTCATGAACAAAGTGGCCTTGGTGGCAGGGATGAAGGTCATCCATGGGCTCAGCAACATGAACTTTTACCCATCATCATGGCTGACCTGGCTACAGCCACTGCTGAGTGCCCAATCTGCCAGAAGCAGAGACAAACACTGAGTTCATAATATGAAAATATTCCTTGGGGTAATCAGCCAGCAACCTGGTAGCAGGTTGATTACATTGGGCTGCTTCAATAAGATCAGGAAAAGGACAGCAGTTTGTTGTTACTGGAGTATAAAATTACTCTGCATATAGATTTGCCTTTTCTGCATGCAACATTTCTGCCAAAACTACCATCCATGGACTTACAGAATTCTGTATCCATTATTATAGTATCTCACACAGTATGACCTCGAATCAAGGGACTCATTTCACAGCAAACAAAGTGTGGCAATGGACAAATGCTCTTGAAATTCACTGGTCTTACCATGTTCCTTATCATCCTGAATATCTGGCTTGATAGAGCAATGGAATGACCTCCTAAATACACAATTATGATGCCAACTAGGTGGCAACATCTTGCAGGTTTGGGCAATGTTCTCCAGGGGGGCTGCATATGTTCTAAACCAGCTTCTAACATATGATGCTGTCTTCTCAATACCCAGGATTCACAGGTCCAGGAACAAAGGAGTGGAAATGGGAATGGCACACACCTCATTATTCTGCCTAGTGACCCATCTGCAAAATTTTTTTCTACCTGTCCCTGTAACCCTATGCCCTGCAGGGCTGGGAGTCTTAGACACAAATGGAAAAATACTCCCACCTGGAGACACAATACTGATTCCATTGAGCTGGAAGTTAAGAATGCAACCCAGCCAATTTGGGCTTCTCATGCTTCTGGATCAAACGACAAAGAAGGGAATTACTGTATTGCTTGCTATCTTAGTACACTAAACCAAAAAAACCCACGCCATCGAGTCGTATCTGACTCATAGTGACCCCTCCTTGGGTTTCTGAGGTGGTATCACTACAGGAAGTAGATTGCCCAAACTTTCTTCCAAGGAGTGGCTGGTGGGTTTGAACTGCCAGCCTTCTGGTTAGCAGTCAAATGCCTTAGGCACTATGCTAACAGAGGTCCCTGTTATGATGGAGTTATTCCCCATGATGAGATCTAGAATTATGTAATCACTTCCATGACGAGATTTGCACTGAGCAGCCAATCAGTTGAAATGGCATTTCCCCAGGGGTGTGGCTTGTTTTCAATATATATGGATGTCATGGCAAAGATCTCTAGCTTTTTGCTGTAGATCCTACATTTGGCTCATCATCATCTGAACTTGAATCAGTGGCTTATTTTACTGCCTGTCAATCTTGGGATTGTTGCCTTCACAGCTTATGAGCCAACAACTTGCCATTTTACCTGCTGATATTTGATTCATCATCTTCCAAAGTCAGCAGCCTGTTGTACTGCCTGCTGATCTTGGGTTTGTCAGCCCCTGCAGTTGCAGGAGTTAGAACAATCCTCCAGCTTGATATTTGACTCACAGAACTGGGACATGACAACCAACCTCTACAACTGCATGAGCCATTTCCTTTGATAAATCTCTCTCTATGTATAGATGCATAGATGATAGGTAGATAGATAGATAGATAATGCATATGTATGAAAGACTCACTCACTGCCATCATGTCTAGTCCAACTCATAGTGACCCCCATTGTGTTCTGAGGCAGTAAATCTTAGTAAATGTTGATTGCCCCATCTTCCTTCTGTGAAGCAGCTGGTAGGTTTGATCAGTCAGCCTTCTGGTTAGCAGTCAAGTGCCTTAGGTACTGTGCCATATATACATATGTAAAACCACTATGCTGATTTTGCTTCTCTAGAGAACCCAGCCTAAGACAGGTCTCTAAGTTTGTCTCCCCTTTTTTTTTTTTTAGTTTGATAATCTTTACAGTTCTAAGTTTTACATTCAGGTCTTTGCTCCAACTTGAGTTTGTTTTTGTATATAGTTTGAGATATGGGTACAGTTTCATTTGTTAAAGAGACTCTCTTTTCCTCATGTAATAATTTTTGGCACTTTTTCAAAAATCAGCTGTCCATTGGTGGATGGATTTACTTCTAGATTCTCAATCCTGTCCCATTAGTCCATGTGTCTATCATTGAACAAGTACCAGGCTGTTTTAACTACCATGGCTCTGTAGTAGACTTTGAGATCATGGAGTGAGAGGCCACCTACTTTCTTCTTCTTTAGTAGTGTTTTACTTATCTGAGATCTCTTTCCTTTCCATATAAAGTTGATGATTATTTTCTCCATCTCTTTAAATTTGATGATGGGATCTGGATTGGGATTGCATTGTATCTGTAGATCACTTTGGGTAGTATTGATATTTTCATAATGTTAACTCTTCTTATCAATGAGCATGGTATATTATTCCATTTATATAAGTATCTTTTGCCTTTTTACAGTATTATTTTGTAGTTTTATTTGTACAGGTCTTTTATGTATCTGGTTAGATTTATTGCTAAGTACATTATCTTTTGGGTGGTTATTGTAAATAGTATCATTTTCCTGATTTCCTTTTCAGAGTTCTCTTCTTTAGTGCAACTGATTTTTATAGGTTGATGTTATACTCTGTCACTTCACTAAAACTTTCAATTAGTTTCAGTAATTTTCTTGCTGTGCTTTTGGCATTTTCTATGCATAGGTTCATATCATGTGCAAATAGAGATAGTTCTACTTCTTTGCCAATTTGGATGCCTTTTATTTTCATTTCTTGCCTTATTTCTTTGACTAGTACTTCCAATATAATACTGAATAAGAGAGGTGATAAAAGCCCTCCTTGTTTCATACCCATTCATACCAACAAATGCAATGTACTGCTGTCAAGTCGGATCCGACTCAGCGACCCTTCCTTGGGTTTCTGAGGTGATATCACTACAGATGTAGATCGCCCAACCTTCTGTTTTTAGACTCTCTCCATTGAGAATAATGTTAGCCATTGGTTTTGTATATATGTATATATTTTGTAATATAAATATATATGTATATAAATACATATAAATATATATGTATGTATTTTGAAAGAAAATTTTCACAGAACTTTAGACTATTAGTAAAGCTAGGTAAATTGAGAGACATATTCCAACAAAAAACAGCTCATTTACACACTTCATTTTAGCACAAAATTATAAAGTTTTGCTATCAATCCAATCCTTTTCCTTAATACCTTGGGTTTACCAGTTTGACACAATTCTTGGGCACTAATATATTATTTCTGTTTTCTAGAATAAAATATAATGCAAACAAACACATAGATACAGATATGGGGCAGCCATTTAAACAGAACAGAAAAGTACTGAGTGGTTTAAAATAAGGAAAGGTGTGTGTCAGGACTGTATTCTTTCTCCATGCTTAATCAATCTGTATACTGACAATCTGGAATATATGAAGAATAATGCAGCATCAGGATTTAAGGAAGACTCATTAGCCACCTGCACTATGCATATAACACCATTTGCTTGCTGAAAGTGAAGAGGACTTGAAGTACTTACTGATGAAGATCAAAGAATACAGCCTTCAGTATGGATTACACCTTAATATAAAGAAAACAAAAATCCTCATAAGTAGACCAATAAGCAACATCATGATAAGTGGAGAAAATATTGAAGTTGTGAAAGATTTAATTGTATTTGATCCCCAACTAATGTCCATGGAAGCAGCAGTTAAGAAATCAAATGATATCTTACATAGTGAAAATCTGCTGCAAAAGACCTTTTTAAAGTATTAAAAAGTAAAGATGTCAACTTGAGGACTTTGGTGAGCCTGACCTAAGCCATGGTATTTTCCATCGCCTCTTATGCATGTGAAAGGTGGACAATTAATCAAAAAGACTGAAGAATTGATGCCTTTGAATTATGGTACTGATGAATAATATTTAATATACCATGGACTGTCCAAAGAATGAACAAATCCTTCTTGGGAGAAGTATAGCCAGAAAGTTCTTTAGAAATGAGATGGTGACATTTCATTTCATGAACTTTAGACATGTTGTCAGTAGGGATCAGTCCCTGGAGGACATGGTTGGTAAAGTATCCCACTACAATCAAGTTGATTCCAACTCATAGTGAGCACCACTGGGTTTCCAAGGCTGTAAGCTTTACATAAATAGATTGTCTCATCTTCCTCCCATGGAGCAGCTGGTGGGTTTGAACCACCAACCTTCTGGTTAGTGGTCAAATGCCTTACTCACTATGCCACCAGTGCTCCTTTGGTAAAGCATCAGGTCAATGAAAATGAGAAAGACACTCAAGGAGATGGACTCAGACAGTGGCTGCAACAATGAGTTCAAACATAGCAATGATTGTGATGATGGTGCAAGACCAGGCAATATTTTGTTCTGTTGTACATAGGATCACTATGAGGTGGAACCAACTTGACAGCATTTAACAGCAACAACAACGTAGATACAGATATACATTTCTGACATACTTCAAAAATGCTCTTTATATGTGTTACTACTTTTCTTTGAGATTGATTCTAGTGGAATCAGAGAGAGGGGAACAGAAGAGTTAAAGTTTTTCCAGCTTATCTTTCATTCTCTTAGACATTCAACTCCTTTGGATAGCACTCCTTGTCATTATATTCATCATTTTTGCTGCTTGCACTTACAGACCTATTAGCCACTCTCACCCTCTTCATCCAAGCCATATTGTCATCTCGGGTCAATCAGTTTACATGTGGAAGAACTATCCAACAGCTTGACTGCTCAATTTCCTAACCACTTTATCTCTTTTGAGGACATCCTGGTGGTACAGTGCCTAAGACATTTGACTGATAAACAGAAGGCTGGCAGTTCAAACCCACCAGCCACTCCCTGGAAGGAAGACCGGACAATCTACTTCCGTAGAGATACTGCCTCGGAAACACAAGGAGGGGTCGCTATGAGTCAGAATCTACTCGATGGCAGTGAGTTTTTCTTCTTTTTTTTTTTAATCTCCTTTGATATTCATTCATGCCATTGGCTATACTTTGGGCCAATGAATCACCTATAAGTTACTAATTCAAGCATATTCTGATCATCACCTACTCTCTTACCGTATTTTATTTTTAACTACCTCTACATCCACTGTCTATTGACTTCTGTTCTGGTTACCTAGTGCCACTCTGACAACAATATACCAGAAATGGAATGCCTTGAACAAACAGGAGTTAATTCTCCTACAATTTTTAGAGGTTAGAAGTCCGAGTTCAAAATGCCAGGCTCTAGGGACTGAGTGAAAGCCCCTCAACCTTGGCTTCAGCTCTGCCTCTTGCTCCTGGCCCACTGAAGCTAGAGGCATCTCTTCATTCAGGCTGCTGAGGCTAGCAAGCCCAAAGTTGACGAATAAAATGGCATAGCCTTGACATTACCAAACCACATGGCAGGCCATTAATTCAAGTCCATTGAAAGTCTCAAGATGAGCAGAGCATGCCAGGCTGCTGAACAGTGACACAGCTACATGCAGGGTTCAAGCATGCCATAAGCTAGAGACCATACATAGAGCTGTTTCTTTTATATGGGACACAGACCACATACCCAAAGACAGTTACTCAGCTGCTCACAGTAGAGTCCACCATGGAGTTGATTACCAGTCTCATCATGGGGAATACTACATCCAGCTGCCCAGACACTCAACCAGGCCTTGCCAAGTTGACACACAAACTAACCACCACAACATCACTGGATCTTTACTTTTGCATCAGCCTTCTACTTTCATTACTTCTTCCCAAGCATGTTACATTAAGTGGTCAATGCACCAGTTCTATTGATCTCCCATCTTTCACTATACAATATTCTCCCAAGTCAACAAAAAGCTGTAGCAGAAGGTCACAAAATAGAGCAAGTATACTTAATGGGCCCTCATCATTCCTCAGTCATTATTCACAATCAATTATTCTGAACCTTCTCTACTGAGGCCTTATAGTTGCTTTTCTGATCATTACCAAATACACAAACCTATCTATATCTCCACCCAGCCTACTCTTCCACTTCTTTGTTACAGTAGAAGAGATATCCCTCTTCCATCTAAGGCCAATTCTCTTCACCTCCAGCCTTCTCAGGACCCTTCCCTCACTTTAATCATGACATCTTGATAACCCCAAGGCACCTCAAACCCAACATACCCAAAGCTTATAACCATCTCTCAAAGTGAATTTTCTCCTATATTTTCTTTTCTTGGGAATGGTCCCACCTTCCATCTAATTTTATCACCAGAAAATTAATAGGAGGTCCTCACTGGCGTATATCTTTCCATCATCCCTTACCATGCTTTGTTGACTTAACTTCCTGAATACTTATCTTTTCAATTTGTCCCCTTCTTTGCATTGCCACCATCATTATCTCTGACCAAAGTAATACAATAGCTTCCTAACCAGTTGGGTACCCTTTCAATCTGTTTCTATGCTAGATACACCTTTTGGGAAAAACATTTTTAAAAATTATGTATATAATTTGTTTCTTTCACTCCCTTGTCTAAACTGTTAAGTGGCATTCATCTATCATAAGATAAAGAACCAAATTTTAATATGGTGTATTGCATGAGCATGATATGACCCCTTCCTTCTCTTCTACCCCATCTTCCACACTTTCTACTTACTCTGGGACCTTCAGCCACACTGGCCTCTTTCATCTCTCATATGGCATACCACAATCATGTACCTCCTATCATAACAAACTAATAATTATAATATACATGTATTTGTATGATTATTCAACTCATTCCCATCTCCCATCACTAGATTACAAATTCCATGAAACTGGGACCTGTAGGTATTTTTTCAGGGGTCTGGGGTGGTGCAGTCGTTAAACATTCAGGTTAAATATTGGAATCCACTATGTACTCTTGGGAGAAAGATGTGGCAGTCTGCTTCCACAAAGATTTACAGCCTTGAAAACACAATGGGGTAGTTCTACTCTGTCCTACAAGGTTGCTGTATGTAGGAAACAATTCAAAGGCAACAGGTTTAGATGTGTTTTTTTTTTTTTTTTAATGTTTCCATGGTAGCATAGTGGCTAAAGCATTTGTCTGCTAACCAGAAGGCTGGCAGTTCAAACCCACCAGCCACTCCTCGGAAGGAAGGTTGGGCAATCCTACCTCGGAAACCCAAGGAGGGGTCACTATGAGTCGGGGCCGACTCGACGGCACATAACAACAACAACAACAACAACAACAACAACATTGTCTTCTGGTGGCCTAGACTGGCAGTTCAAACCCACCAGCCACTCCTCGGAAGAAAGGAAGATGGGGTAGTCTACTTCCGTAGAGATAATACCTTGAAAACCGAAGGAGTGGTCGCTATGAGTTGGATCCAAATCGACGGCAGTGAGGTTTTTTTTTGTATCATATTTTAACAGTCTGTCAATAAAGGAATTCAATAAATATTTGTGAAGTGAAGTTACTTAGATGGTTTATAGAAAATAAGAGTGTTCTGAAACATTTGAACATTTCTGTAGCAGTCTGAGGAGCTCTAACCAAAGTGGTGGTGGTTCAAACCCAACTGACACCAGTTTATTGATCAACCAGGGTAATTAAACCAAATTTACAATTTTCTGATTTGTCCAAGTTGGTTGAATATAGCCTAAACCACCTTATAGTGAATAACTGTGTTCAGCTATTCGCTGGAGAAAGATTTGGTAGTCTTTAGCTTCTATAAAGATTTACGGCCTTGGAAACCCTATGGTTTCCATAGGGGAACTCTCTGTCCTAAAAGGATCACTATGGGTAGGAATCAATTTGATAGTAGTGGGTTTCTTTTTTATTTTTTTTGGTACCGTTCTAACCTTAGGTGAAATTATTGATCACTCATCTTGTATCACATTATACAACACTTATCCCATCAAGTTTTAGTTATTGGATTAGCATTTTAGGCACAAATGGCATCTTATTAATTTGTATATTTTCTGTCCCCAAAAGACATTTGGACCTTAGTCAGATCTCAACAAAAGTTAATTGGGGTGACAAACTACTGTGTGATATTGGCTTGAATTGTGCTGCAGAAGCCGGGTTTCCATTTCTCTTTAATTGCATACATGGTCCAGATTTGTACAGACACAGTTATTCACTATAAGGTGGTTTAGGCTATATTCAACCAACTTGGACAAATCAGAGAACTATAACTTTGGCTTAATTACCCTGGTTGATCAATAAACTAGTATCAATTTTATTGGTGTTCATTCTGTTCTATTTTCCACTAGAATGTGTATACCATGTAACGTTCAAATAAATGGGAACATACACTTTTTCCCCCCAGAAATAATAAACTGTAATTCAACATTCCTTTCAGAAAAACCCAGAGACAGCCTAATACTAACCAAACCAAACTCACTGCCGAGGAATCAGATCCAACTCATTAGGAACCCTCCTTGGATTTCTGAAGCGGTATCGCCCAATTGTCCTTCCTAGGAGTGGCTAGTGGGTTTGAACTGCCAGCCTTCTGGTTAGCAGTCAAATGCCTTAGGGACTATGCCACCAGAGCTCCCATTATTACCAAAATAATAATATTAATTTTGTTACCCCAGGGCTCTTCAGAATATCATCTTTTTTTTTTGAAAGGAAATACCACCTTTCCCCTCCAAATAATAATATATTCTTAAAAGCCTCAGCCATTTAGTAGCGTGAGAATCATGAATGGTATCAATGTATCTCAAGGCAGTGCGGAAACAAAGAGGGGGACATTACGATGGGTTTGGGGTAGATTTCTTGGGCTTGGTCATCGCAGTAAAAGGGAAAGAAAAGGAAAAAAAAAAAAAAAACTCCTCTTGCAAAATAACTGTGCTGTTTAGCTGTGGATAGGTTGATAAGCGGTGGCAGGATGTGTTAATTTCTTGTTAAGCGCGTGTGGATGTGCACTCCGCAAACAATAGTCTCCGAGAGAAAGAACTGCCGGCAGCCCCCGCCCCTTGTCCTCACCGGCGCCCCGTTTCCGGGCTTTTGGCCGCACACATCCCCCTTTTGTTTTCCCGGGGACGGCCGCGCGTGTCTCTGCCGCGGCCGCCCTACAAAGCTTTTCCTCCAGCCGCGCCTCGCCGGGAGGCCGCGGGGTCGCGGGGAGGAAGCGCGGGAGGAAGCGGCCAGCGGCGGCGACGGCTGAACAAGGACGGCCTGGGGAGCGGCAGTGCGAGCGGCCGGAGGGTCGGAGGCGGGTGAGCGAAGGTGATGGGGCAGGCGGCCGGAGGACGGCCGACAGCGGGCAGCCGGGGCCCGCGGAAGCGCTGCCGCCGCCCGCTGCGCTCTGGGAATGCCTGCGCGCCGCGATAAGGCATTTTCCCTGCCCATTGTCTGCGCTTGGCGGACGCTGGTGAAAGTTACCCGGGCCTGGCGGGATGCGCAGCCCCTCCCTCACCTGGGAGCCGTCGCCTTCCGGCGGTAGATTGGCCATTGTGACTCCTGCGCCCCTGCCTCCCACCCTCCAAAACCGGAAAGGTGGACGGGCCGCCCAGAGGGTGTCAGCGGTCCACGCACTTCTAAAGGAGCTTTGTTAATACTATCTCATCTCAAGAGCACATCTTTCTTTGCCAGGGAAAATGCCCTTGGCCTTGGGCCAGGTCGGAACTTTCAGTTCTGAGTGAGTCAAGGCCACTTCCATTTATGAGCCTGTTGAGTGTTTTTTTTTTAAAGTAAAATGCCGAAGCAAAAAGTGTTATGTTTCACAAATTAATGCATTTAATACATGTATAGGGTCATCATGAGTAGGGCCAACTGGATAGCAGCTAACAATATATACACACAGGGAACACAAATCAATGTAAATGCTTTTTCAAAATAATTACAGAATTAATTTCTTTTTTAATTCAAGCAATTGTGTTTGGCAATTAACAGTTGCAAATAGAATGGTGAAATTTTTCTGTTTTTCATCCATTCAGTGGTGTACAGCTATGACTATCCTTTGACATTTAGAGATGACAGATTTTTGAGTTTAAATTTGAGGCTTCTATATAAGTCAGAATCCAGTGTTTTGTTTTGTTTTGTTTTTTGAGGGATAGGAGGCCCAGGAGCAAAGGGCTGTACACCTCGAATCCCTCCATACAGGTCCATCAGGAGGGAAGCTTCAACTGCCAGAACTAGGAGTCAGGAGGTAGATCTTGTGATACTCCAACCTTCTCTACGCTGTAAACCATTCCAACTCCTTTCTCTTTGTTTTGGTCTATTTCTCCTTATTTGCTGTGGTAGTTAAGTTTGTGTGTCAACTTGGCTGGGCCTGGTTGAGTGGCTAGGTGGCTGGATGTAGTATTCCCCATGATGAGACTGATAATCAACTCCTTGGTGGAATCTACTGTGAGCAGCTGAGTAGCTGCCTTAGGGATGTGGTCTGCTTCCTGTATATATGGAGAAGCCATGGGGAACAGTCTCTAGTTTATGGCACGCTTGAACCCTGTGTTGTTGTTCAGCAGCCTGCCATGCTCTGCTGATCTTGGGACTTTGAATGGACTTGAATTAATGACCTGCCGTGTGGTTTGGTAACATTGGAGCTGTGATGTTTTACTTGTCAGCCTTGGGCTTGTCAGTCTCGGCAGCCAGCAGCTGAGTGAAGAAAAGCCTCTAGCTCCAGTGGGCCTGCAGCAGGAGGCAGGACTGAAGCCCAAGGTTCAGAGGCTTTCACCCAGCCCTAGAGCCTGGCACTTTGAACTTGGACTGAAAGCCTCCAAACTGTAAGAGAATAAACTCCTGTTTGTTCAGGATCCCATTTTTGGTATATTCTTGTCAGAGCAGTACTAGGTAACCAGAACATTTGCCTTCTACCAAATCTATATGGATGTATGTTCCTGTTACCACCCCTAGGAATGGAAAACTAGCATGGAAAAGAACATCTCTTTCAAGCACAGGACTATTGTATTGTGTTTATTTCAAATTACCAACCTATTTTTGACTAAATAATGTTCTAAATGAATTTTTTAAGGGTACTCTAAGGGCCTATTTCGGAAGGAAGATGAGGCAATCTACTTCCGTAGTGATACTGCCTCGGAAACCCAAGGAAGGGTCACTATGTGTCGGTTCCGACTCTATGGCACATAACAACAACAACAAAAGGGCCTATTGGGAGCTTTGGTAGTGTAGTGCCTAAGGCATTTGAGTGCTAACCAGAAGGCTGGTGGTTCAAAGCCACTCCTCAGAAGGAAGATTGGGGAATCTACTTCCGTAGTGATATCACTTTGGAAACCAAAGGACGGGTCGCTATGAGTTGGAAACAACACGAGGGCAGTGAGGTTTTTTAATTAAGGGCCTGTAAGAAAAAACTGTTTCAATGAAAAAAAAAAAATCATGTTCTATGATGCACCTTTCTGGGCTGCCAGATTCTAAGCTGATTGCTTGCCTTTGAATTATTTTGCAACTCTTAAATTAGAGATAATTGATAGATAAGTAAATTTTGTCCTGTCTAAAACAAACAAACAAAACTTGTTACAGTGAAATTAATATCAACTCATAGTGACCCCATTTGTTACAGAGTAGAACTGATTCATAGAGTTTTCTTGGCTGTAATTTTTAGGGTATCAGATTGCCAGACATTTGTTTTACTACACTGCTTGGAAGTTTAAACCTGCAACCTTTAATAGTCAACCACAAACCATTTATGCCACTCCGGCCCTCTATCTAGTAGAGATTTATTTGAACATCTACCTGCTATGGTTGTTGAATGAATAAGTGATACAGTCTTCATGAAAGTGTCTACTACTCTACCTAATGCTCAAGAAATGCTGAAAGGCTCTGTATTCTATTATGTTTTCTTAGTTATTTTGGGTAAAATACATCTTTCTCCCATGGAGAAGCTGGTGGGTTCAAACTGCCAACCGTTTTTCAGTTAGCAGCCAAGTACTTAATGACTATGCCATTAGAGATCCAGCAGAAAGAACACATTCAATAAATGCTAATTTATTATCAATAAGACATATGACAATAATTAGATTCAGCTCCCTAGTTATGAATATAATTCTTGATTGAAGTAACATATTTCACCCACAAACTAACCACTCTAATTTCTGTTGTTGTTGTTATGTACCTTTGAGTCAGATCTGACTCATAGTGACCCCTCCTTGGGTTTCCAAGGCCGTATCACTATGGAAGTAGATTACCCAACTTTCCTTCCGAGGAG
>NW_006921606.1:15505169-15518766 GCF_000298275.1 Orycteropus afer afer
AATTCTAATTTCTAAAAAAAAAGAAAGAAAAGGAAAAGAAAAACCCACCTTGAAGCAAAATTCTTTTTTCCAACCTGGACACGGTCTTTATTCTCTGAAGGGTTGCAGATTAAAGAGGAGGAATCTATTATAACAAAACGAAAGCCAAATCTGTATCTACATCAGGGAAAGAGTGTTTTTCATCAATAACGGGCACCACCACTGAGGATTAAAGAAGTAGAAGCTTCAGGAACCAAATAGAAAAATCCATGTGGTTAAATGTTTTTGTAAGGTTTCTTGGAATGCTGTTACTCTGTGGTAAGACTAAAATATTCTACTATATCCTATTTGATATTTGAAGGAAGTGGGGAAAAGCAGCTATAAATCAACATTAAAAAAACAAACAAAAACCTATTAGTGTTAAGTTGATTCTTGTCATACTTAAAGACAAGTTAATGCAAGATGGCTGTAGCACCTTCTAAGAAAAACTTCTCCAAGCACAGCCACTCTATGATCAAGTCCAATCCCTCTCCTCAGAGAAAATAAGTAAAGACACGACTAATTAGATTAAAGGTGGGCATCAGTCATAAGGGCACAGTTATATTGAACTGTGTTCCCCAAAAAGATATAGTGAAGTCTTCACCACTGGTACCAATGAACAAGTCCTTATTTGAAGCTAGAATATTGGTAGGTGTGAACAAGTTAAGATAAGATAATTAGGATGGCCTCTAATCTTGTATACATGATATTCTTATTAGAAGAGAAGAGATACAGACCCAGATACACAAAGAGAACAGCGTGTGACAGTGGAGGAAGAGAGTGGAGAGAGACATCTACAAGCCCAAGAAACTTTAAGGATTGCTGGATAGAGCGGAAAGGAAGGAAAAGCAAGGTACATTTTCTCCCCTAGAGTCCTTGGAGGGAGCATGGCTCTGCCAACACCTTGATACTGGATTTCTAGCCTCCAGACCTGTCAGAAAATAAATTTATGTTGTTTTAGGCCACCCAGTTTGTGGAAATTTGTTACAGCAGCATGTAACACATACATAAGCATCAATTCCGCAGGTTGGCCAGTGACAGCTGATGTGGCCTATCATGGATGAAAAGATGATCTGTAATAGACCAGGTTCTCTTTCTCAAGTTTAAATTGGGAAACAGAAAAGACTCAAGCAGTTAAGAGTGGACGCTAAAGCTTTAAATAAATGTAAGAGGAACCATGAAGTAGAGGCAGGTACAAAAAGGGTCAGGACCAACCCAGATTATGAGGTACATGAATGATGAGTCAGAGTAGAGAGAAGTCAGAGTAGAGAGAAGATAAGTAGATAGAGAAAAAGAAGAGACCAGAGGATCATGTGATACAGATTACTGGCTGTCTTCCAAAAATGTGTGCCCCCTTTTCTATAATGTATCATTGTCTCTGGAAGATCAGTACCCATCCAATGACTTTCTTTCTCAGCCTTCGTTACATTCACAGAAATTATATGTGTCATTCTGAGCAGGGATTTTTAGGATGATGGGAGGAATTCTTCCTTCTTTCTCCTTTTGCCCAAACTTTGAGGTTTTGTAGAACACCTCAAAGAGTCACAAGGAGGAGCTTGGGTCCCTCATCACCATGGAAGGAAAATAGCTTATTGATCTGGATTGGGCCATTTCTTGAATGAATGGTAAACTTCTATTGTATTGAGTTGCCCTAAGTTAAGGAATAAGAACAAACTCAGAGAGTAGATAAACCATGTAAATGAGACTATGGTAAAGAGACTTCTGTCCCTGAGGGTTCTCTGGTGAAAATTCTACTCCACATGTATGCCTAAAATACATCTACACTTATATGAGATAACTTAAGAAAATCATGTTTATCCATACCGTAGACAGATGTTGTTATTGTGAGGTGCCATTGAGTCAGCTGCTATTCATAGCAACCCTGGGTATAACAGAATGAAACACTACCCAGTCCTGCGGCATTCTCACAATCCTTGCAATACTTGAACCCATCATTGGAGTCACTAAATCTGTCCATCTTGTTGAGGGTCTTCCCCTTTTTGCTGACCCTCTACTTTCCCAGCATGATATCCTTCTCTAGGGACTGGTCATTTCTGACAACATGACCAAAGTAGGTGAAATGAAGTCTTGCCACTCTTGCTTCTAAGGAACATTGTGACCCCCCTTCTTCTAAGATACATTGGTTTGTTCTGGTAGTCCCAGCTAGTTTCAGTACTTTTCAGCAACAACACAGTTCAAAGGCATCAACTCTTCTGTGGTCTTCCTTATTCATTTTCCAGCTTCCACACACACATGAGGTGATTGAAAATACCATGGCTTGGGTTAGGCATACCTTAGTCTTCAAAGTGACATCTTTGCTCCTTAACACTTTGAAGAGGTCTTTTGCAGCAGATTTCCCCAGTGCCATACTATATCTGCTTTCTTGACTGCTGCTTCCATGGGTGTTTGTTGGTTGTGGATACAAATAAAATGAAGTCTTTGACAGCTTATAGATCGAGAGATAGGTGTATAGAGATAGATAGATAGATGACAGATCATCAATCCAAGGTTCAAGATCACCAAAAGTAGACATGAACCACACACATGTGGTTTGTGGTGGTGTGTGGAACAACACTTTAATCACATAGTGAAGAGATAGAAGAAATTCAGCTTCACTAGCAGGCACAGGTCCCCCAGAGCCAGTGAATCACTTCCCATGGTCAACATAGAGCAGATGTTATGTACACACCTCTTGTGCCAAAGGTGAAGGATCCCATTCCCTCCTGCCAAAGAGACAGAGAGGCTGCATCTTCTAACCTCCTCTAACCCCACAAGAGGAAAACAAAATCACCATCATTAGCCCAAGGCCTATCCCTGCAAAGCCAGACATGCTACCTCCCTTCAGCCCTTTGACCAACCCTGACCCCAACCATTCCTCCCGCAGCACCTACCACATCTATGATGGGTTTGAGAATTTGCTGCAGTGGCCACACAGAACTCACAGATTATGAGGTTTATTAGGGAAGCAACAGGCTACAATTCAAGTTCAGGAAAAACACTCAGTCTCTCTCAGCTGACAGTCTCTCTCAGTCTCCCTCCCAGCAGTGCATATCTCTTGGTGTCTCTCTCTCAGCAGTGAGTGTCCCTCGAGGTCTCTCTCAGCAGTGCATGTCTCTTGCGTTTCTCAGCCAGCAGTGACAGATTTCTTCTGCCTCTAAAAGGGCTCCTTTTGAGCCTGGCAGAGAGACCAAACTAACCAATCCCAACATCAGAATTCTATACACCTGAGAGAGAGCGACTTTCTCAGAAGATTGCTTCATGCTCCAGGTGGATAACTTTTAATAATCGGGAGCTCCTCAGTTGCTCACGGCAAATTTCCCCATGGAATTTACAAAGACTTATGGCTAGAAAAGCCATACCATGTAATTTACTACACCACACCTCCACAGTGTGAATTGATACAGAAGTGAGGTTGGCCTGGTGTCATATAGTGCTTGACATAAGCAGAAGAGAAAGTTATTGTTACCCAGAAAAGGGATAAATGCTTCTCTGATAAGGAGAAAAAATGGGAAAGACAAACTCGTTTCCCAGCTTTCACTATCAGAGCATATCTGGGTCCAAAGCCTCTGCTTAAGTAAACTGGATGGGATATACACATACAACTCACTCACTGACGTCACATCGGATCTGATTCATTCTGACCCCTCCTTGGGTTTCCAAGGCAGTATCACTATGGAAGTAGATTGCCCAATCTTCCATCCGAGGAGTGGCTGGCAGGTTTGAACCGCCAACCTTCTGGTTAGCAGTCAAATGCTTAGGCACTACACTACCAGAGCTCCTATACACATACATAGATACATATTTATACATAAGCATTTAAGACAGATTTAACATTTTTCATCTTTTATATGCATTTCAAATTTTCTAACGTGAACATGTTTTCTTTGTAACAAATGTTTGCATGCACACACCAACAATAACCACATATCTAGTGTAAAAAGTATTTTGATATTCAGTTATACCTCCAAATTTATTAAAATAGTATACAATATCTTAATCCTCATTAATAATATCTTAATCATATGAAAAGTGGCGTAAACAAGAAAGAGTGACCTCAACTTTCTGGAACAAAATTGTTTTCTACAGCATAAATACCTAAGATTAGGTTTCTTATATTCCCTGAGGAGGTTATATCAATGATATTCTGGAAGGTTTCATATTGTTTCTTATCCCTGAAGCATGACTGGAAATGACTCTTCTGTTGAACTATCACTAGGAATATCACTTAATGATTTGAACAGGTTACTTTTACACTGAAATATTTCTAGACTAGACCTATGATAAAAAAGAGCATTTTCCAGTTGACTCTTCCAAATGACTAAAAGGGAAAACATTCTTTTCAAATTAATATGGGGTTTCCAAGAATTAAATCTGTCTGGAGATGTTTGGGATTTCTTCTGTGGCTCAAAAATATGTCAAGAACCTGAAAAAAAAAAAAAAAAGATAAAAGGAAAAAGTAGAACAAAGGAAAAGGAAGAGAAGTCAAAGGAGCACAAAAAGGCAAAGCAATATTTTCCCTTGACACCAAGGCCACAGTATACAGAAACAGGGAAAAGTGAGTGTCAATTTCTGTTGTGGATGCAAGGTATAATAGCAGTGTGTCAACCCTAACACAAATAAATGACATCACAGTAAACTTTGAGTGTCCTTTGAAAGTTAGTGGGAAAATGGGACACTATGTTATATATTTTTTGTATTTTAAGTAAGTAGGATGTGTTGTAGCTGTTATTTATTTGCTTTCTGTATTGTAAATATTCATTCAAACTTCTATCACAAACAGGTGAAAGTATGAAATACAGAATCTGTGCTAATTATTTTATTTTACTTTATGTTATTTTACTTTTCTTTTGGAATGCAAATTACATGCCTATCTGAGCTAACAATCTCAATCTTAATTTTAATCACATGCACCTTTACCTATGATATGTTCTGAGAAATTGAGTCATCACTTTTGTAAAAGATGATGTTCCTGGAATTCATTGAGATTTCCCAAGTGTGGGGTGGAAAGGAACATATTAGTGCAGTGTAGAAAGCATAAGGTACTTAATTTTAATGGAAAACTTTTTTTTTTTTAACACAGGCAGATCCTGCTGTGTTTGACAAATATGCTCTAAAAGGAAGCTCAATCTAGATGTTATGTGTAACTTTATCTTATTCCCCTTTGAGCACTACTGTTCTTACAAAGTGATCTCTCCGCTGCCCAAAGTCATTACACTCTTTCCCTTTCGCATTGTCCCTCTGTAAATGTCAGGCATAACTACATTTTTATTTGCAGAGATACCACTGCTATGAATGAGTAAAAATTTTCTGCTCCCCCGCCTCTCTCTCTTTACCCTGTGCGCATTCCACTAATATGATTTGTTGAACAAATTGTTCCATTAATCTGGGGCTGTTTGACAGAGTGAGAAAATAAGTGCCAAAGTGAGAAGATTCACAAGAATCAGAAATCTCAGTGCCTCTTTCTCAAGGTAAATAGTTATTATATCAGGGTGTCAGACTGGTGAAATGGATGTGCTTTCATTCTCAGTTTGTAAATGTCACTTTTCCTCAGCCCATCAGGGTGACAAATGAGGTGTGGGTTACAGTAAGAGTTCATTCCTTGACAAAGTTCTTAACACTGTATTTCAACAGAAAGCATCCAGCCTTCCTCAGTTTTTTATCTAAACCCCTCACTACTGCCAGAAACTTCCTTGTTCTTCTCCTATTGTTTCATCGCCATCCTCAAGGAGAAACAATTCTGAAGCCAAATATAACATCTCAAATAAAAACCGAAAGCAAATAGTTTAGAAATTAGTTTATAAACCCTAACACTAATTTCTCAAGGATTCTGTTTTGAGATTCTTTAGATTTTACGATGTCAGGGCAATTTATTATATTTAAGTTCTTTGTTTATATTTTTGTTCACTTTTTTCAATATACTTTTAAAAATGGGCAATTTAATCTTAAGAGTTTTTACAGCTTTATAATAATAATGAATTAATAAACCAAACCCACTGCCTTGAGTTGAATCTGACTCATAGTAAGCCCCATTGAGTTTTCAAGGCAGTAAATCTTTATGGAAGTAGATGCTCTCAGCTTCCTTTCCCGGAAGGGCTGGTAGGTTTGAACTGCCAACCTTCTGGTTAGTAGTCCAATGCCTTAGGCACTGTGCCAACAGAGCTCCTAATTGATTAATAGGTATATTCTATATAAATAACCCAGATTAATAAATTGCTGTAACAGTGAATGAATGAGTGAGCAAATGGCTGAGTGAGAAAGCTTATTCCACATACGAGTAAATCCCTTCCTCTTAAAATACGTTGCTCTCATTAAGCTAAAAAAATGTAACATTTGAGTAGGAATCAGGACTTCTGCCTTATAAGTAAAAGAAACTTAAAATGTACAAATATACATAAAAAGAATAACATAGTGAGACATAGTGTGATGAAAGTCTGGTGCTAAAATTTGTTGCATAGCTTGATGCTGTTGCCCCAGGAATCATGTCCATTTTCCTTGAGTTAAATCAAAATTACTTTGTTAATATGGACCATCTTCATTGCAAAGTCTTTTATCAGCTAATTTTTTTGCTCTGGTGGCACAGTGACTAAGGTATTTGACTGCTAACCAGAAGGTTAGGAATTCAAACCCACCAGTCACTCTGTGTAAGGAAGACTGGACAATTGACTTCCATAAAGATTTACTGCCTCAGAAACCCAATGGGAGTCACTATGAGTCAGAATCAACTCTATGGCAGTGGGGGGAAAAATGTGATTATAGACACCACAAGATTTGGTTGTTACCTAATGCTTTAATATTTGCCAATTTAGTCTTTTTCTGTGTGTTGTTGTAACTCATTGAGTTTTGATTCCATCTTTTAATGGGTATAATATGAATGCTTAGTCTACTTTCCTCACAAGATTGTTGTGACAGTCAAATGAGATCATCCCTATGAACCCTTGTAAATATTATGGAAATTAATATTTATTTGTACATATATATTTTTGTTTAGAAGAGACCAGAAGTATTAAGAACCACTGTTTTAAGGTTGGTCAGAAGAGGGGGAAAGTAAGTTAACAAGAATATATGAAAAAAAATCAGGCTTACTAGACGCCAAGAGAAAGAAAACCAAAAACCAAACCAAACACACTGCCATCAAGTCAGATCTGAATCATAGTGACCTCTCCTTAGGTTTCCAAAGTGGTACCACTACAGAAGTGGATTGCCCAACCTTCCTTCCAAGGAGTGGCTGGTGGGTTTGAAGTGCCAGCCTTCTGGTTAGCAGTCAAATGCCTTAGGCACTATGCTACCAGAGCTCCCATGAGAAAGGAAAGATGTGTTAAATGACAGTGTCAACCTTTGTGAGAAAAACAGATCCATTGGCTTGAGTAACTGGAATAGAACAAATTGAAGAAAGTAAATCACATGAAATAAAAATAATCCAAGTTTCCAAAGTCTCCAAGTGAAGATCTCTTAGGTACTATGAGCAGAATAGTATGAAAGATCAGCAGGTCTCTAAGAGAAAGCTTTAAGAAGGGAGGGTGACATGGTCAAAGGAACAGAGAAGAAAGCTTGGGTAGAAACAAAGAAAAGAAGGCAAGATCTGGAGCTACCACCTGTTGGTTTGTTTTACTGTGGAGTCTTGCATGCTGCCATGATTCTGGAAGATATGCCACCAGTATTTCACATACTGGGTCACCCATAGTGACCAGGTGTCAGTGAAATCTCCAGACTAAGAGAGACTAAGAAGAAAGGCCCGTTAATCTACTTTTGAAAATTGCCAATAAAAACTTATGCATCACAACAGAACATTGTCTGTCTTTCTTGCTTTGGGCATGTCTTCAAGAGGAATCAATCACTGGACAAGGACATTTTGTTTGGTAAAGTGGAAGGCCAGCAAAGAAGAGAGAAGTCCTCAGTGAGATAGATTGAAACCATTGCCACAAAAATAGACTCAAACATACCAATGATCTTGATTGATGGTGCAGCACCAGGCAACATTTTGTTCTGTTGTGCATGAGGTTGCAGGACAAAGATGTGGTAGTCTGTTTCTATAAAATTTTATAGCACTGGAAACCCTAGGGGTAGGTCTACTGTGATCTATAGGGCTGCTATGTGTCAGAATCTACTTGACTGAAATGGGTTTGGTTACATGAGGTCACCATGTATTGGAGCTGACTTAGTGGCAATTAATAAAGCACTTAGGTTGGCATTAACTAAGACTACGTGATAATTCTGCTATGGATAATCAGGCCCTGAGCTACCTAAGTAGTGAGATAGTGAGCAATAAGTAATTCTATAGCTCCAAATGCACAAGGGAGAAAACAGAGAAGGTGATTTTTCTACTCCTTTTACACAGGACATGCAACCAAGCTTCTTGGCTACAGTTGCTTTCAACTCATTTGTCTCCAACTGTTTTAGAGAAGACAAAGACTAGTAATCATAAAATGAAATTTTAATTAATTTAACCAAATTACAATTGAGAACTTCTGTTTGAAAAGCCACAAACTGGCAGAAATTATTAGCAATGCATCAAATCAGAAATATTATTGTCTAGGATATGTAACACATTTCTCCAAATCAATAAGAAAACAGCAGACTGCTCAAGGAAAATATGGAAAAATACTGTAACAGGCACATTACAAAACAGAAAATCCAAATGACCAGTGAAAATATGCTCAATCTTGTTGTTATTGTTTTTCGGTGCTGCTGAGTCAGCTCCAACTCATAGCAACCTTATGTTGTTGATAGGTGCTGAAAGTCAGCTCTGACTCATAATGATCCTATGCACAGCTGAATGTAACACTGCCCAGTCCTGTGGCAGCTTCATGATCCCTGCTATACCTGAACCCATTGTGGCAGCCACGGTGTCAATCCATCTTGTAGGGGCCTTCCCCTTTTTGGTTGACCCTCCACTTTCCCAAGCATGCTATCCTTCTCCAGGGAATGGTCCCTTCTTACAACATGACCAAAGTAGGTGAGAAGAAGTCTGGCCATTCTCGCTTCCAAGGAGCATTCCAGCTGTACTTCTTCTGGGACAGATCTCTTAGTTTCTCTGGTAGTCCATGGTTCTTTCAGTGTCCTTCACCAACACCACAACTCAAAACCATCAACTCTTCTTCAGTCTTCCTTATTCATTGTCCAGATTTCACATGCATATGAGGTGTTTGAAAATACCATGGTGTGGGTTAGGCACACCTTAGTCTTCAAAGAAACACCTTTGTTATTCAGCACTTTAAAGGGTCAGCTATGCAGAGGGAGCAAGTAGTTGAACCTGTGGGCTCAGGATCATAGTTGCAAGGGACATCAAGCTCAACTGGCATAACCTACTACACAAAACATTGCTCCACCTCCTACTTTAGTGAGTAGTGACTGGGATCTTAAAAGCTTGCAAGCAGCTGTCTAGATGCAATGATGGGTCTCTCCTTGTCCAGAACAAAGAAGAATGAAGAAAACCAAAGATTCATGGAAACAATTAGTCCAAGAGACTGGTACTCAGTGCGATCCTCAGCCTATACAACTATGAGACCAGAAGAACTAGATGGTTCTTGGCTACCACTGTCATCCACTCAGAGGGAGATCTATGTAGGAGATCCTGAATAGAGAGGGAGAACAATGTGGAACAAAACTCAAAATCATTTGGAAAAAAAAAAAAATAGGGACCAAGTTTACTGGTCTGATAGAGCCTGGTAGAACCACTGAGACTATGTCCCCTAGCTGCCCTTCAGGTCTGGAATTGAACCCACACATGTGGCTTTCAGCCAAACAAAAGACATGCATATGAGATGAACATTTACCTGAGGTATATACACTCTTTGGAGAGAACAATCATGGGAGAAAGAAGTGCTGTTTATGCACAGGGAGACAGCTCATGGGGCAGGAGTGCATGGAGGGATGGACACAGGGAAGAGGTAACTATCAGGAGGACCTGGGAGGGGAGCTGTTGCATTGGGGTAATTTGTAGTCAATGTCATGAGAAAAAGTGTATGTGAACTTAGGTATGGAAAGTGAATTTGCTCACAATAAAAATAAATAAAATAAGAAAATACCATGGTGTGGATTAGGTGCACCGTGTTAGATATCTCTTTGCTATCCAGCACTTTAAATGGTCTTTTGCAACAGATTTGCCCAGCGCAATACATCGTCTGATGTCTTGACTGCTGCTTCCATTGGTGTTGATTGCAGAATTAAGTAATATGAAATCTTTGACTACTTCAATCTTTTCTCCATTTATTGTGATGCTGCTTAATGGTCCAAATGTGAGAATTTTCATTTTCTTTATGTTGAGGTGTAATCCATACTACAGACTATAGTCTTTAATCTTCATCAGTAAGTGCTTCAAGTCATTCTCACTTTCAGCAAGCAAAGTTGTGCCCTCTGCATATTGCAAGTTGTTAACAAGTCCTCTTCCAATCCTAGTGCCATGCTCTTCTTCATAGAGTCCAGCTTCTCAGAGTATTTGCTCAGCGTATAGATTGAATGGTGAAAGGATTCAACCCTGACACACTCCCTTCCTGATTTTAAACCATGCAGTATACTCTTGTTCTGTTCAAACAACAGCCTCCTGGTCTATGTACAGGTTTCTCATGAGCACAATTAAGTGTTCTGGAATTCCTATTCTTCTCAATGATATCCATAATTTATTATGATCCACACAATCTAATGCTTTTGCATAGTCAATAAAACACATGTAAATATCTTTATGGTATTCTTTGCTCTGAGACTTGATCCATCTAACATCAGCAATGATATTCCACATCCTCTTCTCAATCCAGCTTGCATTTCTGGAAGTTCTCTGTCGATATACTGCTGCAACTATTTTTGAATTACCTTCCGTAGGATTTTACGTGTGTGCGATATTAATGATATTGTCTGATCATTTCCACTTTCTGTGCAATCACCTTTTTTTGGAATGGGTGCAAATAAAGGTCTCTTTCAGTCAGTGGGCCAGGTACCTGTATTTCAAATTTCTTAACAAAGACAAATGAGTGCCTCCAGTGCAGCATCCATTTTTTGAAGCATCTCAATGGCTATTCTGTCAATTCCTGGAGTCTTGTTCTTCGCCACTCCCTTCAGTGCAGCTTTGACTTCTTCCTTCATTATACCATTGGTTCTTGATCATATGCCACCTCTTGAAATGGATGAACATTGACCAATTTTTTGAGTACAGTGACTGTGTATTCCTTCCATCTTCTTTTGGTGTTTCCTGTATCATTAAATATTTTGCCTATAAAATCTTTCAATATGGCACCTCAAGGCTTGAGTTTTTTTCTTCAGTTCTTTCAGCTTGAGAAATGCCAAGTGTGTTCTTCCTTTTTGGTTTTCTAACTCAAGGTCTTTGTACATTGCATTATAATAATTGACTTTGTCTTCTCCAGCTGCTCTTTGAAATCTTCTCCTCACCTCTTTTGTCTTTTTATTTCTTCCACTTGCTTTAGCTACTCCCCATTCAAAGGCAAGTTTCAGAATCTCTTCTGATATCCATGTTGGTCTTTTCTTCCTTTCCTATGTTTTTAATGACTTTTTGCTTTCTTCATGGATGATGTTCTTGATGTCGTCCCACAATTCCTCTGGTTTTCAGTCATTGATGTTCAATGCATCAAATCTATTCTTTAGATGGTGTCCAAATCCAGGAGGGATATAATCAAGGTCACATTTTGCCTCTCATGGACATGTTTAGTAGGCCATTCCATCATTCTATCAAGCCAGCTGCTTCACGATGGTGGGGAACATACTAAGACCAGTGAATTCCATGAGCATAGGCCCACTGTCACACTTCATTTGCTATGAAGTAAGTCCCAGATTTTTACTCCATCCACATCATTAAGATAGGCTCTGCTCTGAGATGGACACTCTTCCCCAGACATAGTTTGAGTGCCTTCCAACCTGAGGAGCTCCTCTTCCAACACTATATTGGACAATGTTTCAGGGCTACTCATAATGTTTTCCAGTAGTATATCAGACAGTGCTTCACTGCTGTTCATAAGTTTCTCACTGGCCAAATCTTTGAGAAGTGGATGCCCCCTTCCTTCTCTAAGTCTGACTTAGTGTGGAAGCTGTGCTGAAACCTGTCCACCATGGGTGACCCTGCTGGTATTTGAAATACCAGTGGCATAGCCTCTAGCCTCACAGTAACACATGAGCCACCACAGTACAGCAAACTGACAGACAAATGATAGACTGACAATCTCATTAGCATCCAGAAAAAATATAAACCACAATTGGCAATTAGGGAATTGCAAATTAGAAACAGACTGACAAAAATTAAAAAAAAAAAAAAAAGATGTTTGTCAATACTAAGTACTGGTGGATTGATGGGAGCTCTCATACAGTGCTTGGGAGATTGAAAATATTTAGTACTTTGCTGGAAAACAGTCTTAAGCAATACCTAACAAAGTATTATAAAAAGTATTAATAAAGCCCCAGGATTACAGGTGAGGAGAGACAACTCAGGGATGCCCAAAGCAGCAGGCCAGAAGAGCAGGAGAAAGGGGAGTAAAAGCCAGAAACCCGGACATAAGAGCAGTCAGCCTCAGGGATACAGGTGAGGAGAGACAACTCAGGGACACCCAAATCAGCAGGTGGGAAGAGCAGGAGAAAGGGGATTAAAAGCCAGGAAGCCAGAGACAAGAGCAATCAGCCAAAGAGAGTAGGTGAGGAGAGGAAACTCAGGCCCACCCAGAGCAGCAGGCCGGAAGAGCAGGAGAAAGGGGATAAAAGCCAGGAACCCGGACAGAAGAGCAGTCAGCCCCAGGGTTACAGGTGAGGAGAGACAACTCAGGGATGCCCAAAGCAGCAGGCCAGAAGAGCAGGAGAAAGGAGATTAAAAGCCAGAGAGCCAGAGACAAGAGCAGTCACCCGAAGGGAGTAGGTGAGGAGAGGAAACTCATGCCCGCCCAGAGCAGCAGGCCAGAAGAGCAGGAGAGAGGGGATTAAAAGGCAGGAACCCGGACAGAGGAGCAGTCAGCCCCAGGGATACAGGTGAGGAGAGACAACTCAGGGATGCCCAAAGCAACAGGCTAGAAGAGCAAGAGAAAGGGGATTAAAAGCCAGGAACGCAGACAGAAGAGCAGCCAGCTGCAGGGATACAGCTGAGGAGAGACAAATCAGGGACGCCCAAAGCAGCAGGCTAGAAGAGCAAGAGAAAGGGGATTAAAAGCCAGGAACCCAGACAGAAGAGCAGCCAGCTGCAGGGATACAGGTGAGGAGAGACAAATCAGGGACGCCCAAAGCAGCAGGCAGGAAGAGCAGGAGAAAGGGGATTGAAAGCCAGGAAGCCAGAGAGGAGCAAACAGCTGAAGCGATTAGGTGAGGAGAGGAAACTCAGGCCCGCCAAAAGCAGCAGGATGGGAAAGCAGGAGAAAGGGGATAAAAGCCAGGAACCTGGACAGAAGAGCAGTCAGCCAAGGGATACAGGTGAGGAGAGACAACTCAGGGACACCCAAAGCAGCAAGTGGGAAGAGCAGGAGAAAGGAGATTAAACGCCAGGAAGCCACACAGAGGAACAGTCAGCCACAGGGACCCAGGTGGGGGTGATACGAGAGGTCTCCAACAGCAAGACAAACTTGTCTGTCGGTTTGTCCTACTGTGGTGACATGTAGAC
>NW_006921606.1:15544517-15561882 GCF_000298275.1 Orycteropus afer afer
ATCTGTGTTAATTGGTTTCCCTTTTCTTTGTTGAAGAGGGTCTGTGCAATCCTTCTGCCTAGTCCGCCATCTTGCCCCGCCTCCAAGAGTTTCTTGAAAGGTTTAACATCTGAAGAGTGGTTAGCAAAATAAAAGTCAATGGTACTTGGAAAAGACGTAGATAAAGGTAAGAGGAAAACAAGTGTCACTATTGATTTCAGAATCTCACTTGTTGGTAGCAAACTTTTTCATGCAAGGGAGTACTTAACAAAAATTTGCCAAATAAATCAACAGTAAGGACAGACTTAGAAGACCATGCCTATCACTATTTTACATGAGGAGAAATTATTATTCTGAAAAAAGAGCTCAAACTGACTCCTCATGCTTTTTTTTTTTTTGACAATTATTTCCATCCTTACATGGATTCATTCATTCATTCAGCAAGCAGTGGTTTAGGCTTATACAAGTGATAAAAGAGAAATAAGACATAGACTTTGTCCTCAGGGGCCTTAAATTTTGGTGCAGAAGACATCCATGTAAGCACATGAATAAAACTAACTGCTTCAAGTGTCATGATAAACCATATGTAAGGAGATATGGAGAGCACACAGGAAAGAGTAATCATCTCTACATGGGGATCCAGAGAAAGTTTTAGGGATGAACTACAGTTGATCAACAGCCATTTGCCAAATGAATGGGCATTGTCAGAAATATAAAAAATAATGGAATTATAAACAACAGTCCCAGCCTGAGCAAAGTCATGGAGCATGACATATCAAAGCATATTCAGGGAACTACAAGTTCTGGATGAGTGAAGCCTAGTGAATGGAACTGAGAGATGTATGGTTAGTGAAAAATAGAAAAACATATGAACCTAGAAAGGTAGGATAAGAATAGATATCAGAGTGTACATAATGCTGTGGTTACCATAAAACTAAACAGAATTTTTAATTATTTATTTAGTCTGATTGTAAGTTCTCCCTGCAAGCCCCCCCCCCCCACACACACACCTGTTAGGGAAAGGAGTGAAGTAGTACATATAGGAGAACTACTTAGAAAAACTGTTAAATTTCAAACCTTTGAGTTTCCTGGACACTTTTACACAATCTCGACTCATGTTCATTTTGTATTCCATTGGGTATTGTGTTACTCACAGGAAATGAAGGCAAGAGAAGCAGCTATTTCTTGACACTTGACTGGATTGTTGAGCCATTTTAAACCATCTAGAAGAAGAAGAAACTCTTAAAGGGTTAGGAAGAAAAATCTTAAACAAGCTGGTCAAAAGAATTCAGCAGCAAACAGAAGGGATCATTTTTGAGAACTTCAGTAATGTTTTACCTTACTTAATGCCAACATGTATGAGTTTTATTCCCATTAAAACTAGCCATGACTAATTGATTTGTTATGGCTGTTCCTGCTTGCTCTACAATTGAAAATGACAAAGATGTCTGCCTGTATTGTACAAATATGTTGTATAATTATGGTTCATTAGAGCTTTTGCACAGAGCATTTTATTACTTCTGTGCAAGAGAAATAAAAATCTCACACATTGCCATGGAGTCTGTTCCTACTGTCTTGGTTCGTTAGTGCTGCTATAACAGAAATACCCAAGTGGAAGGCTTTAACAAATAGGAATTTATTCTCTTACAGTTCAGGAGTCTAGAAGTCCAAGTTCAAATTGCTGGCTCTAGGAAATGGGTGAAGGCCCCTCAACCTTGGGCTTCAGCTTCGCCTTCTGTTCCAGGTCCACTGGAACTAGAGACTCTTCTGACTCATGTAGCTGCTGGCTGCTGAGGCTGGTGAACCCAAGGTTGGTAGGTAAAATGGCATAATACAAAGAAGAGCAGGCAACATGGTAGGCCAAGACTCAGTCAAATGCAGGGTCCAGATGTGTCAAATGCTCAAGAACTTTCTCAAAGCTTCTTTTTATATACTGGAAGCAGGCCATATCCCAAAGGCAACTATACTGCTCACAGGAGATTCCACCACAGAGGTGATTGTGAGCTCATCATTGGGAATAACTACATCTAGCTGCCCAGCCACTCAAAACCATGGCCCAGACAAATGAATAGAAAATCTTAACTACCACACCTAGTTATAGCCACCCTATAGGACAAAGTAGAACATCTCCCTATGGTTCCCAAGGCTGTAAAGCTTTACAGAAAAAGACTGCCACGATTTTCTCCTGAAGAACTGTTGGCGGGTTCAAATCTCCAATCTGCCAGTGGTGGAGCACTAAGGTAGGTATTAATATCCTCATTTAAAAGATTAAAAAGAGAGAAAAAAGAAAGCTCACAGAATTGAAATAAACTGCCAAGGATCACAAGGCAATTAATTATATGCCTGCCAAGGCGAGAATATGGGTCTTCTGGCATAGCCTCTTCAGACTCTGGAGGTATCTGCCATTCTTACCATGCAACAGAGAGAGATTACCATGCTCTGAACAGATCACAATGGGATAGACCTCCAGAGCTATTAGCAAGGGATCCTGAGCACCAAGAATGGCAAACATCATCTTTCAAAAACACGACTTCCCTGAGTAATGTCTTTCTGGAGTTAGGGGGTCAGTAAGAAAACAGGTAGGCTACATAAATTACAAAAGGCAGTTTTGTTTTTATAATGTGGCCTTAGGTCAGAGGAAGAAAGCCAAGACAATGTATACCCAGAATTCATTTTCTTTATCTATAGATGAGAAGTATGTAAAGGTCTTGTGGGGTCACACCAAAGTAATTGACTGAAATCTGCAGTGCTCTGGCAAATGACTATCATGGCTGAATTAATGCCAAGTGCTGAATACTTTCCACCTGCCACTCCAAATGCCCCCTCCATCCCTTACAAGCCTGGTTGGATTGAGATCTGTCTCCTGCTGGTAATTTGACAGACAGTGGTTGTCTCTAAACTGAGGAGGTTAGAAAGAGGATAAGAAACTACTTTGGGGAACAAAACAGGATTTTGTCCTTGATTATCTGTGTTAAGTTTCTTATATAAATGATACCCTCACATTTTTTTTTTTTTTTTTAAATTTCAGGCATCCAATTTTATTTATACTAACAGTGTCTTTTACATGTTTTACATGTGCTTCTAGGTATGTGAGACAAAACTTTCCCTCAGTCATCCACATACAGATTAGTTAACTCCAATTTACTTTAGTTACTATTGCACATTTTGTGTGAATGCTGTCCCCTTGATTGAAGATCACCTTGCTCTTTCTTGTTCAGGCTGAGCACCTGCTTTCATTCACTCAAGGTCAAATAGGGAGATGGCTTCTTCATCCCATCAAACGTCAAAGTCTTTTTAGCTGCCCAAATATCAAAATGTTGACCCCAGAATGGGAAAATATTGATTCCTTTAGCTATAAGATCCTTAGTAACCAGAAGTACTTCTTTTATCTGATCGTAATTGCTTTCGTATTTAATCCCTTAGGAAAATAAGCAAGTAGCTGATGCCCAATTCCCCAATCATGAAGAGCCTCCTCAATCTATAGTCCTCATGTATATATTTAGAAAGAATAATTACTTACTTACTGGAGTCCCTGAGTGGTGTAGATGGTTAATGCACTTGGCTATTAATTGAAAGGTTGGTGGTTCAAGTCCACTTACAGGCACCTCAAAAGAAAGCCTGTTGATCTACTTCCAAAATAGTAGACCATAAAAACCCTTTGGAGTACAGTTCTACTCTGACACACATGGGGTCACCATGAGTCAGAATCAACTTTATGGCAACTGATTACTTACTAGTGGTGTAATTTATATAAGACATATTGCTTCTGAAAGTCATTGAAAAGTCTTTCTACTCCTTTACCATAGCAATGATTATGTAGTTTCCCTGTTCAATCATCAGAAAAACGGAATCATACCCGCTGATGAATAACCCAGGATTTTCAGGTATGTGCATGGCAAAGTAGGAGCAGAGGAACTTTAAAAGTCTCTGAGTAGTACAATAAAATATATATTTTAGGAGTTAAGTGTACATTTTATGTCACTGTGTATCTTTCATTTCTAAATATTTTGCATATACTCTTTTGTCTGCTATCTATCATTGATCACTTAGATAACTGCAAAGGCAGATTTTACATTTTCCTAAAATTTTTGTACTAACAATATGTTCTCTGATTTGAGGTTAAAATAGCATGATACCGAATTGTGCACATAAGATATAGACAACAGAGGCTAATACCCATATATCCAAAATACTGCACTACCATTAACACCAAACACCAGGCTACAGATAAACATATAAGCAAATGAGAAGATAAGATGGGGGGGTCAGTGAACAGGATTATACTCTAGATAAAAGATAGATTCAGCTGAAGCTAATCTTGCACAGATACCAGTGATACAAAATACCTGCAATCCTTATGGAAACAACAGAAGACAGACATAGAGCAATCCCTCAGAGACAGGCAGACACTGTGGGAGATAGATCTACTGACTCAGGACCACAGTATTGGGGGACACCAGACTCAATTGACACAACAAAATACACAAAAATCTTGTTCTAAAACCTACATGGGGGAGCAGTGACTGGGGTGTTAAAAGCTTTTGAGCAGCTATCTAAGGTGCAGCTAATGGTCTCCTATTGTTGGAAGCAAAGAAGAGTGCAAAAAACTAAGGAGAGTTGGAAAGAATCAGCCCTAGGACATGATGGATTTCAAGAACTAGGTGGTGCCCAGCTACCAATGCCATCCACTAGGGAAGGGATCAAAACTGGAGATTCTGGATAGAGTGGGAGGAAAAACGTGGAACAAAATCCAAAAACACAGTAATGACCAGAATTACTGGTCAGATGGAGTCTCATGGGACCCCCAATACTATGGCCCTGGGACACACTTTGGGCCTGGAATAAAACAAAACAAAGCAAAAAAATAACATGACACATATTGTTTTTGTTACGTGCCATCAAGTCGGACCTGACTCATAGCGACCCCTCCTTGGGTTTCTGAGGCAGTGTCACTATGGAAGTAGATTGCCCAACTTTCCTTCTGAGGAGTGGCTGGTGGGTTTGAACAGCCAGCCTTCTGGTTAGCAGTCAAGTGCCTTAGGCGCTATGCTACCAGAGCTCCCATGACACATTATAGCAGGTTGTATAAGTATATAAGGAGTTCCTTGGTGCTGCAAACAACTAAGTGCTCAACTATTTGGAATGAAAGGGTCTTATGTTTCCAAAAAGGTCACAACCTTGAAAGCCCTGTGGAGTGTAGTTCTACTCTGCACACACGGAGTCCCAATGAATCAGAATTGACTTGACAGCAATTAACAACAAACAACAACATAAGTATCTAGAAGATGACAAGTAATTTTTTTTTGTCCTATCAATTTTTTTGAAAAGTACATCATGTTGGCAGTAAGTAGGTTAAAGATGTGCTATCCAATGATGTTGACAGAAAGCTCACTTGTATTGCAACATTTATAAAGTAAAATGATGCTCTCTATTAACATGTCTAATGTCTTCTATGGTCAGTATTAGTTAGAATGTAATATTCTGGTTATTTTTTTCCCTACTTAAAACCTATTGCCTAAAAAGGCTGGCCAAATCAGTGAACAAAAAAGAATTAATCTGCCATGCAAGAACACTCTTTTATTTGTAAACATCATGCTTTACATATTATTATCAGTGATTTGTGTGCTCACCAAGCATATAGCTTTATTACTATAATATGAGAAAATTGCCATAATTCGTGGTCCTGGGAACACATATCTATAATTTGGGTCAAAATATGTTTGCTCACCCTAATTTACAATTGGGAGCTCTGGTAGCATAGTGGCTAAAGTACTTGACTGCTAACCAGAAGGCTGGCGGTTCAAACCCACCAGCCACTCCTCGGAAGGAAGGTTGGGCAATCCTACTTCCGTAGTGATACTGCCTCGGAAACCCAAGGAGGGGTCGCTATGAGTCGGGGCCGACTCGACGGCACATAACAACAACAACAATTTACAATTAAGCTTTAATGTAGTTCCAGTCACCGTGGATAGTCTGAGTTTCCGTCTTCACTGCTCACCCCTTAAAAGTACAAAAAGGGAAAGTAACTGGAGAGAATCATCCTTAGCCTTCAGTGAGACTGACACAACTAAGAGTAGGGATGACCTGGGGGAGATTGAGGAAGATTATCTGTGCCTTTTCCAGTTACTAAGGAGCTCTGGTGGCTCAGTGCCTAAGGTATTTGACTGCTAAGCAGAAAGATGGTGGTTCAAACCTATCAAGAGCTCCACGGAAGGAAGATGGGGCAATCTACTTGTGTAAAGATGAGTTGGAATTGACTTAACAGCAATGAGTTTGCTTTTAGCTTTTTTACGAGTTATTAGAAGAGTATTAGATTAATTGTAGGAAAAGCCTAGAATTTGAAGTCTGGAAATTTATGTGTAAATCCTGGCCCAGCATGTTCTAATGATTGTATTGCACCAGTAAAGACATAACCCAAAACCAAACTCACTGCCATTGAATCAGATCTGACTAATAGTGACCCCTCCTTGGGTTTCTGAGGCCGTATCACTATGGAAGTAGATTTCCCAAACTTCCTTCTGAGGAGTGGCTGGTGGGTTTGAACCGCCAGCTTTCTGGTTAGCAGTCAAATGCCTTAGGCACTATGCCACCAGAGCTGCCAGTTAAGACATGGTAGCCCAGAATCTAGCTTCAGTTTTCTCATTTAAACATTAATTATGCCAACTTTTTGAAAGTTACTTAAAACAAACAACAACAAAAAATGTAATTTAGTGCTTAGCAAAGTACCTATCACGTAGGTGATTACAAATTATAATTTTCCTTCTGTAGGAAAATGAGGAACTTTATGTCATCTTTTGCTCTAGTTTTTGGAGAAAAAACTTGGGAGTTGGTGTTACTTTTTCCAGGTTGATTGACATTTTCTGGGTAAACTGTAAACAACATGATGGATTGATACTTTTTATGTATCCCTGGTCTGCAGTCTGCTAGATGTTTGGTCTCTTTTATGCATCTTGCATGGATTAGAGGTTTTTAGAGACAAGAAGAGAGAAAAGAGAAGAACCAGAGAGACAGGAGGCAAGGACATTCCTAAAAGAATATTAATGTGGTTCAAGGGCTGTTATGCTGAAGATAGTGAGAAGCCTAGAATCCAGTGGTGATAGGCCTAGAAGGAGCCTTGTGGAAGAGATGGTGGCCACAGGCTCGGAAAGTGCCTTAAAGCGTAGTTGATGGTGATGGCAGAAAGCTGCTGCTAGGGAAACAGCTAAGAGAGTTGAGCAAGCTGCTACACAGGTTATGAGCTGGGCCAGTTTGCAGTGGAGAGGTTAATGTCATGGAAGCCAGAGGCAAAGAGGCCTGCACAGGTGAGAGGAGGTGTGCATGACCAAGAGGAGGCTAGCACAGCTGAGAGAAGGGCTTGCTAGCATGGCCAACAGATGGTCTGTCCTGAGGGGGACAACATGGGGTCATACATGGCCAAGAGAAGTGCCTACCAACTTGCACTTCCCAGAGAAAAGACTGTCTGATTGCATAGCTGAGGGAAGCTAAAAGAGCTGTCCTACACTGAAGAAGGGAAGGATGTCCTCTCTGCTTTAGGGAATCTTCTAGAGCTTCCCTATGTTTCTTGATGTTGATCTTAAGTTGATCCCGGGTAGTTCCAGGTTGATCCTAATCCCAAATTGGAACCTGTTACTTCCCTCATTAGTCACATAAGTGACTAATTCTCTTTAAGTTCTGTGTGACTGTTGCAACAAATTTTGGAACCCATCAGAGAAGTAGAGAGTGTATGTGTGTGTGGGGGTGGCGAGGGCAGCAGTCCACAGCTGGTGTCAGAAAGCTGATCCTGATTCTCACCCTTCTTCCTAAATGTGGACACATCATGGTGTTAGAATTCACCTCATTTTTTTGTAGTTGTTGCTCCATGTTTGTCAAATTGTAATTTGGATAAAAGTTTACAGAACAAATTGGTTTCCCATTCAGCAATTCATACAACTTTTTCTTCGTGACATTTTTTGCAATCCCCATTATGTATAGTAGCACTCTTTCTACTTCCTCCCTGTGTTTACCATTTCTTGTCATTCTTGTTTTTTATCCCTTCCTGCCTTCTGAGCTTTCTTTATTCCTGGGCAAATGCTACCCTTTTGATCTCAGATGGTTGATTGTTCTGATGAGTGCATACATCCCTAGTATGTTCACCTTATAGACCTGTTTATTTCTTGGAGGAAAGTTGAACCACGGGCGTGAGTTCAGTTCCAGCCTTGAAGGGTATCTCAGGGTCATAGTCTCAGAGGTCCTACCATCTATTTCTTCTTTACTCAGGGTCATGGAGGCTGTGGTTCACATGGTCCATTAGTCCTTTGAACTAATTGCTTCCTGCATCTTTGATTTTCTTTACCTTTCTTTGCTCCAAATGAGGAGACACTAATTGTTACACCTTAGATGGCTGCTCACAAACTTTTAGGATCCTGGATGCCACTCATCAAAGTAGGATGTAGAACATTGTCTTTGTGGACTATGTTAGACAATTGAATTTAGTATCCCCAAAGATTAGGATCCTGAGCCCTTATGCTTAGCAACTTATTCCTTCAGGGTAATCAGTTATGACTAAGAAGTTTTCATAACTTTGCCCCCTTTATGCTCTAGTAGGAGCCCTGGTGGTATAATGTCTAAGGCATTTAACTGTTAACCAGAAAGCTGGTGGTTCAATCCCACCAGCCACTCCTTGGAAGGAAGGTTGGGCAATCTACTTCCATAGTGATACCATCTTGGAAACCCAAGGAGAGGTTGCTATCAGTCAGATCCAACTCAACAGCAATGCACATGCTCTACTATATTTATTGATATATTTGAGGGATGTAGAAATATCTTCTGTCAAACCTATATATATTTGTGGGTATGGTCCCGTTTGTTTTCCCACCCCTGTTCAGCTTCAGTGTCTATGTTTCCACCCATAGCTTATTGTCATTGCTGTTATTACTTCCTTACTTTTTTATTCTTGATTTATTTTTATTTTCAAAAGACAAATCACTTTCCAAATGTAGTAGATTGAAAAATGGCCACAAATATATGCACTCCTAGTATCTGTACCTTTGAAATGTGACACTGATTTCTCCCATTAAAAGGTAGAATCTTTTTCCTACATTTTGATTTTGGCTTGGCCATGTGACTTACTTTTGCCAATGAGATATTAGAAAATATTTAAGAAAATACTTCAAAAGTATGATCAGAATTCCCAGGTGTATAGTAGAGCTGACAAGGGGCAAGGTTATGGTCATTACTTGGTCACAGCCAGCTACCCAGAGGGACCGAGTAGTTGATCCTGTGGGCTTGGGACCATGGTCGCAGGGGACATCAAGCTCAATTGGCATAACATACTATACAAAACATTGTTCTACCTACTACTTTGGCGAGTAGCGACTGGGACCTTAAAAGCTAGGAAGCTGCCATCTAGATGCAACAACGGGTCTCTCCTCGTCAAGAAGAAAGAAGAAAAGCAAAATTAATGGAAACAATCAGTCCTAGCGTCTGGTACACCATCCGATCTGCAACCTATACAACCATGAGACCAGAAGAACTAGATGGTGCCCAGCTACCACTGTCATCCACTTGGAAGGGATGTAGGAGATCCTGTATAAAGAGGGAGAACAATGTGGAACAAAACTCAAAATCATTTGGAGGCAAAAAAAAAAAAAAAGGAAGGTGGGGACCAGGTTTGCTGGTCCAATAGAGCCTGGTGTAACCACTGAGACTATGGCCCCTAGCTGCCCTTCAGGTCTGGAATTGAACCCACAACTGTGGTTTCCAGCCAAACAAAGTACAGGCATGTGAGTTAAACATTTACCTCAAGTAGCACACGCCCTGGAGAGAACAATCATGGGAGAAAGAAGGGCTGCTTATGCACAGGGAGATAGCTCAAGGTGCAGAAGAGTATGAAGGGATGGACACTGGGAGGAGGTAACTATGGGGAGGAAGTGGGAGGGGAGCTGCTGCATTGTAAATTTTGGACAATGACATGAGACAAAGTATATGTGAACTGCTGTATGAAAAGTGAATTTACTCTGTAAATCTTCACCCAAATCCTATTTTAAAAAAAATATATATACTACTTCAAAAGTATGTGCACGTTGGAACTTCTCTTGCTGTACATGGAGCTTCAAGACCATCATGTGGTCTGAACTAATGTTGGAGGAGGAGAGGCCACATGGACAAGAAGCAAACTACTCTGGCTTCTGGCCAACTCAACGATGGACAACCAGACAGCTGCATGAGCAGCAGAGCAGAGTGCAGGCTCAATGGCCCAGACCAGAACAGTCACTCAAATAATCCATAGAATCATGAACTAAAGAAAGCAATTGTTTTAGCCTCCATATTTTGTGGCATGTAGCAAAAGCTAACTTATATTAAATTTCTTATACTCAGAATTCTGATCTGGCACAGTTGCTTTACAATACATGGAATCTCTGACCTACAAAGTATCCAAGTAATGAAGAACCACACTTACTACCATTCTCTTTTTTTTTTCTTTTTCTTTTTTGTGCCTCTCATTGTTAGAAATATGTAATACATACAATTATGCAGCATATAATTTGTTGATATTATCATTCTCAGATTTTCACTTGCAGATGTTCAATTTTATTACTTTAATGTTCAAAACACTGCATATAGATAGACTTTTCTAAACTAAATCAGAGCATTCAGTTGCTTGAAAACATGGACCCACACACTGACGTTGTTGTTATTGTACTCTTGAGTCCTCTCCAACTCGTACCAACCCTATGTACAACAGAAAGAAACACTGCTCTGCCCGCACCATCCTCACATTCCCTGCTATATTTGAGCCTATTGTGGCAGCCACTGTGTCAAACCATTTTTGTGTGGGTCTTCCCCTTCTTTGCTGACCCTGTACTTTACTAAGCTTGAGATCCTTCTCCAGGGACTGGTCCCTTCTGACAACATGACCAAAGTAGGTGAGATGAAGTCAGTTCATTCTTGCCTCTAAATAGCATTCTGGCTGCACTTCTTCCAGGACAGATTTGTTCGTTCTTCTATCAGCCTGCAGTGTAGTAAATTACTTAGTGTGGCTTTTCTACTCATAAGTCTTTGTAAACTCCAAGGTGGGATTTTCTATGAGCAACTGAGGAGCTCCTGATTGCTGAAGCTATCCACCTGGGTTATTTCTGTTGGGCGTGGCACAATACAATGTTCTGGGAGATTCCCATTCTCTCTCACGTGCTTAGAGTTCTGATGCTGTGATTGGCTAGTTTGACCACCCTTCCGGGCTCAAAAGGAGGCCTCGTGGAGGCAGAACTCTCTTCTACTGCTGGTTGAGGAAGACGTGCTACTGAAAGAGACACAGGCTCCTGAGACACATGTTGGTGGGAAAGAGACGCAAGAGACACGCATTGCTGAGTGAGACACGGATGGACCAGCACTGCTGGGAAAGAGACTGTGAGAGACTGTTGGATGAGGGACGGTGAGCTGGGAGAGAGGCTGAGCATTTTTTTCCTGAACTTGAATTATAGCCTGTGGTGCTTCCCTAATAAACCTCATAATCTGTGAGCTCTGTGTGGCCACTGTAGTGAATTATCAAACCCAGGAGAGAGGTAGTGGGTGCTTTGGGAGGAACGGTTGGAGAAAGGGCTGGAGGGAGGCAGCATGTCTGGCCTGGCAAGAATAGGCCTTGGGTTACTGCTGGTAATCCTGTCTTCCTCTTGTAGGGTTAGAGGAGGCCTGAACGTGTGGCCTCCTTGCTGTTTTTGCACAGCCCATGGTATTTTTAGTATTCTTTGCAAGCACTACAATTTAAAGGCATCAACTCTTCTGTGGTCTTTCTTATTCATCATTCAGCTTTCACATGCATGTGAGGTGATTGAAAATACCATGGTGTGGGTTGGGCATACCTTAGTCTTCAAAGTGACATCTTTGCTCCTTAATACTTTGAAGAGGTCTTTTGTAGCAGATTTGCTCAGTCCAGTACAACATCTGATTTCTTGACTGCTGCTTCCTTGAGTGTTGATTGTGAATCCAAGCAAAATGAAATCTCTGACAACTTCAGTCTTTTCTCCACTGACCATTATGTTGCTTATTGGTCCAGTTGTGAGGATTTTTGTTTTCTTTATATTGAGGTTTAATCCATGCTGAAGTCTTTGATCTTTATTAAAAAGCACTTCAAATGTTCTTCACTTTCAGCAAGCATGGTTGTGTCATCTGCATGTCACAGGTTGTTAATAAGCCTTCCTCCAATACTGATGTCACTTTCTTCTTCATGTAGCCCAGCTTCTCAGATTATTTGCTCATCATACAGATTGAATAACTATGGTGAAAGGATACAACCCTGAAGCACACCTTTCCTGATATGAAATCATGCAGTATCCTCTTGTTCTATTCAAATGACAACCTCTTGGTCTACGTACAGGCTGCTCATGAGCACAATTAAGTGCTCTGGAATTATCATTCTCTGCAATGTTATCCATAATATGTTATGATCCACAGAGTCTAATGCTTTTGCATAGTCAGCAAAAGGCAGGTAAACATCTTCTGATATTCTTTGCTTTCAGCCAAGATCTATCTGACATTGCTGACATCAACAATGATATCCCTTATTTCATGTCCTCTTCTGAATCCAGCTTGTGTTTCTGGAAGTTCCCTGTCAATACACTGCTGCAACCATTTTGAATTATCTTCAGCAAAATTTTACTTACATGTGATATTAATGATATGGTTTGATAATTTCCACATTCTGTTGGATCACCTTTTTTGAGAATGGGTGAAAATATAGATCTCTTCCAGTCAGTTGGCCAGGTAGCTGACTTCCAAATTTCTTGGCATAAATTACTAAGCACCTCTGGCACTGCATATGTTTGTTGAAACTCTCAATGAGTGTTTTGGTTACCTCTTGTGCTGCTCTAACATAAATACCAGATAACAGAATAACAGAAATGGGATGGCTTTAACAAATAGGAGTTTATTCTATTACAGTTTTGGAGGTTAAAAATCTGAGTTCAGAATGTCAGGCTCTCAAGGCTGGGTGAAAGCCTCTTGACCTTGGGTTTCAGCTCTGCCTCTTGCTCCTGGCCCACTGAAGTTGGAGGCTTTCTTTACTCAGGCAGCTGCTGGCTGCTGAGGCTGATAAATACAAGATAAATGAGTAAATAGGCACAGTCGTATATTACCAAATCATATGGCAGATCATTGATTCAAGTCCATTAAGAGTCCCAAGATCAGCAGACAACATGGCAGTCTGTTGAATAATGACCTAGCCACATGCAGGATTCAAGCATGCCAAAAGCTACAGACCATTCCTAACAGTTCTCCTTATAAACTGGGAGGAGACCACATTCTTCAGGCAGCTACTTAGCTATTCACAGTAGATTCCACTATGGAGTGGATTACTAGTCTCATCATGGGGAATAATCACACCCAACTGCCCAGCCACTCAAAACCAAGCAAAGCCAAGTTGCCACATAACCTTAACTACCAAAATTCCACTCCTTGTCAACTTGACACTTGCACAGATCTTTATTGGGTGGCACCTGTAGAGATCTCTTTCACTGGGTGGCTTCAGTTCCCTAGTTTATCTTAGTGTTGACCTCATCCCCTTGGCCTCCCAGGTCCCATTCTTCTATCTGTTGGGCATGTGGGCCCTGCTCCCTCATTTTTGGGCAGCAGCTATGGCCCCATCCCACTGGCCCACACGAACAAGCAGCCCCACATTCCAGAACCAAGTTGGTGAAGGTCTGACTCTTTGAAACCTAGGGGGCTGTGGTGGTTCCACCCCTAGAGGCCATGGTCCTACCCTTTGAGGCTCAGGCTGCTCTGATTCCTGTTTCCTTTGTCTCTCCACTTCTGCCAATTAATACCAAAGGCAACCCACTCTGCCAGAATTCTTCCTGCCCTAAAAGCACTCAGCTATCTTGCTCCATGGGCCAGCCAATCTGCTACTCCATTTCATGCTGATATTTTCTACCAATTTATGCCTGAAGGCAACCCACTCCAACAGGAAGCCATCTACACAATGACATTCAGCTTTCTCCTTCATGGGCTGGTAAGCCTGTTGCTGTCTAATGCTGGTCTCTTGGCTCTGCTGCTGCTGTCTCTCTGTCAGGATCTTGGGTCAAGGATGCACTCCACTTTTGTTTCCACATTTGAGGTATCTGTCAAAGCAGCGTTCCACTCTTGGTACAATATTTTGTTTTGGTTTCCTCTCATGCTGCTCTAACAGAAATACCACAAATGAGATGGCCTTAACAAACAGGAATTAAGAGTTTTGGAGGTTAGAAGTCCGAGTTCAGAGTGCTAGGTTATAGGGGCTGGGTGAAAGTCCCTCAACCTTGGGCTTCAGCTCTGCCTCTTGCTTCTGGCCCACAGAAGCTGGAGGTATTTTTTGTTCAGGCAGCTGCTGGCAGCTGGGACTGAAAACCCCAAGGTTTACAAGTAAAAAGACACAGTTCCAATATTGCTAAACCACATGGCAGGGCATTGTTTCAAGTCCATTAAGAAACCCAAGATCAGCAGACAACATGGCAGTCTGCTGAATAACAACTTGGATACATGCAAGATTCAAGCTACAGACCATTCCTAAAGCTTCTCTTTATATATTGTGAGAAGACCAAGTCCCTAAGGCAGCTACTCAGATGCTCACAGCAGATTCCACCATAGAGTTGATTACCAGTGTTGTCATGGGGAATAACTACATCCAGCTGCCCAGCCACTCAAAACAAGGCCCAGCCAAGCTGATGCATAACCTTAACTACCACAGTGGGTATTCTGTCAATGCCTGGAGCCTTATTTTTCACCAATTTCTTCACTGCAGCTTCAACTTCTTCCTTCAATACTATTTATTCTTCCATATGCTACCTCCAGTAATGGTTGAATGTCAACCAATTCTTTTTGGTACAGTGATTCTCTGTATCCTTCCCTCTGCTTTTGATGCTTCCTGAAGAATTTAACCTTTTGCGTCCAGAATCCTTCTACATTGTAGTCCAAGGCTTGAATTGTTTCTTCAGTCTTTTTCAGTTTTGGTTTTCTAACTCCAGGTCTTTGTATATATCATTATAATGCATTAGTTCGTCTTCTCGAGCTTCCCTTTGAAATATTCTGTTTAGCCTTTTGTTTCATCATCTCTCCTATTTTCTTTAAGTACTCTCCATTCAAGAGCAAATTTCAATGCACATGTTTATAGTTTTGCTTAAGTCAATAGGCAGATTCAGAAAATAGTGACATGTTATTGCAAAATATATGAAGAAAACAGAAAAGGACCATACAGACAAATCTCACTAATTTTTTGACTAGAAACACCATCCTCAATCCCAGAAATAATCCAGATGATTTGGAATCTTCCTCAAGTGGAGTTATTACCACAACTGATTTAAAAAAATGCCAAAGTCGTCCATCTCTTCTTCATCATCGAAGTAATTTTCATGATTTGTGTACTTTTATGAATGGATGAATGGATATAAATAGATCTGATTTTTATATATAATGTTTCCAAACACCCAAAACATACGAAGAACATATTTATAAAGACACTGATAATAAAAACAATATAATGAAAGCTGAAAAGAAAAAATAAAAAAAAAAAAGGTTTGATTTACAAATATCAGCTTGGGATGGAGATGTCAGAATGGAATGCTGTCATAAATTTGGGCCTACCTATGATACATGCTACATATATATCCAACATTGTAAATTTGTAATAATCAGAATTATATGAAACTTTATCTCTAATAAATGTGTAGACATGACATATCTTTAATACCTCAGGGCTGCCGGGAAGCAAGCTCTAACTGGTACTATGAAAAGAGACACCCATTAAAGAGGGAGAGAGAAGTGGTGTCTCAAGGGTCTAATTTATAGGAAGTGTCAGTCAATAATCCATAATGTCCACTGAGTGTGCAGTGCTTACAGGAATAGTTCGTATCATCAAAATAATGGAGAAGTAGGTAAGAAGTAGGTATGGTAAGTGAATAGAAAAAAATATAGAGTGAATCTCGGGAGATATATTCTTATAAACATATAATCTGCTGGTGGGAATGGAAGCGGTGTGGTAGGGAACGTGGTGTCATGGTTTTTGTGAACTCATAGGACTTCCGTTGCTGTCATTATTTGCTGCCGTCAAGTCAAGCCCCGACTCAATGCATTATGGGATCCGACTGTTGTGACCTGTTGAGTTTTAATTGGCTGATTTTTCTGAAGTAGATTATGTATGAGGCATTTTTTTTTTTTTTAGTTCACCTCAGACGGGAAGCTCTGCTGAAACCTATTCAGCATTATAGTACCATGCAAACTTTCACTGATAGACAGGTGTGGCATCAAAAGAGGTACATTGGCCAAAAATCAAATCCTGGTTCCCACATGGACAGCAAGAGTTCTGTTACTGAACTTTCACTACTCTTACCTTATTCCTTAGGACCAAAACCTGCCTTTGATAGTTGGTGAGGGAGATGTGGAGGATTGAAAGAGAAAAACCTTGACTTTCAAAATGTGGGAGGGACTAGCTGGAATCCTTCCTATATACTTCCTGTTTTTAGAGTGATGGGCACCAGAACTGGAGGGGGCATAAGCAGGAGTGAGTTTGCTGTTGGAATAAATGAGAAGATTCAATTCTGGGTAGCTGGACCGAATTATTCTGTGTGAACAAGGGGGAGAGCTGATAGTAAAGATTTTGCAATGAAAAAATTATTTTTTGTTGTTAGGTGCCATCAGGTTGATATCAATTCATAGTGACCCATATAACAGAGTAGACCTACCCTGTAAGTTTTCTTGGATGTAATTCCTTACCGAAACAGATCACTGGGTCTTTTTCCTGGGGAGCTACTCGGTGGGCTCAAAACGCCAACCTTTTGATTCGAAGATGAGTGCTTAATAAAAGTTTTTGTGTAAAAGAGCGTCCTGCAAGGACGAAAGACTTAGATTGATTGATTAAAAACCACATTACCCACCGAAGAATTCAGTCTTGGAAGTCTGGATGACAGTGTCTTGAACATTTTTGTTTCCTTCTCAATCTTTGGAGATCCTGTTCTGAATGCTTCCAACATCAGTGCAAGGTAGACACCCCCACTCAGATACTATATGCAGTACTATTTGAAAAGAGTTCTATAAGCTAGGCTAGCATTCATTAATTTAATTGAACCATGTGTTGTTGTTGTTATGTGCTGTGGAATCAGACTCAACTTATAGCAAACCCTCCTTGGGTTTCCAAGGCTGTATCACTATGGCTATAGATTGTCCAACCTTCCTTCCAAGGAGTGGCTGGTGGATTTGAACCACCAGCCTTCTGGTTAGCAGTCAAATGTCTTAGGCACTACGCTATCAGAGTTCCTAATTAAACCATAGAATACTTTTATTATAAAGCATTGTTAGAACATCAACACATATTTATGAGATTTTCATTTTTTATTTAAAACTTCCTTCTTTTACTATTCAACATAATTTTGAATTTTTTTTTTTT
>NW_006921606.1:15568887-15586357 GCF_000298275.1 Orycteropus afer afer
GCTAGTTGGGGTTTAGTCCAAATCTGCATCCTTTCCTTCAAGGCTCAGGGGTCCAAGATTATCTTCTGTGTCTGTATTTATTGGTTTCCCTTTTCTTTGTTGAAGAGGGTCTGTGCAATCCTTCTGCCTAGTCCGCCATCTTGCCCCGCCTCCAATTTTGAATTTTTTGACCATTGCAAAGAAGCTAAGAAAAAAGAGACAAATATATAGTCAGGAAAATAAGTGATCCCTCTTTCCACATATTACATTCACATACCTAAAATTTCCAAGAGTAACAATTGAAAAAAAATATTAAAACTACTACTAACAAAAGAGTACACTGAGGTAGTAAAATTTAGCTTCCTTTTTAAATATTGATAACTGCTTATCAGATACAATGAAAAAATTCATATTTAGAATAACAACCAAAGCTATGAAATACTAAGAAATAAAATGCACTAGTAACTCGACGGCACATAACAACAACAACAACAACAACAACAGTAACATGTAAGCTCATAAAAAGTAAAATTCCCCTGAAGTGGATAAAATATGACCTGAATAACTGAAAACATTCTGTCTTCCTGGATAGTATAACTGAAAATTGTAATGATGTCAATTTCTCCTACATCATCTTAAAAACATGATGCCACTCACATCAAAATCCTAATGTATTTTTTAAAAAAACCTTGACAACTTGATAACAACTTTTCAGTGGAAGAATAAATGCATGAAAATAAGCAAGGAAATTGTAAGTAAGAATAATGAGAGAAGACTTTCTCTGCCAGATAACAAAATTGATGGTAAAGCTATAGTAATTAAAATAGTGTGTTGTAGATATGAGGATTAGCAGACAGATCATTAGAAAGTAACAGGAATCTTAGAAAACTAACCATGTTTGTATGGATTGTGTATTTCATAAAGGTTCTAATTGGAGAAAGATGGATGATTCAACAATTAGTTTGGCAATTGAAATAAAATTATTAATAGTCCACAACCTCTTAATTAATATTAAACATAAAAATACCCTAAATTAGATGTTTAAATGCAAATTAGCAACAGAAACTCTTGGAAGATAATTTTATAATATAATATAGGAAAGGCTTATAATGGTATGAAGGGAAAATTAGAAACAAGAAACAAACAAACAAAAAGAGATAGATAGACTTGGCCAAATAATAGTTTGTTTTCTGTTCTAAGATAAGAAGCAGCATCAAACAGATGGAGAATACATGTCAACTATAAACATAAAAGATCCTCTTGATAGTAAAGAAATATAAATATATATATAACACATTTTATCTGATCATACTAGCAAACAATATTTAAAAGTAGGAATTTATAAGTCTTAAAAAGATAAAATAATCACACTGTTTGCTTATACACATAATATTTTCAACCTTACCTTGCCATAATTACTCAATAGCTACTTGCTTTGTAAATATCACTCACTGAAAAACTGAGGTAATTTAATGTATGTGCATAAAATCATGTAACCAAGTTAAAAGCTTAATTTGGGTACAGAAACATAAGTTATTCTGAAACTTAGAGTTCAAGTTTAATAACTTTGAGTGAGCCATCTACTGTTTAAAGTGGCTGAATATGTCATATATGTTCAGGAATCAGATTGACTACATCTGTGGCAAGAGATGATAGAGAAGCTCAATATCTTCAGCCAAAACAAGGCCAGGAGCTGATTGTCGAACAGACCATCAACTGCTCATATGCAAGTACAAGTTCAAGTTGAAGGCAATTAAAACAAGTCCACAAGAGCCAGAATATGACCTTCATTATATCCTTCCTGAATTTAGAGACCATCTAAAGAATATATTTGATGCATTGAACACCAATGACCGAAAACCAGAGGAATTGTGGGATGACATCAAGAAGATGTCTTTCCATGAAGAAAGCCAAAGGTCATTAAAAAGACAGAAAAGGAAGAAAAGAACAACATGGATGTCAGAGGACACTCTGAAACTTGCACTTGAGTGGAGACTGGCTAAAGCAAATGGAAAGAGTGACAAGATAAAAGATGAACAGAAGATTTCAAAGAGCAGCTCAAGAAGACAAAGTTAATCATTGTGTTTGTCTCATCACAGATCTGTAACCTAAACAGTTCAGGAACTGTTGTTGTGCTTGTTGTTGTTGTTGTTGTTAGGTGTCATTGTGCTGTCTCTGACTCATACTGACTCTATCTACAACAGAATGAAACACTGCCTGGTCCTGTGCCAGCCCTATGATCCTTGCTATACCCAAGCCCATCATGTAGCCACTGTGTCACTCCATCTTGTAGTTTTTCATTGACCCTGCACTTTACCAAGCATGATATATTTCTCCAGGGAATGGTCCCTTCTGACAACATGACCAAAGTAGGTGAGAAGAAGGCTGGCCATTCTTGCTTCCAAGGAGCATTCTGGCTGCACTTTTTCCAAAACAGATTTATTAGTTCTTTTAGCAGTCCATGGTACTTTCAGTACTCTGCCAACACCACAACTCAAAACAGTCAGCTCCTCTTCGGTCACAGCAAAGCATGACATACTTCTCCAGGGAATGGTCGCTTCTGAGAACATGACCATAGTATGTGAGATGACGTATGGCCATTCTTGCCTCCAAAGAGCTTTCTGGCTGCACTTCCTTCAGAACAGACTTGTTAGTTCTTTTAGCAGTCCACAGTACTTTCAGCAATCTTCACCAACACCACAGCTCAAAGGCATCATCAATTCTTTGGTCTTCCTTATTCATTGTCCAGCTGTCACATGCATATGAGGCAATTGAAAATACCATAGTTTGGGTTAGGCTAACCTTGCTCTTCAAAGAGACATCTTTGCTCTTTATCACTTGAAAGAGGTCTTTTGCAGCAGATTTGTCCAGTGCAATATGCCATCTGATGTCTTGATTGCTGCTTCCATTCGTTTTGATTGTAGAACCAAGTAATATGAAGTTTTTTAACAACTTCAATCTTTTCTCCACTTATAGTGATGCTGCTTATTGGTCCAGTTGTGATGATTCTTGTTTTCTTTCTATTGAGGTGTAATCTATGCTGCAGACTGTAACCTTCAATCTTAATCTGTAAGTGCTTCAAGTCATCCTCACTTTCAGCAAGCAAAGTTGTGTTATCTGCAACCACAACTTATTAATGAGTCTTTCTCCAATCCTGATGTCAGACTCTTCTGCATATAGTTCAACTTCTTGCATTATTTGCTCAGCATACAGATTGAATAAGTATGGTCAAAAGATACAACTCAGAAGCACTCCCTCCCCATGATTTTAAACCTTACAGTGTCCCCTTGTTCTGTTCAAATTACAGCCTCCTGGTCTATGTACAAGTCCCTCATGAATACAATTAAGTGTTCTGGAATTCTCATTCTTCTCTGTTATCCATAATTTGTTATGATCCACACAATTGAATGCTTTTGCATAGTCAATAAAACACAAGTAAACATATTTCTGGTATTCTTTGCTTACAGCCAAGATCCATCTGATATTAGCAATGATAGCCGTCATTTCACATCCTCTTCTGAATCCAGCTTGCAGTTCTGAAAGTTCTCTGTCAATGTACTGCTACAACCATTTTGAATTATCTTCAATAAGGTTTTATTTGTGTGTGATATTAATTATATTGTTCAGTAATTCCAATAATCTGTAGGACTACCTTTCTTTGGAATGGGTACAAATATGGATCTCTTCCAGTCAGGTAGTTGTCTTCCAAATCTCTTGGCATAGCCCAGTGAGTGCCTCCAGCGTGACATCCATTTGCTGAAACATCTCAATGGGTATTCTGTCAATTCCTGGAGCCTTGTTTTTTGCCAATTCCGTTAGTGCAGCTTCAACTTCTTCCTTTAGTACCATTGGTTCTTGATCACATGTCACCTCCTGAAATGGATTAACATCAACCAATTCTTTTTCGTATAGTAACTCTGTGTATTCCTTTGATCTTCTTTTGATGCTTCTTGCATCATTCAATATTTTGCCCATAGAATCTTTCAATATTGCAACTCAAGGCTTAAATTTTTTCTTGAGTTCTTTCAGCTTGAGAAATACCAAGTGTGTTCTTCCCTTTTGGTTTTCTGACTCCAGGTCTTTGCACATTTCATTGCAATGATTAATTTTGTCTTCTTGATCTGATCTTTGAAATCTTCTATTCATTTTTTATTTTGTCATCCCCGCCATTGCTTTAGCTAGTCTCCATTCAAAGGCAAGTTTCAGAGTCTCTTCTGACAAAAATAATAATAGGGAGGAGGCATAGAGGTGTTGAGTGGATGAAATGGTCAGCATAGTGAAGAGACTGGTTGTATTCAACAAGTAAATACAATTGAGAAAATTAGTAAATATATTAAAGATAATGACAGAAAGTTTCTCATTATCAGAGAAGATAATTATAAACATAAGCAGTGGGAAATCTAGAAAAACTGTTGAGTTGAATTGAAATTGTAGGTATTAGTAGGAATTAATGCTTTTTAAAACTTAAATATATGCACAGATTGATAAAGAAGCAGTTACGGATGTATCCACCACTGTTGTCGTTGAGTTGATCTGACTCATGCTAACCCCATTGTGCAAACTAGAACTACTGCATAGGATTTTCAAGGCTGCGACCTTTTGGAAACAGATTGCTAGGCCTTTCTTCTGAGGCACCTCTGGGTGGGTTCAAACTACCAACCTTTCAGTTAGCTTTCAGTGCTTAGCCATTTGCACCACCCAGTGAGATAGCTATATCTATACACATTTATATCTATCTATCTATCTATATCTATATCTATATCTATATCTATATCTATATCTATATCTACCAACCACTCTTCAGAAGGAAGTTCAGGCAATCTACTTCCATAGTGATACTGCCTTGGAAACCCAAGGAGGGGTTGCTATGAGTCGGGTCCAACTTGATGGAAAATAACAACAACATATATATATGTATATCATCTATTTCTATCTATCTATTTCTAGCTGTCCACTGAGAAAGCCTAGAAATATTAACACTCCAGTAGCAAAGAGAACATTAAGTGCCCAGATCGTGATTTCTGAATATCAGCTTCTACTTAATGAACCAGGGCTCTGTGGAGAAATGGATGATCATAAGTCTGGGATAGGAAAAGTGCAAGATAAGCCTAACATATCTGATGCTATAAACTAAGAAATTGCTCAATTTATATAGCACTTAATTTATAAAAGCACTACTATTGGTCCAATATAGGGAAATTTGAATATCAAAATTTACACAGACTTGAATTAAAACCTATATAGGAAAATAGGAATGAATTAATCTGTAATGCTAAAAAAAAGGGGGGGAGAGAAGGAAATGAATGAACGATAATGGAAAGTACTTTCTTCCAATAAAATACCAACTAATAAATGTAAAACCAATTAAGGAAATAGAGACTTACTATTTGGAAACCATCAGAGAGATGATGGGTGTTGCCAAATGATGATAAAGTAGGGGAGTAGAGATTTGATAAGAAAAAGTATATTGGCACATTATGAAAATATCTCCACAATAACAAAGTGAAAAATAAAGTTGAGAATCTAAGATGGAGAAACATGACAGATCCCAGTATGACTATATAGTAACCAGAGACATGATGAGTCCCCTTCTTATGCCTTCTGGTATGATAGTCTTAAGAAAGCCTGACTTCATTGGGTGGTGTTACTGACAGGAATGCAGGACCTGTGTCTGGTCATTGGAAACATCAGACAGATCCTGGCTCATCTTACAGAATGAAGGACTTGTACACTTTTAATATGTCAAAGACATGAAAGACAAGGAAATACTATGGAACTATTCTAGATGGAAGGAGCCTAAATGAATTTTTGTTATGGAGATAGAAAATGTGGCAATGTGAATTGGTGATGATTGTACAAGACTGATGTAACGAGTTTTATTAAATTGTACACATGAAAAATGTTGTATTAGCGAATGTTGTGTTCTCTATATTTTGATAACAATACAAAAGAGAGATTGGCAATGCAAAGCAATGTGTATTCATGATTATATTCCTAAATCAAAAAGTAAAAAGGTCACTTAAGCAAAATGTCTCCACATACATGATACACACAGCTGCTTCCATTTCTCTTAGTCAAAAGCCGATTCTATATCTTCCAAAGACAATATGAACTTTTTCCCTGTTTTGACAAATTGGGCTGAAGCAGGTTGTGTCAAGAACCACAATATTTCTTCAACGTACTTGAACAAATATATAAAATGTCTTTTTTTTTTTTTTCTGTCGTCTGATTCCAGTGCTGATGGCACACTTGAATAGATCGTTTCAACACATAACCAGATGCCACAGAGTTGATTCTGACTCAAGGCAACACCAGATGTGTCTCAACAACCTATTTCATTATGAGCTACAATACTGAAAGATCATGGCTTTTCCTTGTTCCTATCACTTTTCTTATACAGATGGATAAGCCATTTCATGTTGCCCCAAAACATATCCTATCCTGTATTTTTTTTTCAAATTTGATTGAATAATCCCCTATATACCAAACTAGAGTAAGTGACCATTAACTTGGATTTGTCCTTAAGTTTCCAGGTTACTATGCCACCTAAGAGCTTGACTGGTTCTTACGCAAAGACACCTTTTCCATGTGCTTCATTCCTAAAGTATGTATAACACCCTATTTTAAACTGAGCCCAGCTCATTGTTTTCAGTCTGAAAAATAATTAAGCTAAAGATTTGTGTACCTGAAGGATATTCTACTGGCTAGTTGAGAATAAGGGCCATGTCAGTCCCTCTGGATAATTGCGAATACATCACATTCACTGTCACCTGGAGCCTTCATCAGATTAGGAGATATGAGTGGGTAGGGGTAAGGAATTTTACTGGAAAGATTTCTAGAAAAACTCAGGACTGGAAGACTAGGATCCCAAGACATCATGGAGGAAGAAGAAGGAAGAGGAGGAGACTATGACAAAATTTGGTTGGTCAAACTTCAGTAAGCATGTATTTTATTAAAAAGATGACAATACCAATGAGGCCACTACCTGTCTGTCAGTTGGTCATTTTGTAGTGGCTTATTTGTTGACATGATGATGGAAGATATACTCCTGATATTTTAAATACCAGCAGCATCATGTGTGGTAGACAAGTGACAGTGGACTTTCTAGACTAAGATTGAAAAGAAAAGTCTGGTGATCACCTTCTGAAAATTAGACGATGAAAACCTTGTGGATCCCAACTGAGTATTGTTTGACTCACTCCCCATTAAAAAGGATCAATCCTGTCTGGTGAAGCAGAGCGACAGAGAAGACAAGGAGATCCTCAGTGAGATGAATTGATATAATAGCACCAAAATGATGGACTTGGACATACCAGTCATTTTGAGGATGACCCATGATGGACAGTATTTTGTTCTGTTATACATAACATAAATAAGAGTTGACTGAATGGCAGCTACCTATTGCTACTAATGAGGATGCTATGCCATGCTGCTGGGTAAATGAACCCATGCACTCCTACATCATGGTACTGTCATTGTGAAATGTGGGACTACAGACAATTCTCTGCGACAAAAGATTCAAGATTTTAATTTTGAACTTTTCCTGTCTATCCAACAATCTTCATTTAGTGTCCACCTAATCCTCCTAAATTTCCATCTCTTACAGCATTCCAGTACTGTTTCTTCTTGCTCTGAACTAAAAGTATTATATTAATATAGCTATAGAACAGAGATATATAGAGTATTACGTTAGATAGGCTCAAGGCGAAGATTTTCTGAAAGTAAAAAAGAATCCAGTAATGCTAGGTTTGAATGCTTTAAAGTAGACCAGGCAAAGATGATTGCAGTAGGCAGGAGTCAAGGAAAGCTTCAGAGAACCTGTTTTTATGAAAAGAGTTGAAAATTTGTAAAGATATTTATCCTTCTTGGTCAAGGGCTTGCTATTAGGTCCCAATCTTGGAACAGAACTCTTTAAAGCTTTAAAGAATTTTCCTTTCCCAGGATTTGCTCATCCCTAGAAGTTAGAGAGCATTGATTTACCCAGAGCACCTGGGTGGTACAAACTATTAACTTGATTGGTTGCAACCAAAAAATTAGTTATTTGAATCCACCCAGAGGTGTCTTGGAAGAAAGTCCTGGTGATCTACTTCCAAAAAATCAGTAAATGAAGACCCTGTGAAGTATAGTTCTATTCTGACACACAGGTGTCTTGATAAGTCAGAATCAACTCCACTGCAACTATGCTTTTCAATTGGTAATTTATCTAGAAATTTTCTTCTTGAAGCAGACTCTCAGTTTTGCCTATGAGCTTTGTTGGGTTGGATCTCTGGGCAAGATGCAACTCTCTTCCTCTCTTTTCTGTGGAACTATTACTTGCTCTTTCCAGAAGAAAGAGCCTGGCCAGAACCCAGGCCTCTTTTGAAAATTAGTACCGATCAGAATATACACATTAACTATAACAAATGAGTTTGTTTTTAAATGTTGGATTTTTAGAAGTATATGTTAGGAAAAAGTATTTGTGGTTGTCCTGCTTATGCAGATTCTAGAACTTATATAAAAGAAAAGAATGCCAAATCTCTGGATGAGGCTTCAAGTCACCAAAAATATGACCCTTAAAAATGTAACATGGAATCTTCACAGCAGAGGTATGTCATACACATTATTGTTTGATGGAGTAATATAGTCAATTTTGTATGACTTTTACTTTTTGAATATGTCTTCAACAAAAGAAAATTTGTTATAATTGCATAATTAATTAGCATTTTAAAACATAGGTTTGGAACAATCTAGTTACAGATTAAATCTAGTTTCCAATTTCATTTTATAGATTCATGATGCGAGTCCATCAAGGCAGGTTTGTAGGAATCTTTGATTTTTATCTAGCACACTTATATAATGACTAAGTACTAGGCCCTCTTCTAAGCATTTTGCAAAAATAAAATTCATTTAATCCTCATACAATCCGTACAAGGTGAAAGCTGTCACTGTCCCTAGTTGAAAGTTCACGTAGTTTCGCTCAATCTGATTTTCCGATTTTTTTTTTCTTGACAGCCTATTTAAAACTTAATGAAGAAAGGCTGTGTTGAGAAGAGGGACAGGAGATAGAGGGAAACCTGGTCTTTTTGCTAATATTGCTTTCCTTCAAACTCTGGATGGAAATTATAACTAGATAAATAAACTACTACATGTTTTTGACCACTGAAACTATTGTAATTTGTTACATGATATTAATTTAGTTTTTTAGGCCCACAACAGATTTATCTATATTTTGAATTCAAGCATTCCAACTACTGCCTTCTGAATAAATTATCATTTAAAACCAAAAATAAAAAAATAAACTATGGAACAAATGTCCATTTTTACTCATTACAGAAAAACAATTAAATCTCTTAAGAGATAAAGCAATTGGAAACATACTGATGTAAACTGTAAATTATGTCACCTTTGCCCATAATTCTATCACAACGGCCCAAGAAAAAGAGAATGCAGCATGAAATATCTATGCTCAACAGCTTGTTAGCTAATTTCATCACTTTTTTTGAAAAGAAAGTAAAATAAAACAGAAACATTCACTCATGTAGAATAGCCCTAGCAATCTTAACAGGTGGCTGAATAAGAAAACTCCCTTATTTCCAATTAACCAGGAGCTCAGAGAATATCAGGAGACTTGCAAAACAGAATAAAAACAGGCTCTTGAAGAGAAACAAAAACAATAAGTGACATGGGAATTCTATCTAAAGTGATCTGAACAATCTAAATTAGTGAGTGACCTCAGTGTATTAATGGATTCATAGGAGACCTTCCCCATTTGATGGAGAAGAAATCTTCCTATTGTGTTAGTTTGAAATATACATGCATTTTTCAATAGATAATCAAGTATTAATATTACTGCACCTAATATTTATAATCACAATGTTTTCTATAAAATTAGTAACCTGAAACCTTCTTAAACAATAGCTCCTATTACAGAAAAATTAAGAGTAAAATATAAGAGATAGATCACATGACATCAGCCACATTTAATGGTTCTATTTATTCACTCATTCACTTATTCAATAAGTAATTATTAAGGATCTACTTTATACAAGTCCTTCATTTTTAGTAGATTTGAACATTAGAAACAATAGAATATAGAATAAAAATTATTAGAAAAGTAATCAAACAAGCTCATTAATTACATGTTGCACCTATATAAAGTTGAAGAAAACACATTAGGTTTTATGATTTTCTGTAATCTCGCTTAGGAAAAACACTCTTCTTACTAATCAAATCATCCAGTTAATAGAGATTATTCTTTGAGAGAAATTATTGCTTTATTGAGAAATATTTTTCTTCACAAATAGTTCTCATTTGACACTTCTATTTCAATGAAGACTACAGGCCACCGTCAAATTGATAGACTCCTGTTCATTATCAAATAAAAATTAAATTTCATCCACTTTAGTTACAAGTTTTTCATTTAATTGCATATACTTTTAAAATAAATATATAGCAAGTTAGTCTGGGAATCAGAAGAGTTTGGTTCTGGATCGGGGTGTGTTTAACTTGCTCAATAAGCTTGCTTTTAGATAAAACACTTAATTTCTTGTGAGCTTAAGTTTTACCTTTAGCCATTAAAAAAAAAAAAAAAAAACTTTATCTACACAAACCAAAAACCAAAACCACTATCTAACTGATTCCGACTCATAGAGACCCTTTAGGACAGAGTAGAACTAGCTCATAGGGTTTCCAAGGCTGTTAAGGCTTTACTGCCTCATCTTTCTCCCACAGAGCAGCTGGTGGATTTGAACTGCTAACTTATTTGTTGGAAGCCAAATGCACTAGCCACTTTGCCACCAGAGCTCTTGTATCAACACAATTCTACTATATATGTGGAAGAGGAAATAATACCCCTATAAGATTACTCAATACCCTGAGTATGTCTTTAATTGTACTATCCAATGAATATAAGATTTGTCTTCTAAATTTAACTTACAAGTTTGAGTTTCTTCCTTACAGACTTATTTTAATTTGTGGTCTTCCTCATATTCATGTTTGCTCAACTTTGAATTTAACTGCTTTATTTGAGGTACTGAGTTCGTCTTGAAGGAAGTGTAGCCAGGATCATCCTTATAAGAAGCAAGGATAACAAGATGTCATCATGCTTACTTTGGACATGTTATCAAAAAAAAAAAATCAGTCATTAGAACAGGACATCATGCTTCATAAAGAAGATCAGCCAAACAAGGGAAACCCTCTATAGATGGATTGACAACATGGCTGCAGCAATGAGCTCAAACACACCAAAATCTGTGAGGATGGCATGGGACCGGACAGTGCCCTATACAATGTCTGTTATACATCAGGTCATCAGGAGTCGGAGCCAAGTAGATGGCAACTATCAGCATAACCCACATACATGACAACAAAAACAATTAAAACAAAAACAAAAACAAAAAAAACCTAAATGGATAGTCAACCAAGAGGAAGTTCACTTCTTTTTATTCTACAAATAGATGGGCTTTAGTCTGTGTGAATTTTTGCTTTCAGGTGTTCTCTCTCAGAAAAATAAAAGAGACATAGAAGCCAAGCACACAAATAAACAACAAAACCTGCAAATCATTGTGATCATTTTAGACAAACCCAACTATTAAATTTCACTTGCTGTCATAGATGCTAGAGATGCTTTGAGCTACCCCACATGGGGACTCTTACCTTCAGCATCTTGAAACTCCTTCACCCTTTGATGTATTAAAATATTTAATCAAAATCAAATGTTTCTGACCCTATTTATATAAGTCCTTTATTATCCTGCACATTATACTACAAACTGCCTGGTTCTTAATGTGACCTGAAGAGCTAGTCTGCATTTATTACAAATGCTAGGCAGTGAGCTTCTGGCTGAGCAATTAATCACTGACACTGAGGAATTTCTTCTCTTCAGGTGGGGAACTCATCCAAAAACTAAGAAAAATAATCGGGCTAATTAATTCTTATCTGCAAAGAGCAATTAGATAAATGACCTCAAAAAAAAAAAAGCTTGTCACCCCTAGTGAGACACTCACTTTCTAAATAGAATGTGTCTGAGCCTCTTTTCACTGGGCAAGTGATACTGTGAAATGGAGGTGACAGAAATGAAAGGGAGGAAAATGATAGGGGAGCAGGTTAATTAGAATGAAGGCCAATGAGAGAGAAAGGGACAAGAAAAGAGAGAGACTGAGGGATTTGGCATGATCTTGTCAACCTGCACCTTCCTCTTTGTACATAGGCAGGTACCAAAGAGAAGACATTTTTATTTTCCAAATATGGTAGAACTTACAATGCCAGATCTCTCTTGGCTTTACTTCGTATAACACCTTGTTTTACACCAGTGAGCTGCACTTCCTTTGCCTGGCTTTTCATGACATATTACTGTGGATGTGGGGTACAAAACACTATGAAAACTAAGCAGGGCTATCTTTTGTTTCTTCTTTTCCAGAGCTTCTTTTTGATTTAGGTCCACTGGTCATGTTCATAACTGATAACTGAACTAGATAATGTACAGTTGAGTCTTAAAAGCTGATTGTCATGGCTAAAATTTTTAGATGTTCAAAAGGCATCTTTCATGTGTTCTTTGTAAGCGCAGTTTGCCTATGTTTGTTTGTTTTTTTTTTTGTTTGTTTTCCTTCCTGCCTCCCTTCCTTCCTGTCTTTCTCTTCCAGCAAATGGCAAAACATACCCCTCTCTGGTAAGTTAAGTCTCCTGTTCTTCTTCTACCTCCACTTTTCTGGTTTCCTCTTCTCGTTTTCCTCTTCTTTCTTCTTGTCCTTGTTGTGGTTAGGTGCTGTCCAGTCAGCTCCAACTTAAAGCGACCTTATGTAAACAAAAGGAAGCACTGTCTGGTCCTATGCCAGCTTCATAATCCTTGCTATACATGTGCCCATCATTGCTGCCACTGTGTCAATCCATCTCCTTGAGAGCCTTCCCTTTTTTCACTGACCCTCCACTTTACCAAGCATGATATCCTTCTCCAGGCAATGGTCCCTTCTGACAACTTGACCAGAGTAGGTGAGATAAATTCTGGCCATTCTCACTTAGAAGGAGAATTCTTCCAGGACAAATTTCTTCCAGGACTGCATTTCTTCCAAGACAAATTTGTTAGTTCTTTTGGCAGTCCTTGATACTTTCAGTATTCTTCACCAACACCACAACTTGAAAGCATCAACTCTCCTTCTGCCTTCCTTATTCATTGTCCTGCTTTCACATGCATATGAAGCAATTGAAAATACCATGGCTTGCGTTAGGTGCACTTTAGCCTACAAAGAGATATCTTTGCTTTTCAACACTTTAAAGAGATCTTTTGCAGCACATTTGCCCAGTGCAATACAACATCTGAATTCTTGACTGCGGCTTCCATTGGTGTTGATTGTGGAACCAAGTAATATGAAATCTTTGACAACTTCAGTCTTTTTTCCATGTATCATGGTGCTGCTTTTTGGTCTAGTTGTGAGGATTTTTGTTTTCGTTATATTAAGGTGTAATTTATACCACAGACTGTGGTCTTTAATCTTCATCAGTAAGTGCTTCAAACTGGTAGCAACCTTCTAAGGCGAATCCTTTTACAATTTTTTTTTTTTTTTCTTGTCTGCTACCAGAAAACTTAGAAAAGAAGCCACTGAGGGTCTCAGTCCTTCTGGAGTCTAAACCAAAACCAAACTCTTTGCCATTGAGTCCGTTTTGACTCATCATGACCCCATTGGGTTTCTAAGGCTGTAAATCTTTATGGAAGGGAACTGCCTCATCTTTGTTCCACAGAGTGGTTGGTGGATTTGAACCACTGACCTTTTGGTCAGCTGCAAAATGCCTTAACCACTACACCATGAATCTTAAATGACTGTCAAATATAGAGAAGTTAACATGGAGAGAAGCCTGGCTCAACACAGACAGCCCAAATAATCAGTTCATCTATAGCTTGTTTGTATTGCTTTAAGTGTGGGGACAGCAAACCTTTGCCATTAATGAACTCTTTTCAAAACCACTATGCTTTTCTATTTTTCCTTCAAAATCTTCTGTTAAAGAAATAAATCATCTGTAAAACCAAGGCTAATCTCAGACTGAATAGCATTAACCCAAACTTACCTCTATCACTCTGCCCATTCCCACAAACTCCTTCCAAATTATTTTCACTACTCTGGAGCCTTACTCACTCTCACTTATGGTGTAAATAATGTTACTCAAGGACTGCTTTTTTATTTTTCCTCTCAATTTTCTCTTTCTTTTATTTTTTTTTAAAAATAAACTTTACTTTTTTGAACAGTTTATATTTACAGAAAAATTGTCATGATATTATAAAGAATTTGCATATGCCTATTACCCAGACAAAACTAAACCAAACCCACTGTTGTATCTGACTCATAGTGACCCCTCCTTGGGTTTCCGAGGCAGTATCACTACGGAAGTAGATTGCCCAACCTTCCTTCCAAGGAGTGGCTGGTGGGTTTGAACTGCTAGCCTTCTGGTTAGCAGTCAAGTGCCTTAGGCACTACTCTACCAGAATATTAATACCTTACATTATTATGGTGCACTTATCACAATTAATGAACCAATACTGATACCTTATTAAGTAAAGTCTAAACTATTCAAATTTCTTTAATTTTACTTTATCATTTTGTTCTAAGATCCCCTCCAGGATATCACATTACATTTAGTCATCATATCCCTTAGGTCCCTCATGGCTATGACAGTTTCTTAGACGTTCCTTGTTTTTGATGGCCATGGGAGTTCTGTATACTGGTAAGATATTTTGTAGAATGTTCCTTGTTGGTGATTCATATGATGTTTTTATCATGTTTTAATTGGGGTTATGGTGTTTTGAGAGGAAGCCCACAGAAGTAAAGTGTCATTTTCTGATACCATATCAAGAATACATACGGTCAATATGACATCATAGTTGAATTGACCTTGATCACATGACTGAGGTAGTATTTGTTAGGTTTCTCTACTGTAGAATTACTCTTTTTAACCACCTTTTCTATTGTTAGTTGCCAGTTAGCACAATCACACTTAACGATAGGGAATTATGGATGCTTCTCTCTTGGGGGCAGAATATCTACATAAATTATTTAATGTGATGGCTAATTTTATGTGTCACCTTGGCTAAGCTATGGTGCCAAATTACTTGGCCAAACCCTAAACTACTTGCTGTTATGAAATAATCAAATGTAATTAAATCAGTTGACCTTAAATAAAGCAGATTACCTTTCCTAAAGTGTGTGGGTCTCAATCAATCAGATGAATACCTTAACTGCAAAAAGGGTATTTCCCTAAGGTGTCTCTTGCCTCCAGACTATAAATAGACATATTTTGCTGGCATTCATTCAATCTTCATCTTTTTGACTCAAGGCCTATAGATTTGGGGACAGTCCTGGATGAGTCTTCAGCCTGTTGCCTGACCTACAGATTTGGGACTTACCAGCCCCACAATTTTGTGTGTCGATTTCCTGAAGTAAAAACAGATAGATAGACATGTCTGTACATAGCCACATATGTGTATCTATCTATATACATATATGTATTACCAATAGCCAGAAAGCACAAGACCAGACACTGTTTTATTCTATTATGCATAAAGTTGCTGTAAGTCAGAACCAACTCAACGGCAGCCAACAACAACAAATATATATATATATATATATATATATATATATATATACACAAATTTATCACTAGCTCTGTTCTTCTAGAGAAGCCTGGCTATCACATTCGGGAATCTTCTTTACAGAAGGTTTGTCTCTTTTCCTCATTTATTTATGTATTCAATGATTTAACATAAAACAGGTGCCTTTTCTAATTTAGCTCTCCAGTTGGCCATGACATCTTAATAGTAGAAATAAATAATAAAGTATAAGAAATAAAGGATAAGATCAGACTATTAGTATAAAAGTGTGGGTGTAGGAGGATTCAAAATGGAGTCTCATTAGTAATCACCACACTATTTACCTCCAGCATCTTATGCTTGACAAACTAGGTACAACAGTCTGAATTAGAGATTCTGGTTCTCTGAACAGCTCACGGAGTCAGAGTGCACCAAACTCAGAGGAGTAGAATTAGATAGGAGAAAATTACAGGGGAAAAAAAATAAGATCTATCCTGCAGAATGCCGACAGGCAGCCAAGAAGGGCCATTGGAGACTTCCCTGGGGGAGAGACTGGCAGGCGAGAACTGCCATCCAAAACCTCCCTGGATTAAGGCAGAAGAAACACTACACCAGCATATCAGCAACCACACCAACGTACCAACAATCACCCCAAGGATCTACCTTCAGAACCTGATTTTATCGGTAACTTGGGTCAGCTAGGTGCAAATGGGCACTTCCAGTGCCACTGAAACCTGAGCAGAGAGTTCATTGGTGCTGCAGGAGGGTGGGCCAGAGTGGGTCACCGAGTAGGCTTGGGTCAGCTTAGTGGCACTGAGTGGCTTGTCCTTGACTTTATGAGTAATATTGGGACCACAGATTACTAGCAGGCACTCTGCCAACTCCAGCGCCACTGAAACTGAGAGGATTGTTGGTGTTGTGGGTGGGTGGATTCACAGAGGAACTCCTGAGGCAGTTCACTGTCTGGGCCAGTTGGACCAAAGCAGCGGGTGGGAAGCACCAGAGAGAGTAACCCCCATGGCAGATCATGGAGCTAAGAAGTTGTCTTGGGTCAGCTTTTTGGTGCTGAGGGGCCTCGGGAACAGGGTTTTAGCATGCGTCTGAGCCTGGTGGAAAGTGGTGACCCCCTAACAACTGGTGTCTTTGCTGAAATTGAGCTGCAGGCCTGCAAATAACAGCACGACATCATCGGTAGCAGCCTGCTCAAAATCCTAGAAACTGCCCCTAGCAACAGCAAGATTTTCTTCTTCTACTCCCGTCTTCTCTGCCAATAACTTCACTCATCCAGTAGAAGAAACCACATTCAGCCAACATAAAACCTCACAGTTCAAACTTTAAACCCACTTTATGACAAACGGAAACCCATATCCACATTCCACACAGTAATTCCACCATCACAGAGAAAACTGCAGAGCAACCCAGCATACCTGAATTAATAACTAAAAAAAAAAAGTAAACAGCTTGACCTTTTCAAAATATTAAACCATAAAACCAAGACAAAACAAATCAATACATAGCCAATAGTTAAAGACAACCTCACAATATCTAGGAAACAATAGGCAACTTCAAATTAAACAAACAAACAAAACAGGACAAGGCATTAGAAGCAAAATCACAAACAAAAGTCTCATCATACATGGAGGACGAGGAGGTAATAGAATTATCTGAGAAGGAATTTAGAAGATATGTTTATAGAGCTTTACAAGAACCTAAAAAACCCCAAATACAAACAAGAACACAGACAGTTCCCTGGAAGAACTCAGGAAAATAATCCAGAAGATGAATACCAAAATTAGAGAATTACACAACACAGTAGAAGCACAAAAAAGTAGGTTAGAACTGCCTGAAGAATGCATATCCCAACTAGAAGACAAATCCCTGGACACTAGCCTGTATGAAGAAAAATCAGAACAAAGATTTAAGAGAAATGAAGAGAAC